>NC_135787.1:143724000-144062000 GCF_051106095.1 Pogona vitticeps | reverse complement strand
AAAAACATTCCTACACATAGTTTCTGGCCAGCTAGTTAGCCCCATGCTCAAAATATTTAAAACTAATACTGTAATTTTTATATGGGACAGAAATCGAGGGTGAAGGAGCTGAATTAGCCCAATTAACTTTTGAGAATTTGCACAATAAATTTGTGGGACATATTCTTGGACTTCCCCTGGTACACCAGCTATCATTCTTAGAGTTGAATTAGGATTACCCTCCATCGCTCCTGCTGCTTTTGTTGTTGTATGCCATCAAGGCAAAACTGATTTATAGCTACCCTAAGAAGTCTTTCAACATGTGAAATATTGAAGGAGTGGTTTTCAGTTCCTCACCCCCAGAGAGTTTCCATGTCTGAGCAGGAATTCAAATCCAGGTTTCCTTGGTCCTAGTCCTTTATTCTATTCACTACACCATCATTGGGTTCCATCATTGCTAAGACTGAATAAAAATAATAGCCAAAGATGAACAATTTGCCAAACAATACTGGCTTAAGCAACTGAGATTAGGAGGCTGGGCATAGCTTTGCCAAAATTAGGCAAGGAATTACAATATCTGCAAAGGGAATGTGATATTAGATAGGCATGTGCCAGCTTTGAAAAACTGGGGGGGGGGGGGGTGAAGGTAGAGGAGTTTATTAATAACTCATTTTTCATCTTAATTTGCAAATGTCTAAAGAAACCACTACAGGGCAAAGGGTCTTAAAGCGTCAACCTACTCCAAGTTTCGCAGGACTTTTACTGAATTGAGATTCCATGTTACACCAACTCCTTATCTAGAAGGGAGATATTCCAGTCTTCCTCTCTCACAATGAATTTGTGTTTTTGGCAATAGCCAGGGTGAGGAATTTGTGCGCTACCTGCTGCATTACCCTTATATATGAACCAGGGATAAAATTCCTCTTTGGTAACTTTGCCCAATATGCTAACAAATTGCTCCAGGACATAACAGTAGAACTCCTGGATGATAATCAGTGTTTTGTCATACTGTATATATTGTTGCTCTGTTTGCTGTGGCAGCAAGAAACTGCACCACTTTTTTGTGACAATGAAATTTTCAGTGTAATTTAGAGCCCTGTTCCGAATCCTATTTTTAAAATCTTATCTTCCTTTTCATTCTTTTCTTTTTTCTTTCTTTCTTTTTCTTTTTCTTTCTTTCTTTTTTTTTTGGTACAAATCTACCAGAATGTTTTTGAGGTCTCTGTTTAAATTGTTCTTTTTAATATTATTCTCACTTTTGTCGTTTGATTTCCCTGTGTTTTACTGTGTTTCATTGTGATGGCCTATGGCTACATACAATTAAAGTTGCATGACACAGTTTCTGTAATGATACAAACTATCCAATTCCCTTTCCTCCAATGGAGAACAATTGCAGAAGAGACCCTGGCTGACATTAATATAAGGAAAACAGCACCAATGAATAGGTCCAGAGCCTCTACCTGAAGGGGTCTTGCTTGCTTCCAGTGAAGAAGCACAGCTGTTTCTGCTGATTATTGCCGTTGCTTCCTTAAAAATCACAGCAGATCAGGAAGGATAATTCATTGTCTTATCACAGCCACAGATGATACATTTATATCTCAATTTGGGCACAGCTAGTCATGTATCACTAGAGCTGAATTATCCAAAATGATCGCTTCTATAGTCTATTACCTATTTCAGAAAAAAAATAACAGTGAGTCTTGGGGCACCTTAAAGGCTAATAACTTGCTGGTCTTTAAGTTGTCAAAAGAGTCTTTGTTGTTTTTGATGCAATATGAATTAGTGGGGTGTGGGTGTGAAAGAGAATTCAGAATGCAACGATTATTTGCAAGGGTGTTTTTTTTATGCTTGAGAAGAAAGGGTATCTGAACAAGTTGATATACTGCACTGAAAAACTGCTAGCTATTGCAAGATTTTTTTAACTCCACATGAGAGTAGAAAGATAGCATTCCACATTTGTCCACATCATGGGTCTCCAAACCTTTCACTGTGAGGGCCCCATATATTTTCCACATTTTCGAGGTCCGAGAGAACACGCACACATGCATGCACACACTCCCGCCCGCCCTCCAATATGCACACAGGCCTGATAAAAAGGCAAGGCAGGCCAATGTGGCCTGCAGGTCAAACTTTGAAGATCCCTACTCCACTTCATCATCATCATTAGTAGAAAACCTTTTGTACAGACGCCCTTGGCTTTTGCACAAAAGACTGTTTCGTGTGCAATAAAAGGGTTTTTTGCCGTCAACACAAGGTTTTTGCACAAAAAGCACTTTCACTAATTTTTTGCCAAAACGCCCCTGAAAAATGAAAAGAGAAATGCACAAAAATTCTCCAGCTGAAATCCTGTGCCTGTGGGTGATGTCACCAGCCAGGGAGGTTTTCTGTAAGTAAAAACTTTCTACTTCTGTCACTACTTCTACTTTCTGATTCCTGTGCAATCTTGTGTATCACATGGAAGCCTTGGGAGATGTGAGACAGACGGAGGAACAAACAAAATACAGATGATCACAAGAAGAAGGGACTCCGTGGAAAAGGCCTTCTTTAACTGCGAAAAATGGATTTAATAATGGCTACCTTCAGCTGGAAAAATATCTCCTTTTACTGGAAAAGGTGGATTTCTCAATATTACAATAACTAACAAAATTAAATGAGCTCATTTTGGTTTGAGGGGGATAAAAGTTATCCACTTCATTAAAAAGGTTTTTGATTGTATGACAATTAACCAGCAAATAGTGGTGTAATCTAATGAAGTTAATGTGGGGTTGGTGAAGCCTGCATACAAATTTATTCTCACAATAGACAGATATACCTTATAACACATTGAAGTATTGCTATTTTTGTAAAATATTATGCACAATATTCAGTGTTACACATAATCATTACTGTGCAGTTCCACTCGTGAACGCCCTTGCATTTAGGTTGTAAGTTCTGATTTAGTTAGGTGTAGTTGTGATTCAAAATTCTTTTTAAAAAACATAGAATTTATGTGATAACATTTTAATTCTATCCCAGTCTGGCTTCAGGCCTAGTTAGAGGACCAAGACAACTTTGATTGTGTTGGTGGATGACCTGTACCCAGAACTTGGTGGGTGTGGTTGGGTGTTCCTATTAATTATGCTGGATTCCTCAGAAGCATTCAGTACCATCAAAGCTTGCATCTTTCTTGGTCATCGCTCTGGGATGCGACTTCTTTGCTTCCTGGAGAAGTAAGCTCAGAATGTGGTACTAGTAGTTTCCTGTCTGATGTCCTGGCCATTTAGATAATTATGACCTATGAAGCCATGTACAGTTTGGGTCCTGTTTCTCTGAAGAACTGCATCTCCCTTATAAGTTCCCCAGGTTTTAGGATCTTGGAAAGAGGGATTTTTCCCCCTCCACTCTACCACTGTCACAGAAGGACGTGGTAAGGACACAACAGCTGCTCCCTAGCCATTGAGTTCCTTTCCACAGGTTACAACCCCCTCTGTTTCTCTTCAAGCAGGCTTTAGGCGACATAATTGGCTATTGAGAAAGGAGCTTTTTGCAAGGGATGTTCAACTTTTATTCTTTTTTTGTATGTATTTTAATTATTTAAACTTACTTTATTCTAGTGGTCTGTTTAATATAGTTATGTGTTTAATTGCATTTTAATGTAGTTTCATGTGTTTTTAACTGAAGTTTCATAAATAAGGGTTTAAAGTTGACCTGTTTTATAAACTTTACTAAATGTGTGTGTGTGTGTGTGTGTGTGTGTGTGTGTGTGTGTGTGTGTGAGAGAGAGAGAGAGAGAGAGAGAGAGAGAGAGAGAGAGAGAGAATTCAGTGACATATGGGAAACATTCAAGATCTGTTATATGCCTCCTGTATGCTCAGATTCTACTTTTGTTATCCAACCACTTTCCTACTGCCTTATGTCTCCTTCATTGCTCTCCCCTCCTTTTGGAATCTCTGTGTTTCTAGATCTTCTTTTCTTTCCTCTATTTCTTTGCCTCCCTGCCTTTTCTGACTTAACCTCCCCTGTCTGCATCCCTATTATCAGACTTTGTCTTGATCACTATCCTGGTCTGTCTGTGTGGAAATACTATATTATAGTGCAGCATATTATAACAGTGCAGTATATCTGCAGTATATCTCCTGGTCTTGTATATCTAGGAGAAACACCTATGGCTTCTCTACAACTGACTTTCTGAACCATGATAAAGCATTGTGGCAGGAACTCCTGGCATTTGCTGCTCGCTCACATGACTTGCTACTTTCCGTAAGGGATGAGGGACATCAGGGCTTCCAGATTTTGTACAGTTACAGTACAATGCCCTAATTTTTCACTACTGATATGAGTGCCAATTCAACAAAATCTGGAGAGCCTTATGTTTCTCACATGTGTCTTATGAACAACTGTAGGGTTAATTGCTCAGCTGACCCAAATATATATGGAATCTTCAAGGAAAGAAAAAAGAATGCTTTAGCACAACTATCACAGGCATTTTGAACAGATCCAGTGGGATTCTGAAATAAAGAACAAGAATTTTCCATTGGGTAACAGTGAATTTTCTTGTTCACAGGCCATTAAAATCCCCATTGTTATAAGTAATGTTGAAGAAACAATTGCTTGCACTAACAAGGAAATTCAAGCTTTATATTTAACAATAGTTTGAGCAATACATTAATTATTAAGTCAGTTGGAGCACAGTAGAATGAGAATCAGCTAGATTCTCTGCCATCCTTGTACTTTTAGTGGGATTTTGATGTCTTCAATTTTTTTTTAATTTTTATTTGTTTCGATCAAAGGCTTCCTTTCTACTAGAACAGAGACATGCAACCCTGAGTGTGTCAGGCTGGGTTCAGTGGGGAGAAGATGCACAAGAATGACCGTTCTTGTACATACTCTACTTCCTTCAAATGTTTGCAGAATGTCTCAATGGCTTGAGAGACAAAGAACAAGGTTTTGCATGATCCTTCATATATAAAAAGTATGGATTCAGGGGACAATATGATATGAGAATTCCCATTACCAGTTTTAACCACAATCCTCTCTCAATATGGTTCATTGTTTCATCATTAAAAATTTTAACATAGACGTGCTTGAAATTCCAAGTGAACTGTGTGAGAGTCAGAGTAGGTGGGGTTCTTTTCTCTTTACATGTCAGTTTTATTCATTCTTTAACCTCTTTTATGTGTTACCAGAGCAGAACCTGTATCCATCTTTTTCTTTGAGAGACAAAACAGAGATGGTTCTTCTTGCAAAATGTAGCCGTAAAATCTGATTATACCGCATGACAATGCCGTGGTGATATTGTGCAGCAGAACATATCAACATTTACAAGGCAATTCTGAAAATGAAGGGAGCTCAAACAAACAAACAAACAAACAAACAACCTTTTAAACTGAGATTTGGATCAGCACCAGATTTAGTTCAGTTGTAAGAGGCAGACTACTCTCATTCTGTGATGACCTTGGAGGTGTTTGGACAAAGAGCTTTCAAATTATGATTTTTCAGAAATAAAGCTGTTCCCACTCCCATTCAGAGATAGGTGACCCAAAGCTACTCCAGATTTAAAACAGGTCACATGAATTAAAGGATCAACCTTGCTTATCTTGAAAGAGAATTGGTGGTCTCAGAAATTTGGAACGAATCCAGGCTGTAAGTGTTGAAATATTGGTTATCAGAAAAGGTCTTTCAGATAGGAGAAACAGCAATTTTTGGTAACACTGAGCCTATGTGGTATTGGGGCACCAGGAAGAAGAGCTTTAGCAAAGGCTACATTGTAGCTAATCTACTCCCTATCTGCAGCTATCTGAACTTTTGAACATGATGCACAGGTTCAGCTGACCAATTAGCTGGCTCTAAGGAACATAAATTTATAACTCCTTTATGGCCAAACGAGTTATTTTGGATTAATGCTTGGAAGGTTTTTGAAAAGCTGAGATAAATGTTAAAAAGAATGAGAAAAAAATCAGAAGCTCACTTGTTTAATCTGGACAATTACTGTTTTTTGGTTTGTGGCTGGAATTTTCCCATGGGCCTCAGACCCCCTGAGTATCCAATGTGTCTTCCCTTGCCTGTTCTACACCATGGTTGTAATCTTTGCATTGACCCAGCAAAAGCACCAGTAGTTGCTCACCACATGGTCATTGCACAGACTCGTGTGACAATAGGATTTAGCTGGAGACAGAGGGTTGGCATGCAGAGGTTTTTTTATGCTTATAAAATGTCATTGTCTAGAACTCAACCATTCCACCTAACTTGTCACTATATAATTGCTTGATAATAATAATAAAAAAAACAACTTCAAAGGTATTATGTGCTTTCAATTCAGTTCTGATATATGGTGATTATATGTGTTAATTACCTCCAAACGTCCTATAATTAACAGCTCTACTTAGATCTTGCAAACCAACAGAAGTGGCTTTCTTTATTGAATCTCATGTTAGGTCATTCTCTCTTTCAATCTGCCTCATGTTAGGTCTTCCTGTCTTCCTCCTGCCTCCATCATCACTTTTCTCAGCTAAAGTGTGTGTATGTTTAGTTTCTCCGTTGTATGTCTTACGCTCACTCACACATTTTCTTCACCATTTCATTAAGTCCAAAACAGCCCTTCAAAATATTTTTTGCACAGAGGGATTGCAGTCACATCCCACTTGTTCTTGATTTTGACCATCCCCAGCAACCATAGTACAGGTCATGTGATCATCAAACTGCTTGGCATCCTTTTTTCCTGGTTGAAACTCAGGCATGATATTGCACAGTAACATCACGCCATTCCTGGCATTTTGAATCATGGAGAGAGAAGCACAATATCCCTCATTCATAACCTAGAGGGTTTTTTGAAGAATTGAATAATAATTTAAAAGTGCTAGAAAGCAAACAGAAAAAGTTTGGAATCTCAGAGATCTTTGTTTATTGTGTAGTAGTTTTGAAAACATACTACTATTCGGTTCATGAAAAAGGACAAATATTTTGAAGGCTGAATTACTCAGAGCTTTAATGGGGCTGTGGATTCCATGGGATAGATTATGTGTCAAAAAAATTGTTTCCAGAGACTGAGCAAGGTAGTGTAAGGTCACTGCAGTTGCAACCCAAAGGATGGGTGGTCTATTGAGTTTTAAAGAGAACTGATGATTTTACAGCCACAGTTTTGTTCCGAGTAAACAACTTTATAAATGAAATGTGTAACATACTTCCATTCTCGTTGATTTTAATAATCACCAATTATAGTTTTGCTTCCTGGAATTATAGTTTTGCTATCATGACTGACTCACTACAAGCAGAATGGTATGTAAGATTTTCATCACTACCCTGAGAATGATTAATCTAACTCAGATGTTTTTGGCACCACTAATGGAGGAAAAGTGAAGGGAATGGCCTACTAATTAGTGTGAAAACAAGCTAAATTATGCTTCCATAAATGGACCACTTATGTTTTCCAGTACGTACTTTCAATACTGCAACAATGAGTACTATCTTTTTGTGAAAGCATTTTTATATCATTAATTTTGAATTAATTTCAAATAGGTTATGAAGGAGAGAAAGAGCTGGCTATGGTTTTTAATTTAATTTGTTTAAGGGATTCAAACAATATTTCTTAAACTGGGAGGCCAAGCCTCAAGTGGGTCTATTATATTTTCCCATGGGCCTCAGGCCCCCTGAATATCCAGTGTGTCTTCCCTTGCCTGTTCTACACCATGGTTGTAATCTTTGTGTTGACCCAGCAAAAGCACCAATAGTTGCTCACCGCATGGTCATTGCACAGACTCGTGTGACAATAGGATTTAGCTGGAGAAAGAAGGTTTGCATGCAGAGTTTTTGAAGGAAAGATAAAAAGAACGTGTGGCTCAAAACTGGTTGCACAGATACAAAACTGACATAAATTTTGGAAGTGAATTGTCATAAGCTGAGACATCTCCATAAACATTATTAGGCATGTACAGTACATTTGTTTATGTTTACGTTCCAGAATTCTAGGGGTTCCACCTGCCAGACAGACACCTGAATTGTGCTTACAAAGAGGAACACTGAGCCTTTAATGGTTTCTATAATTTTCCTTTTCAGCCAACCTTATTCTTTACATAAATCCAGCTGTGCAGTCAGGTGGGATTTCTCAAGCAGCAGGCAAATTGCCCCATGCAAGCATATGTAGTCGCAGATTCATTGGCAAGGCTTTGTTATTGTTTCTCATGCATTCATTTTAGTGGATATATTTATAAATAGTAGTCTGCATTTTTTTTAATCCACAGTGATAACTGTTTTGCATTTGAGAGCTTATTAAAGGGTTTGGTAAAAAAAAGCTTTCATCTGATTTGAGGTAATATTTTTGGCATCTCATTACCTATTTCAAGCAATTCGTTTTCAGTTCTTTGTTTATAGCTGTTTATATATAATTATTTTCATTTCAGAGTAAGCTTATAATTCTAGCAAGAACCAAGGTTGGTTGCCTTTTTTAGATTCAAGTGCTAAATAACAAAGACTGAAAACAGGGGCACAATCTGGAGTGTCTGTCAAACACTGTCTTTCAGGAAAGAGTCATATTTCTATGTAACCTGCCTTCTATGAGAGATTTATATTTACATTGTTACATTGTCATTGCCATGTTATACGCACTGGTGTTTTTTTTATGAGATATGTTGATTAATACATTGTTCTTGTGACACATTTATTGCCCATACAAGTTGTATAGTACTATACATTTATTGCCCATACAAGTTGCATAGTACGGGTTGTATATACTATTTTGTATAGTAATTGTCAGTTACAATGTTTGAACTGTGACTGTGTTTGGTTGGTTTACAAATGTGTTTACAGAAACACATTTGTTTAAATGACAGCTCCCAGAATTCAGGCCATGCTCAGTGGGATGCTGAGAGTAGTCATCCACAAAAACATATTTTCCCCTCCCTCCTTCAGAATAGGAACCAGGTATTATATTCATGCGGTGATTTAGACTGATGTTTCCCCAATATACAGATGGCTTACAGCTGTATTTCTGTTTCCACCCTCTGATCATGAGAGGCAGTGGGAATGCTCAACTAGAGACTGGAGGCCGTTATTGATTGGATAAGAGTGAGCAGACTGAAATTTAATTCAGATCAGACAGAAATATAGCTGGCTGGAAGAGCTGGTGGCCTATCTTCAGTTGTTTGTTCTGTTCTTAACGGGGTGGCACACTTCCTGAAGCATACAAGATTCATTTTAGGCATGCTTCTTGGTTCAGTTTGGCTTATGAATGTATCATTTTATGAGACTTAGTCAATGCTTTTAAGGAACATTCCCATTACAATGAATGGGACAAATTGGTTACAGCAAATTTGAGTCTCATTTACTTCAGTGGGTCCAGACTAGGCATTTAAATCTGGATCCAACCCATCACTACTTCTATTGTCTGTTTTCCCAATTCTGTTTTAATTACACTGTAAGCCATAGACAATATACTTTGGAAAACTAAGATTTAAATTAGGTTGTGGTGATAATGGCAACAAGGACAATGTTGATAACATTTAAGATTCTTGATGCTAGGAGGAGTAACTTTTCATTTACTGTAACTTGTCAGATGTGACAAGACATGTAACAATAGGGATATAGATGTCACATATAGGTTAGGTAATTTTTAAATGGGTCAGGCGCATTCATGGGGAAGAAGAATTGTCAGTGGCAGAATTGCCTCAGAAATGTCTGGCTGTGGACCTCTAATTGGCCAACATTACAAATGGGAATAAATGGATGTTTTGTCTGATCTAGTAGGCCATCATCATCATAATCTTATTCTTATTGCTCTTCTTAACGATGCAGTCTTAAACACATTGGCCAACATTCTGTTGAGCTGAGCAATCCTTGGGCTGCACCCACATAAGCATTCCCCATGCTGCAACAGGTGAGGTTGATTACATAACCTTTTTACACGATCAGTCACATGACAGACCTGCTAAAGGAGAGAAAAACCTATCAGATTTCCTTTACTCTCTAGACAAGTTACTTAACCATATACTTAGAATCAGGTTTCACTGTATTTAGTGAGAATTGCTTCTGGCTCCACAAAAGGAGGATTGCAGTGTGGATCATGTGTGGAAGGGGAAGAGGCCCTGTGGTTCTTCAGATGAAGTCCCATCGGCCCCAGATGGCATGGTCAAAGATAAGCAGTATCTGGAGAGTCCCAGGTTGCTTATGATTATTCTGTAGAGTTTTACACAAAACTGTAGAAGTCAAAGATACTTAATGTATTTCACCTTGGATTTAAAAATGAATGTTTTTTTCTTTTTGGCCATGAAATCTAGTAGTCAAACATTAAAGGAACAATCCTCCTGCATTGCTGTATGTGTCAAACAGCTAGAAAACCACCATGTTACAGGACAGATTTGTCAACTTGTTGAGCTGCTTTTGTCAGCTCCCAGCTTCTATCCTATAAATGTCTTCAGAATTCAAAAACTAAAACCCACATTAATTGAAAAAGCAGGGCCCTTACAAGAGGGAAAGAAAATGTTAAACTAAAGAATAAGAAGAATTCAGAAGCATTTCTGTGGAAGACTCAGCTAACTTCAGCTCACTGTATGCCACTGTATCAATGTGATGTGCTATGCAATAATCGTCTGTGACTTTACAATTTTTAAAAATTTGCACTGGGCCCCGTGGGTTTAGCTGACCCAGTTGTTCTTTCCATAGTAAAATCTTTTTGATTTCATGAATATCTGTGGAGCTCATTAAAATGAATTGCATATATGCACACAAATATATATACAGTAGTTTAAAACTAAGGTATATAGGAACTAAGAATATTGAACATAACAGGAAAAGAGAAAAAGGACTGTAGAAGTGTTTTCCCTTATTGGCATGGTACACGCAGCATACTGTATCTTGGAGTCCATTTAAGACTGACATTTCTTACATGCCATGAAATGAAATGCCTGCTGTTCAAGACTGCTTTCCAGCAAATAAATAGATGCAGAAAGTGATGTGATGACAAGTTTTGAATTGCTCCTATGCCAGGAGTTAAGCCCCCCAGCAGACTACTTAAATGAGAGGAGAGTGACATAACCTCTACCTCTTTATCTCCAAATCAAAAAGAAATAAACCCTTATGCCTGATCATGCCATCAGTCAGGATCCTATGGAATTGGCTATTTGGGACACTTCGAAACCTGGGCCCTTGGGCCAGGGGTGCGGTCACTAGATCACTGCAGTTTGCATTTTATTTTATTAAGCCTTGGTTATAAGAATTTCAGTAAAGCAGAAAAACATGAGATGGTGCAAAGGTTGCGACATAACCCCCTGTCATATATGTTGAAGACCAAATCAGAAAGTTTTAATTTAAAACTAAAGAAAAAATAAATGGCTTTACAAAGAACCTATGTAGGATATAAAATTCAAAGCCTTCTGACCTGCAAATGCAGTGCTTTTATCTGCAAGCTGCAGCTTCTAATAGTTCCTTTATTGTGTCTCCAAATGCAAAGAAGGTTTTACTTTCAAGGTACAGACATCTTGTCTAATAAAAGAAGGTAGATAATTTCAGAGGATTATCCTAATGACACACTTTGCTTTAGACTATATTAAATTGCTCCTCTAAGATTCCAGGCAGGTTTTTCCTCTTTCTCTTTATATGACTTTCCCCCCCCCATTACTACCTAACACGGTGTAGGCTGCTGTGAGCTTTGGCCTATAAAAGAATATACAACCATGTAGTCCTGTTGCCATAGCACAAACTAATTTGGCTACTCCTCTGGAATTTACAAGACTTCCAAAAGTGGAGTGCCTTGGTTTCAAGGTGCAAAAAGATAGGAAAACAATAAAGGGGTCTTCTTCATAATCACATACCAGGCAGAAAAAACTACTGCAAAATTGAAAATGGGAAGTTATCCCAGGCTGTATCAGGCTAAACGGGGTCACTTGAAAGTGTGGCCTGAGATGATTAGAATGATTATTGCATCTACACGCAAGGGCTGGCTGGTTTCGGGACAGGAAGCCACATTGCACTTCAAAGCAGCCCAATTTAACCCATTTCCCCCTCTCAGCTTTCATCCCAAGCTGAATTCAACCCCCCCCCCATTTATTGGTAAGTGACATATCATTACATTGGTTTGCCCTCGAAGTGAAACAGCTCTAGATTATAAAGAAAAGGGGGAGGGGAATCCCCTTCTGCTTCCTTCTCTGCTTCCCCCTCCATGGGTGATGAGGGAAAGCTAGCTTTTATTTTTTTAAAAAGTTATTAATTGGTAAGTAACATATCACTGCATTGGCTTGCCACCAAAGTGAAACAATGCTGAATTATAAAGAACAAAGCGGGGATCACTCTCTGTATCCTCTTCTGTCACCTCTTCAGCAGAAGACAGGGGAAATCTGAAATCCCCTCCCTTTATATCACTTCATTGGCTTGCCACCCAAGCAGCATAGCACTGCATTTGTGTGTGTGGGGGGGGGACACCTACCAATATTGATTCAATATTCATGATCACATGTGCAAGAAACTGAACTAAAATGGAGTGATCCTACTCCTGCTTAAAAACAAAACAACTCAAAAAGGTGCTGGTCAGCCTCTCCCTTCCTCACAAGTACAGGACTTTTGAGTCCTCTGCATGCCTAACTGGGTTCACTGGCATTCTCTCAGCTCATTTTACAAAACAAAGGAGTTTTAAAAAAAAAAAAATTCACAATATGAGAGGAAGAACCATTGTTTGATCTTAACATAATTTGAGAGGGTTGGACCAAATGCTTTCTGTGCCCAGATACGTCTCATTGTCCATCTCCTGAAAATTTGAGTTGCAGCTTCAGCTGGACTAATCTGGACTAATCTCAGTGGACTACAACCACAGATAAGTAGGAAATGAATCAGTTGTTAGGAGGCAAAGCCCTGAACCTAACAAACTAGCTTTATTATGTCTATTTTATATTTTATATGCCAATAAAGGTTATTGTTATCATAACTAGTAAATGAGGGAAAGGCACCTACTTTGCATTTAATGCAGATGCTCTGGTGGGAAAGTTCAGATGGGGGAATTAGTAAATTGCATTTAAAAGAATACATGATATGTCATCTTTTAAGTTCAGTTCACTGAGAACATGTCTTACTGGATTAATAATCATCATTTTTGGAAGCAGAATAAAGTAAAGGAGATCTAAAAGTGTAAATTTGTGCTTGCACTTTTATATGTAAAGACCTGTGCTGCTTCAGCCTGCACGGTATAAATAAAAAAGCAGGGAAATGAAAGCCAAAATTAGATGATTTCTTAAACTTCGCAAAATGTTTTGGAGTACTAGGCAGGTGAAAGTATTCCCTAAAGTAGGAATCTTTTAAAAAGTTGCCTTCATTGATTATTTGAAAGTTGAGGGGTTTGCATTTGTACTGCTGATGAGCCTTGTGGTCATGTAGATTTTTATATTCACATTTTAAAATTATTGAAGAAAATTTCACAATCCATATTGTGGTAACACTTTTATCAGGGCAGCCTGATATTGAAAAGGATACAAAAATATTTTGAGATCTTTAGGTCTTTTCATAGCAAGATGCTAGAAAAAGCAGAAGGCAAGAGATAAATGGTTCTTAAAGACTGTTATGGTAAAATGTAGTGGTCAGAAAGGTCTGCAGATTCTCAGACTGGATATCATCCTAATACCTTGCCAAAGATAAGAAAAAAGTAAAGGATAATAAATGTTGATTCACTACTCAGAAAATACAAACATCCCCCTGCCCCCAAGTAAACTCAAAATCTTAAAAACAGTTAAGGGGCTTGTAGAATAGTTGAGCAGTCAGAAGAAAACAGCTGGAAGTCTTCAAAGGTTAGGTATGCAGCAATAGGACTTTGGAATTTGTTTTATAGTCAACATGGCTCCTGGTATTGAAGCAAATGCCATTCTTAGAGATTTCGAGGCCAGAACAGAGATGGGTCCCAGTTGTGTCACAGAGGCAGGGCAATGAAATCTTGGTAGGCATGTTGCAACTGCTTTTGAGCCAGCCAATGCAGAATCAGGCACAAAGGGAATCTAGGTAACACTCAGCAAGTCACTTAATATGTTTCTGCAGACCTGGGTGAGAGGAATCCCATCCCTCAACAGCCATATAGACACCAAAATGTGTCCAGTAGCTGCAGGACTTACTGCCTTTCATCCTGAGCCTGGCTTCTCCCACTGCCTCTCACACACAGCACCTGGGGAGTTTTTCCAAATGGTACCCTGCTGTGGTAGTTAGTGGAACTTTCATTCTCAGCCTATGAGAAATTTCTTCTCCGGGCCTTGTCCTACTCCTCTGCAGAAAGAAAGCTTGTGCATTACATGATTTGCTTGCTCCAAATGTCAGGATTGGTTTGGGTACCTGCTCTTCAATCGTACCTATATCTGGATAGAAATGATATCTTGCAGTTTTGATTAGAGATGGGGATGAAGCACAAAAATGAACCGCGAATTGCCCCCCCCAGTGAACCAACGAACAACAAATCAATTTGTCATTTGTGTTTTTGCTTTCCCTCCTCTTGCTATGCCCTGGGGCATAACAAGTTCCCCGGGGCATAGCAAGAGGGAAAGCAGTGCTTTGATCCCCTTTCCCCTCCTCTTGCTAAGCCCCGCAGCATAAGAAGAGGAGGAAAGGGCAACCAAGCCATCTCCCAGCCTCGAGGGTGGGATTCCCTTCGGGCAGGTTTTAGCAAGCCACCAACGGGAAAACCCCTCTCTGCTTATGCCCCTGGGGAACAGCTGATCCACAGATAGGGAACAAAGTTATGAATATAAAAGGGTTATATTCATTGCTTCATATTTGTCTGGGTCTCAGGACCCCCAAAATACGAAGCAATGAATATCTGACGAATCAGGGATACTGTATTTAATGAATATCATGATTCATTTTTATATTTGTCCCCATGTCTAGTTGTGATATAAATCTATAAGGTTTTTAAAAGCATTGTCTACTCCAGCTAGATTTCAATCTTTTGATAAGAAAACAAGGAATACAGTAGCAGTATACACAGAACTACTGTATTTTAAATGGTTTGCGGGAGGGAATAGTGTACTCTGGGTGACTGGACTTGCTGGAATGCATTTTATGCAAGATCATCAAAAGGAAAAAGACAGTTTTATTATTTCTCCATCATTTTGTTTCAATTTGTGATTTCAGCCTTGTTCATTAAACCTGAAGTAGAAATCTGAGTTTGAAGGACCTTTGTTGACAGAAACTCTAGCCTGCAGCACAAAATTCAATAAACATTGATTACTCAGTTGAATGCAGTTTGTCGTGGATTTCTTTTCTTTCAAAACTAATTTACTCTTGGGAATAAATCTTTATGCATCAGCCCATCTTTAGAAATTAACATTTTAGAACACTATAATGTAAATGTCAAGTGCAACATCCTTTGTTTTGACCCAAAAATATCGGTTCATTTATATTATGACATTAATAGTGAAAGTGATATTTATTATAGTTCTATAATTATAAACTAAATTAACTAAAATTAAGAGCTGTTACTGAATTTTACAGAGTAAAACTTAGGTATCTTTAAATGCTGGAAGTGATCATTTTTTAAATATGCATTGCCTTAACCTACTGAATTTGTGAGCACTTGAGAATTTTTACCTCTTACTGATTCAATTTCAAGGCAGCACTTACCTTGGAACAGCATGATGAAAATTAGTTTAGTCCCCTCTGAAATGGGGTCAGCCTCTTCAAACGCAGTCAGTTTAGTGTGTTCTTAAAACATACAGTTATACACAAGTGAGCAGTTGCAGTATATGTGAAAATCAAAGCAGAAATTTAGAATCTTCCTTTGTTTGATCTGGAAATATAAAAGAATAAAACCTGAAAACAAGTGTGTGATCAACAAAGCAGTTGTATTAGTAGCAAAAGGAAGCTCAGCCACCTTTTCTTCAGTTCAAGGCAGCAGTAAAACCACTTAAAAAGTTTCAAAATCCCTAAGTTCCTGTCATATTATCAGTCAATAGATGACTTGCCTACTTCTAAAACAGATAAGATTGTGTTGTGTTCACCATCTTTCTTTTGAAAGGAAAATACACTTTCATTAACTATCTGATTAACCAATGAAACTGCGCAGAACCATGTATGCTGATGATGCTGATGCTGTATATGCATGTCTCTACGGATATATAAAAAGAATGTTGTGTTGGGGGTTTTTAAAAAAAGAAAAATATGACCACACTTTCTGTGTTATAATCACAACGGCACAGTTAGCCAGAGATATTGGAGAAAATGTTAAGGGCTCTGCCTGTGTATCTGCCTGGAGAGTGCTTCTCGTCACCTGCTCATACACCTGTACCCTGTCCAGCAGAGGAAAGGCCAGATGTATGCTACTAGCTGTTTTCCTCATGTGTGGTGTGCAAAGCTGTCACTATCAGAGGATTCCAAAGAAGAGGTAGTACCAGATTAAAGAAATAGGTTGCTGAACAAGCATAGCACATCAGATACACAGAGCTGAACATGCCACCTGGGGCCATGGAAGCAGGAGCATAACATTAACTTGGCCAGGATCTGCTGGCAGCAACAGCACATGCTATCTCCAGACCTAATTTTGCTGGACCCTTCTACGTTTATCTGTGTCAGATAAACATTAGCTACAAGATATTTCATGATGAACCAAACAGATATTTTAACATTATTTGTGTGTCCCAAAAGATCCCCAAACTGGAAACGGATAGGAACTCATACATTTGCACTGATACTAGTGATTGGCTAGCCTTTTAAATACCTGGAATGGTTATATCTTCAGGTTGGTTCTCCCCAAAGCTTAAATGGGACCCATGGATATAGCTTTTAGCAGCATCTGGTCATAGACACTTGGCAGAATCTTTTGTTAATCATGTCATATCAACTGCAACTATGAGATATATTTTTTTTTTGGATATGCACTGAGTAGTTCATCTATTATCTACTAAAAATTTGTTTATTATCTTTTATATCAGCAGTCTCTGTTCTAATGTCAAGTGTCAAAAGAGCTGGCAATCAAGTGATGCAAAAAAAGCATCTGAAAAACAAAAACAAAGCAAAACCTTACATACAAAATCTTTAAGACAATGTATGCTGAAAACCTTTTTAATTATAATAATTATAGGGCAAGGAAAGAAGAGAAACAAACCACTGGGGATGAGGATTGAAACAAATAGATAGCTAAATATGGACAAAATTGCGTGTATTTGTTAGTTTTGATACAAAATGCCATCATATTTAGTTCTTACAATAACAGATACATTTTCATTTCTAGTTGTCATAATTGCAGAAAACTCTGGACCAAGCTCAGTAATGTCCATGATCAGTGTCTCCCTTTTGCCTCCTTGGCAAAGATGAAGCTTTTTTTTTTCATCCAGCACAAGTGAAGTTTATAGCAGCCTTGGAGGTATCATTATGAAGAAGAGTTAAATGGACAATAGTTCTGTAATTATTTCTTTCCAGCCACATATTTGGTATATTAATAAAGGTTAGGAAGTAACAACATATCCCACTGATGCTTAGAATAACATAAGGATAAGGTAACTCAAGCATTTGTCCTTTCCATTTCCCATGCCAGATATGGGAGAGACATATCAGCAAGAAGAAATATTCATGTTCCAAATACAGGAACACAAATTTGGACATAACAAGAAAATCTAATTAGCTTATTTTTTTTGGAAGTTAGAATGTTGGGAGGTAGTGGTTGGGAGCAGAAGACAATCTAATGCTATGAAATGTGTATAAGTTTGCATGTCTCTTTTAAGCCAGACGTCTGACAACCCAGATAGCTATTTGATGTTTCACCTTGGTTCCCTGCATGGTGGTTCTAAATTTGCACCAAGTCAAAGTCTTTTGTTAGGCCTTTTGTCAAGCATTTTGTTGGACAACACTTAGCTACAGTACATGTAGGGATATGCACCACAAACACTTCTAGTTTTGTTTTGTTCCATGTTCTTTCAAGTGTGCCTCTTTCATTTTTCTGTTATTCTGGAATAGAAAACATGTGGTTGTCCAGATGTTGTTGGTCTGCGGCTCCCATCAGCCCTAGTCAGCACAGCCAATAGTGAAGGATCATGGAAGCTGCAGGTCAAGAGCATCTGGAAGTCCACATATCCTTGCCTTAAAGCTTTTTTATTTTATTTATTTATTTATTTATTTATTTATTTTATTTCTATCCCGCCTATCTGATCATATTAGACCACTCTAGGCGGCTTACAGTAAAAACAACAATGTAATTTTAAAACTTTACAGCAGAAACTTAAATAAAAAAAATAATAATAATAAAGAACAGAATAAGAAAAAAGATCGTCAAGGGTTTTCTGTTGGGAAGGCCCGCCTATACATCAATGTTTTTAGTTGTTTCTTAAAAATTTGGTATATTAATATTTTCTAGTCTCCATGAAGCCTTGTTATTTCCGAGGAGAGGAAGGGTAAACGCAAACAAAGAATTGGAAAGGTCCTTTTCCTTCCAATCATTTCAGAGGAGAAGTTCTCTCATGTGGAAATAGAAATACAGAACTTTAGATCACAAAGGACATCTGTTCTATCAGAACAATGCCTTGTTAGTTTGTGTAGCATTTGTTGGACAACACTTTGCTACTTACATGGATATGCACAGCAAGAACTTTAATTTTTGTTCTGTTTTGGAGGTACCTTTTGGGGGTACCTTTTTCATTTTTGTGTTTTTCATGCACTGATCATTCTACATGAAAGAGGCCACCTCTTTGTCGTTATTTTGTTAATTTCCCCCCATTCATGTTTTTTGTGGTAGTCTAGATTAAGCCCTACAGAACTCTGAAAATTACTCCAAAAAAGCAGAGGCATCTAGGCGAGGCAACAGAGAATCAATCTACTCCAAAAGCAGGCAACAATATAATCAACAACAACTAAGCATATAAGAGACTTAATCCCTCCACCAAACTATAGAGCTTTAGCAGAATATACAGTGGGGTCTCTACTTAAGAACGTCCCTACTTAAGAACAATCCAACTTAAGAACAGCTCCATTTGCTAAATTTTGCTTCTACTTGAGTACAGAAATCCAAGATAAGAACAGGAAAAAACCTTTCCTGCTCTTTTTTTAACCTTAGGTCATCTTAGGTTAAAAAAAAATTCTCCCCCTAGTGGTAGAGTACGTATTAACCAGCTTTGCATTAGTTCCTAATGCTTCAATGTACGAACGCACCTCTACATAACAAAAAAAAAAAAAAAAAAAAAAAAACCAGCCAGAACGGATTAATTGGTTTTCAGTCCATTCCTATGGGAAATTTTGCTTCAACTTAAGAACGTTTCAACTTAAGAACACCATTCCAAAACGGATTAAGTTCTTAAGTAGAGGTTCCACTGTATACACAATAAATTAACCAATTAACAGTTATTTAAAAAAATCCGTCAGACACCCCCCCAACAATTAATCCTCCCAAATCCAAATGACTAGAATATTAGATGTCTTTTCTTCTCCTCCACTTGTCTTCCCTGCTTTTTTTTAAGTCCAGCACAGCAGCAAGCAGGCAGCAGCAAAAATAACCCAACAAAGAAAAGGACCAAATAACTGAGAAAATGTTCAAAGGAAATGTGTGTTTGTGTATGTGTGTTTCAGTGTGTCTCTTTCTTTTTGCCTCCGTCCCAAGGAGGCAAAAAGAAAATGTGAAAGGACCCAAGAGACATGAAGTACAGACAGCAGGTAGACAGGCAGCATAAATCAGAGGGCATCAGGAGCTCACACACTACAAGTAACGAGTAAAACAAAGAAAGAAAAATATAACACTCCCAAGTGGCTTCCAACCAATCCAGCTTCAAAATTCTTACGTCCACATCCTGGGCATGCCAATTGGCTCCTCATGGTGCTACTGAATGAAGAATTTCCAAGATAATTTGACAGAAAAGGAGTGAAAAGTTAAACAGGGAAACACAGAAAGAAAACTGAAATTTCCATGCCTCTGTCTTTCTTTAAAAGGAAGCATTAATATTTTAGAAGCTTTTTTTCAGTAATCAACTAAAGGACATGAAAGTGGTAAAAGAGATGCTCTTTTGTATTTTTTCATTCTGACACAAAAGTCCCATCCATAGCTAGATGACAGCATATTCTCTATAGTCAGTTGAGCATGCCTGAAATTTGCAAATTTTGAAGATAACTTATTTTCATACTACTGCTTCAGGTATTCCAAGTGACACAATAAGACAGCATCTCATTCCATAACTGGTTACTGTCAAAAGCATGTCCCAGTTGTGCTTTGTAGACCGGCGCACAACCTCTGGCATTCTTGTACTTGATTTTGGCAGGACTGCTGAGTCAAAAGTTAATTTGCTGCTTCCATTCCAGCTTCAATGGATATTTGCAACTGAGGGACATGGGCCATGCTCTCCTGACATCTCACTGAAGCAAATGAAATTCATACAAACATAAAGGACACCTGCATGTATACAATAGAAGATTTTGAGAAATGTAGTCAGTGTTTGTCCTCTTCGTTATCTGATGTATGATAAAAATTTCTTGTGTTTCTCTATTGCTTTAGTGCCGTACTGAATAAATTTTGAAAGGCCCTTTGAAAGGCTTCAGTGCAGAGTTAAATTGAATCAACTCTTATATGTGTGGAAAGGTGTATTTTTCCTTTACTCTTTCCCAGGACAAATGTGATAGTCTTCTGAAAACCCAGGGAAAGCATTGTGTGACTGAAAATGCTTCATATAAGTTCGGACTTTTTCAGCCACATCTTCCTTAAATGACTATAATGAGATCCTCATAGATTGCTCCTAGGCAGGTCATGCCCTAGTACAACTGTGACTGAGAAGTGAGTCTTACAAAGGCCATCCCTATGGTTTAAGAGACACTGTGTTGCCATCTGTTTTCCAATGAAATTTTTGCTTCTCTGTCCCCTCCTGGATGAAAGAAGGGCATTAGGCTGGGTTACTTGAGGATCTGAATTCTTAGCTTATTCCTACATAAGAGGCCCTGATCCTCATTCCTAGGCTGATATGCAGATCAGAACATTGCTATAACATTTCTCCAATTATTTTGACACAGTTCTCAACAATTTAGATCCATCAAAATACACATTTAAAGGTATGTAGAACTAATATACAGTAGATGCTTAAATATTTGTTTGAGAAGATTTTTTTTAAAGTTACAGGTTAAAGTGGAAACTGAACAGATTGGGTATGGCTAAGTAGAATCAAACAGAAATGATACTGTGGAAAATAGATTCATTCAAACCTAGGCTTAGGGGAAGCAGGATTTAGGGGAAGCACAAATAAATATGGAGAAGCTTGCACAGGTACAGCTTCAAAATGTGGCTGTAGCATTTGGTATAATACTGCAAGAAATAGTGCTTTTGAGTCTTCATAGACTAACCCCCTTAAAGTAACATAACCACTTTAATTGTGTCTATCACAAAAGCAGAATTTAAGCAAAATTTCTAAACTATGACACTTGCTTAATTTACAAAGGTTGCATTGGTTTCTTATTTATTTTATTCATTTGGTTATTTCCTGGTTCATTAACTTAATATTCAGTCTTTCTATAAGCATATTTTAGGGTGTTACCAACACTTTTACTCATTAAGGTTTCCATATTCTTACCATGCCAACATGATAAGAGAAGAAAATCTTATTTTTACACAGTATTTCTCCAGCTTTTGGGAAACAAAAGTTTTGGTTATTTTTGATATAAATATTATACCGTGACTGCTTCATTATCTCTGCTGTTCATGTGTTAGACTGATTCACAGAAATAATACTATGCACCTCAAATTGATGTACTTAATTAGAAAGGGATGCTGCTTTATTCTATTTTGAATAGTTTAGATCTTCTTGAATATTCCAAATTGCTCTTTAATGCATTTCTTCATATGTGTATGCCTTTGTGCTGAGAAATTGTGAGGGCATATTGCATGAAATTAAATCTGACTCAGAGTTTGATGTCAGGGATGAAACTGGTATAGAAGTAAAGACAGTATTTTGAAAGTCTCACATGGCTTCATTGTACTCCATTAAGAAACATGTGGCATTTTCTTGAGAACTCTTGATATTTTCATGACAAAATAGTAGCTTAGAGACAAGACAGCAAATACATAGGCTGCTAAGAGGGGTTTTCTTCCATATTATTGTTGTAAATATACAGTGCCAAATGTTAGGACAAAAATTAATTTCCTGAGGGGAATTCTAATGCCTTTGAAATGCAGTAGTTGTGTTTTAGTAGATTAATAATTAATCAAAGCACCTGAAATCAACACCAAAGGAATATGCCTTTCGAGTATTTTCCTCCTTAATTCTTTGGTCAGTCATATATTGACAGACAAATTATGAATTCCATTAAAGTCAGTTATAAATAAATGTAGTATTATTTAACCCAGGAGGCTGAACTCAAGTTTATAAAGAATGGCTAGCAGTTTAATCAGTACAGTGGGGTCTTGACTTGAGAACTTAATCCATATTGGAAGGCGGTTCTCAAGTCAAAAAGTTCTCAGGTCAAATCTGCATTTCCCATAGGAATGCATTGAAAACCATTTGATCCGTATCTGCTCTTTTCCGTCCATAGAAACTAATGGAAAGCTGCTATTCCGCCTTCGACCACTAGAGGGGGATATTTTGTTTCTTTTTTTCTTAGGTCGAGAAAGGTTCAGGGAAGGCAGGGAAAATACAGTCCAGGCAGTACCAGCCATTGAAGATTGTCTCCCAATCCACTCTCTAAATGCTGGGAGGAGTCAGGAAGCAGACAGGCACCCTTTTCACTGGCCAACAGTTAACTGAAAGTTCAAATTTTGCACTTTCCCTGCCTCCCACGTGGTTTTTTTTCAGTTCTTAACTCAAATCTAAGTATGTAAGTCAAGTCGATATTTTCCTATGAGAGTGGTTCTTAAGTCAAAATGTTCTTAACTCAAGCCGTTCTTAAGTCAAGACCCCACTGTATTTGATTTTTGTACATGTAAGACATTGTTACAGGGGTGTGGTGGCGCTGTGGGCTAAACCGCAGAAGCCTGTGCTGCAGGGTCAGAAGACCAAGCAGTCGTAAGATCAAATCCACGGGATGGAGTGAGCTCCCGTCACTTGTCCCAGCTCCCGCCAACCTAGCGGTTCGAAAGCATGCAAATGCGAGTAGATCAATAGGAACCACCTTGGTGGGAAGGTAATGGTGTTCTGTGTCTAAGTCGCACTGGCCATGTGACCACAGAAGATTGTCTTTGGACAAAACGCTGGCTCTATGGCTTGGAAACGGGGATGAGCACCGCCCCTAGAGTCGAACACGACTGGACAAACATTGTCAAGGGGAACCTTTACCTTTACCTAAGACATTGTTGCAGGTTAAACCTCACCAATATTTAATACATCACTGAGGGTGTAAACACTCGAGACAAGAAGTTTCTTGTCTACAGGCTGATGGCACATTTATGTTCTAGTGACAAAATTCCTCAATGCTTCATTCTGGAGCAATGGGATTTGCAAATGAAGTCTGTGTTTCATTCCCAATCACCAACCAGAAAAAAGACAAAGAGAGCTGATTTTCAGAATACAGAGACTCAGAAAATCTTGTGCTCTGACAAAAGCTAATTTTTCTACATTGAAAAATGTCTTCGAAGATATGCTGAATACATTGCTTGGTTTCTAACTGGCTGCCCCCCATTAGCATGCCATTTGTGGTTTTCCCATGACAAAATTAATGTATCCTTTAACAGGTACAGATTTCCCAATAGTGCATTTCAGTACATCCTAAATTAATTTGCTAGTCTCAACAAGAGGGACTTCTTTTTTCTTATATATTCCTATCATAGTCTTGAACAATTTAAATTAAGGACCTATATAAAATATAGATAAAGTTCAAACAAGAATGACTAGCAATATCAAGTGGAATAGTTCCTTCAGTATTCAGAGAAACAATTTTTGAATTATAAGTCAACATAAGTAAATCCTACTGATTCATTTGGTTTATTCTAGCTGGAACCAGCAAATGGATTTAGACCATCATGATTCCATCTTCACTGTTCATCCGGTCTTTTAAATATTGGAGATTCTTTCTTCTTACTCATATGTAGATAGGGGAGTGTGTGTGTATGCCCACTCATGAAAACAGATAAAGCTAGCTTAAACATATGCATCTATCCTGGAATGATCTACTCCAGCCTTCCCCAGCTTCGTGCCCTCCAAATGTGTTGGACTATATTACTCATTTTCCACATTTGGCATGGCCAATGAGCATGCTGGCTGAGGATGATGGGAGTTGTTGTCTGACACCTCTGGAGGGCATCAGGTGAAGTTTAGAAAAGTGATCTTTTTAATCTACAATTCCTGCAGCTAACATGGCCCCTGGCCAATACAGCTGGGGAAACTGTGGAAGTTGTGTTCCAGAAAGCAAATTTTCCAAGCTCTTCCATCAGGTTTGAGAATCCTGGTCTATGTTTTCCAGCATTTCAAGCTCAGAGTTATTTTCCAGAGGACCTTTGAGCTAGAGGTGGCAGCGACAGAGCCATGAACCTCCTCTGTAAAGAAGACAAATTATTCTGCTTTGGAGGTAATGTGGCTGTTCAACAAAGCTCTGCATTTTTATTATTCTTTTTTCTTTGAGTGGCTTAAGCTAAGTTAATTCACCATGCCATTTAAACTACACAAGAAGCAAAAGTAGTTGTGCCGGTCATTTTAAAAATCCAATTTCTAATACTGTAATTATTTATTTGTCATGTCAACTAAACAGTAAAAAATATTTTCTGTTCTTTCAGCTTGCTGTCTGAAGATAATACAGTATACATGATATTATTAGGAATGAGATAATGATGGAATCAAACTGTGACAAAAAGTGCCAAAAGACATAAAATGTATATGGATATCAGTGAGAAAGGTTCTGCAGTGGCCTTTGCCGTACTGTAGTAGTATTTGTGTGTGTGTGTGTGTCTAGAGACTCTTAATTATCTTTTAATGGCAAACATTTAAGACTTAGCTTGCCTTCTAAACTTGTAGAACCCAAATACATCCAATAGATCAAAGGAAATTTCATCTTGGAAAAGAGTGCCTCTTTGAGGGAGAAATGAACTCTTATGGTCTAGGCAGTCATTCTATGTTGACTTAAGATCCAGAAAAGTGGACTCTTCTTTAGGAAGTAAACTCCTTCATTGATGTTCTGGAAAGAAGATTCTTTTCATGATCTGCACAGCTTATAAATACACTTTAATAGTAGAAAGTATAGGGCAGGTATCAGCTGCTATGGCTACAAAAGGGAGCAGTCATCACCAGCAGGCGAAAAGGGACTCAAGATTATTATCTACAGTGGCAGCAGAGCCAGAACTACTAAGGCCATCCTGTTCTCCTGCTCTGCCAATTTAGCTTAAAGATCGCATGAAGCGAAAACAAACTCCCAATCTGTGATGGTGTTCCCCTGTGTTCCATCTCTGAACTGGCCTCGGGATATTTTGTTGCAAAATAATGTTCTGAGTTTTGGATTTCCCAAATAAAACATGCAAGACCTGGAAGCATTCGAGTTTAGCAAACTATTTTCACTTGGATTTTGAGAAGAGGTTCACTGCTCAGAAGGCTGCATTTTAAAACCAAAGAGTCCTGAATAGTTGCTAAAAAATATAGGAAAGATAAGAAATGTAACATTTAGAATTACTGCAAAATGCCACCCTTTTCATGATGCAGTTAGAAACAAGCAAATCCAAATACTGGCTGTGGCCACACCAGAAAAATGTTGCCCTGTTTTCTTGTGTCTTTTAGTCCCTGAGCAGTCGCACATTGCAGTCATGTGGCATATATCCCAGGATTTGCACTCTGATGTGTTTTTGAATTAATGCAACATTTCTGTAAATCTGATGTGATATATCTAAAAGGGCAAGAATAGAATTGTGTAATGTTAATGCATGACATGCAGAAGGAAGCAGGAGGTTGAGGAAGCAGCTACAAGGCACCCATGAACAGCTTTACTTAATATAAATATTGTAAATGGCTTAAAGAAAATATCCCCAATGGATTCCACTGCACTAACAAGGCTTATTTTCTGTAGCCTTTGGAAAAGATTTTGGACTCTGAATACATAGCAGCTGCCAAGGCCTCAATTTGTCCATGCCTGGAAGAACTGAGTTTCCTCTTTTACGGATCCTTTTTCCTGCCTTAAGCAACAATGAATGTTTGTAATTGTCATACCTGACCTATTTTCCAGTAATTTCCCCAAAGGTAACAAACATCCCCTCTTGCTTCTCAGCCTGGGAGAAACAACTCCATCAAACAGACCTCTATATAACAATAAACATGACAACAGTCCGGACTTCCTTTACACAAGAATAATGTCAATATTAGGTCAGAAGACTATGACACATCAACAACATTCTTCATCTACAAAGTCTGAATTTTTAGAATTATTTATATTTAAATGTCCCCCAAACATGGGATATTACAGAAATATTTAAATCGTAGTGCCAGATATAAATAGCTGTTCAAATATTATTGTATCTCTTTCTCTTTTTACTGTACAGCTAAAGAATGACTGGAAGTATATATGAAGAGAAATAATTAGGTTTAAGTGATCCAGATGTCTAAATGATTACTTGAGGGACTTTAATGATATAATGCTTTGCATCAAGTATGTCATTACTAAAATTGAGTCAATTTGTGTGTGTTTTTAAATAGAAGCATGGAATATTTTTTTATTCTAGCAGTGCTGTATCCAGTACTGACAGTTCAAAATCAGTGTTGGAAATGTGTGGGCCTCCAGATGTTGTTAAGCTACTGTTCTCATCTCCTAACTATTGGGCACTTTGATTGGGGTCTATATCACCCTGTCACGTATTTGAGTAATTACTGTGGATTGATTGATTGAATGAATAGTGGGGGCCCTGCCGTTACAACTGCTCAACTGGTGTATGGGTAATTTGGCAGTTGCTCACACCGCCTTGGTTCTCTGTGTTTCCATTTCTGAAAGAGATGACTTTCCTTCCCATCCATGAAAAAAGCACCAGTGAAAGCAAAATGATTGCTTAATAGATTTGCAGTAATTGCTTGGTTGTGGTTGAAGATGAATTTTGCAAAAAGTGCTTACAAGAAGAGGGACACTGTTTGTTTGTTTGTATGTTTGTTTATTTATTTATTCGATTTATATCCCTCCCATCTGGTATATTCTACCACTCTGGGCGGCTTGCAGAATATCAAAACAATTAAAAACATAAAAACATTAGCATACAACAATAACAAATAGTGCAGGAATAAATAAATAATAAATAGCAAAGCAAAAGAAATCAGTAGTTGACAGGAGGGAAGGCCTGGATGTACATCCATGATTTCAGCTGACATTTGAAAGTACCCAGCGTAGGGGCCTCGCGAATCTCCAGAGGAAGGTTGTTCCAAAGGCGAGGAGCCACTGCCGAGAAGGCCCGGCTTCGAGTATTTTCCTTCTGGGAATCCCTCGGCGTCAGGCTCCTCAGCCTCACCTCGTGGCTCGCGCGGGTGATCCAAGTAGATCTTGGTGGGAGCAGGAGCTCCGCCAAGTATCGAGGTCCTAAACCATTTAGGGCCTTATAGGTAAGCATTAGAACTTTGAATTCAATGCGGAAATGGACGGGCAGCCAGTGCAGCTTGGCCAGAACAGGAGAAATATGTTGGTCTTTTCTCACTCCAGTAAGGAGTCTGGCTGTTGCATTCTGCACCACTTGAAGTTTCTGCATCAGCCTCAAAGGCAGCCCCACAGTGGTCTAATCTTGAGATTACGAGCGCATGTACCAAGGTAGTGAGTGCTCCCATGTCAAGGGAGGGTCGCAGCCGGGCAATCCGCCAAAGGTGGAAAAAGGCAGTGCGAACTACCGACGCCACCTGGGTTTCCATGGTGAGCGTCGGGCCCAGGTGTACCCCCAGATTGCGAACCCCACTCTTAGCAGCCAGGGTCACCCCCCCAAATGTGAGAGAGCCACCCAGACCACCAACCCCAAGGGCGTCCACCCTCAAAACTTCTGTCTTGTCCGGGTTCAGCCTCAGCCCATTTTCATGCATCCAATGCAGTACGGCCCTCAGGCAGCGCTGGAGGGACAGGATGGCATCACCTGCAGTTGGTGCAAAGGAGATGTAGAGCTGGGTGTCATCAGCATACTGATGACACGAGGCTCCACACCCCCTGATGATGTTAAACAGCATTGGGGAGATAATCGACCCCTGTGGAACCCCACAAGTGAGATTCCACGGGGCTGAGACATTCTCCCCATGCTGTACTCTCTGGGATCGGTCCTCCAGGAAGGAACGGAGCCAGGTTAATGCCAAGCCACCAATTTCCAACTTGGAGAGCCTCCCCAGGAGGATACCATGGTAGACGGTATCAAAGGCCGCCAAGATGTCGAGGAGAACCAACAGAGACACTTTGTCCCTGTCAGCCTCCCTCAACAGTCATTGTACAGGGCGACCAATGCCGTCTCTGTACCATGGCGCGGCCTGAAGCCCGACTGGAATGGATCCAGGGCATCTGTCTCATCCAAGTGGGCCTGAAGCTGATCAGCGACCACCCTCTCAACGACTTTGCTCATGAAAGGAACATTGGCGACAGGCCTATAATCACCAATCTCGTCTGCCGCCATATTAAGTTTCTTTCTAATGGGCCTAATGAGTGTCTCCTTGAGGGCAGATGGAAACCTGCCCTCAAGGAAAGACCCATTTATTATTGCTGTAGCCCATTCTGTTGTTTTTGGCCTGGCTGCTTTGATTAGCCAGGCCGGGCAAGGGTCAAGGGAGGAGGTGGTGGCTCGATAGCGATCAAGCACCTTGTCCACAGAATCAGGCATCACAGGGTGAAAGGAGTCGAAATTCACCGGGCAAGACGAAGTGCTGGACATCTCTGTTCGACTCATTGTATTTAAAAAAGGAGAGAGCTCCCGGCGGATGGCCTCCACTTTGGATTTTAAAAAGGCTGCAAAGTGGTCAGGTGAGAAACTCGGGGGAGGCCTATCACCTGAACCAGTTCCAGATAGGTCGCGCACTATACGGAATAACTCCGCCTGCTGGTTGGACGCTTCGCTTATCTGGTTAGCGAAGAATGAGCGACATGCAGCCTTTATCTTATTCAGGTAAAGGTTAGTTGCAACTTTAACAGCTATCCAGTTATGGTCTGTCGGGTTCTTCCTCCATCTACGCTCTAGCCTTCACCTTATTCGCTTCATCACTTGAAGCTCCTGGTTAAACCACGGTGCTGGCTGAGCTCTACGACAGAGAGGGCATTTAGGCACGATCGTGTCTATGGCCCTGGTGGCAGTGGCAGACCAGTTGTCAACCAGAGCGTCGACAGGAGCGCTAGCCAGGTCAGCCGTCACCGCTCTCATGACATCCTGGAATCCAACCGGATCCAGTAGTCTTCGAGGGTGGACCATAGAAATAGGTCCCTGCTCCCTGCGACAGGGGAGAGCCGCTGTGAGGTTACATTTTATTAGGTGGTGATCTGACCATGACAAGGGGACTGACATGAGGTCCATCACCACCAGATCACACTCGCTCCAACTGGAGGAAAAGACCAGGTCCAGTGTGTGACCACCCATGTGGGTGGGGCCGTTGACATGTTGGGACATGTTCAAGGAAGCCATGGTTTCCAAGAACTCGAGCTGACCCAGATGCCTCTGCCCCCCGTGCACGTTGAAATCACCCAAGACCAAAAGCCTCGGGGATCCCAGTAGTGCTGCGGAGACAAAGTTGGTCAACTCCGGAAGGGAAGTGGCTGGATCGCAGTAACCCAGCAAAATCCCACTACCATCCCTAGCCCCTATCAACAAGTGGAGTGCCTCTAGACCCGGCTTTACCACCAAGGAGTGCCTAGTAACCTCCAAGCTGGATTTATAAACAATGGCTACTCCCCCCCGCCCCTCCAGTCTACCCTGGTGCTGGACAGCATAACCGGATGGACAGACAAGAGCCAGGTGATCCACATCTCGGTTATGCATGCCAGGTCTGCATTCTCCTCCAGGATAAGATCGTGAATCATCTGGGGCTTGTTGGCTATAGACCTGGCGTTCAACAGTACCAGAGTTAGAGTGGAGGGCTGGCTGGGCTGGCTACCTCGATACTGAGGGTCGGTCACAGTCTCAGAACAACAGACAGCCTTCAAACATCTGTTTGTAAGCCAAAAGAACTAGAGCCCTTATAACTGAATAAAAAGTGCCAGAGTTGTGTTTGCCCATGACAGTTATTGTGTTCTTTAAGGGCTATGGTAAAAAGCAGAGATAATGAAAACCATGTCTATTGGAAATGTTCTAGTTTGATTTAATTTCTGGGTGTGTGATGTAATTGAAACAAAGTACCAAGATTTTTTTAAGGTGGGGAGAGGAATAAGCAATTAAAAACAAATTAAATTAAAATGCTGGAATAAATGGAGGGTTCTCTACTAGTGCATTCCTGTTCGAAAATGTATTTGATAAATATAAATAGGCTCATAATTTTAAATTATCAGAGAAATGTTTTAAAAAGTGAAGCAAATTGATATATACAAGTATTTTCTACATTCAGAGTTTAAAGTGAATTTCTTAATGTGCTGAATTTGAAGAACATTATTATGTTGTTTCCTATCTGAGGGAAATAAACATATTTCTTGGTCAATGCACACATAATTAACTGGAAGATGGTGCCAGCCTGGAAAATAGTTTACATTGTATTTCAGCTTAAGGGAGTAATTGAAAATAACTTGGATAACTGCAGTCTTATTGGTTTAATTAAATGGCATTTTTTATTAGAAGGAGTTAATTAAAGATACAAAAGGAAATGGTCAATTAAAACAAATACACTTTTTAAAGCAAAAGTATCAGTCCAGTAAAATACTGTTCTTTGAGAACATAACTAGGTATGGATGAAACCACAAACTAGAGGTTTTTGTTTGTTTGTTTGTTTTTGTTTTAGGAAACTGCTAATCAGATTCTATTATGGATTTTCCTGACCTGATAAGTGATCGAGGTGGTTATTAATTCATTCAAACCTTTATGAGCGTTTTATTTTATTGTTGTTGCTGTTTTGGTACAGATCAGCTAAAAGTCAAAAGATGTGGGCATTGTGTATATGTATATGTATGTGTGTGTGTGTGTGTGCGTGTGTGTGTGTATGTGTACAGTGGACCCTCGACTTACAGACGGCTTGACTTACAGACTTTTCGAGTTACAGACTTCTCTGGCTGCAAAATTTAGATTTGACTTGCAGCCAGAGAATCGACTTACAGACCAGAAAAAAACCAAAATGGAATAAAAATAGAATAAAAACCACTGGTTATGGGATTAATCGGTTTTCAGTGCATTGTGGGTCAATGGAGATTCGACTTACAGACTTTTCGACTTGCAGCCACCATTCCAATACGGATTAATTCCTTAAGTAGAGGGTCCACTGTATGTCCGTGTGCGTGTGTATATATATGTGTGTGTGTGTGTATATAAAATTATACACATTATACAAATTATACACATTATATACACATACACATATATACACATATACATATATACATATATATATATATACACATACACATATATACACATATACATATATACATACACACACACACACACACACACATATACACACACAATTTATATAAACAATTTTACACAATTAGAGAAATTCTACAAGATGGGAAGAAGAACAGAATAAGTCATAAAAAGGGGAAAGAAAATTAGTATCTGTGCTAAGCAGGGTGCAATCAGTTGTCTTCAAAGGCACACACTGTCTCACTAGAATGGTTTGCTATAACAGGAACAATATTCCTTAAAGTGACCCTTCCATTTGCCAGGGGAATCATTCCAGCTAGGCTCAAAAAGTAGAATCCCTATAGCTGGACCACAAAGGTCCAGCTTGGGCACAGAGCAAAGCAGAATGTCCACATTCAAGACAAGGCTGGGAGAAATGGGAGGTAGTGTTTTCTCTTCTCTTTTTGTTCTGAAAGCCACTGTGGTTGGTGAGAAATAGTGCTGTCTTCCATTTTGAATTACTGTACTAATCTGAACTATAAGAGGATAAATACCAAAAAGAAACAGCAGCAAAAAAGGGAATAGGGAAATAATTAAGCAGACACTGGATCCTTTCTTCTTTAGTTTAATTGAGAGTCTTCAAACTAGAAATTGAAATAATAATGCTTTTTCACAAGATCATTTGCTTTCAAGAGTTAAAAATCTATGTGAAAAAGTGTGGTCTGATTCTGATGGAAGAAATGGGATCCAGGAGAAATGCATCACTGCATTCTTGCCTATGTCTGGATGTAACCCAATGTATTGAGCCTATAGATAAGGAGTAAAACAATTATTCGTTATTTCTAATGGAGCAATGTAATGAATATTCACTAATTTTTCATTCTTGGGGGGGGAAGGTGTCTTCACACATCAAAACACTTGGTTGGAAAAACTGGCAAAAGTTGCCAGATTTTCATTCTGCACAAGAGGAAAAAGACTACTCCATTTTTTGTCAGTAGCACCATTAGCAAGAGCCACTGCTTTTTATGTAAAAGATGTTGTTTTGCCCCAACATCCTGTACAGTGGTGCCTCGCAGGACGAATTTAATTCATTCCGCGGTTAATGTTGTCTTGCGAAAAATTCATCTTGCGAAATGCGTTTTCCCATAGGAATGCATTGAAATCTAATTAATGTGTTCCTGTGGGCAAAAAAAGTCAGAACAAAGTCAAATTTGGTTTACAAAGAGTTTATTAAGTGCACTTTAAAGCCATACATATTGTGCAGGTGATTTCAAAAAGTTCAATTAAAAAAACTTTAACTTTTGAAACATCATAGAAAAACATTTAAAAATCAGCAAACATGAGGCAGGAACAAAAAACGGAAAATATTTGTCTTGCGAAGCACAGCCATCGGAACATTTGTCCTGCGAGTCATCAACCCCATTGCTAAAACCATTTGTCTTGCGCGTTTTTTGTCCTGCGAGTTTTTTGTCCTGCGAGGCACCACTGTATTTGGTGGAAAATGGATTGGTTTCTGCAGCAAAATACTTTTTTTGTGCAAAATAGGTTTTTCTAAATAAAACGTTCTACTTTTTTTGTAGAAAAATGCCAGAGACAGAATGTGGGAGTAGGACAGAAGTACTTGTTGAGAATTTTGATTATAACGTGTATTCTCATAACATCAGCTGAAATATTGGTTAGCAGAGATACTTATGACACTGACACTGAGAGAGTAAAACCAACTTAGTCTATTTACATATATACATAGGGAATAGACATTCCTCTGGCAGCATAACATGACATGAAGCAACATACAGCATAGGAAAAAATCTGACTTACAGCAGATAAAGACGTCCATTTTACACATGACGTATGTACAGTACTGTGACCAATCAGAAAATACATTACTTCATTTTCTGTTACACAATGTTTCATCATGTCTACAGCTGTACAACATTAAGTCTTAATCCTTGATACCCACACCTAAATACAATCAGTACAGTGACTCAGGTAAAATCAACCATTTTACATTTAACTATACAACATTAATATTTAATACATTTTTATATCAAAATATCAACAGTACTCTCATAATTTCAATCAGCAAGAAGGATTTTTTAAAATCACCTGCAAGAGTGAAAGAGCAAAAATGGGCCTCTCTATTACAAAAATATCCTGAAAAATTAGGTCCATTTTCACAATTGAAGGCCCTAAATGAAGAATTAGTGTGGACAGGATTCTTAGTAGACAAGATTTAAGTCTAACAGAACGGGGAAGTTTTGTCGTAGCCCCTAGCCTGCTGGGGCAGCATGTCTTAGTTTGGTTGTATTTATTCAGAAGTAAATTGTTTCATTTGTCCGAATGTATGTGAAAAATTATATGTACAGATTAAAGAGTCAGCCAAGGAGTATCTGTAGCAGATGTTGTGTTATGAACTTATTCTGTAACAGTTTTCTGTTTTTCTTCCCAAAGTATCATTTGGCATTTTCTACCCAATTTGCATGCTCAGTCATCGTTCAGCTATTTTTGGACTTATTCTTGCACCCTAAGCCAGCTAGAGTTTGTCAGTGAAAGGGTAAAAACTATTTGTTCTCCTGCAAATTGTAGAGTCCCCCAAATTTTGCCGATACCTCCCTTCCTTTTATGGATTATGCAGTTTTTGCTTCAAAAGGATCTACAGCACCTTTGAACTTAAAACCAGAGGGAGCAATTCTGCTAAAATGCATGTATTTACATAGAATTTGTTAATGTCTGTCCTACTCTTTAGATGGTTTCACAGAATATTCCAGAATATTACAATTACAGGCTTGTGTATAACTTGACACCCTTCTCTGAATGTCAGTTTTCTGAAGAATGCAAAAAAAAATTAAACTTGATCATTTTTTAGAAATTATTTCTGTTGATTTTTTCCCACCTTCACTACTTGACTAATTTCATAAAAGCATGCTACCCTTATTTCATTTGTATCACTAAGGAGTAACAGTATACTCCAAACTGTCAGGAAGGTTTTGGCATTCGTTGTGCTTTTGCTCAGCTAATTGGGGTGGGAAGATGAATATCAACTCTATTCAGCAACCTCTCTGTCAATATGTATGTAAATGATGTGTGTTTCTCCTTTCTGGTATGGTGATAATTTAATTTTATTCTTTGATCTGTATCACTTTGTGCAATGCAAAGACATTATTGCTACCTTATCAACTCTATCAATTGTCATTTATAATTGACTGCAGATCCTGAAGAGACAGATTATAATGAAAAGCGCATTTAAAAAAAAAGACTGTCTCCCAATCCACTCTCTAAACGCTGGGAGGAGTGAGGAAGCAGACAGGCACCCTTTTCACTGGCCAACAGTTAACTGAAAGATCAAATTTTGCACTTTCCCTGCCTCCCACGTGGGTTTTTTTCAGTTCTTAACTCAAATCTAAGTACTTAAGTCAAGTCAATATTTTCCTATGAGAGCGGTTCTTAAGTCAAAATGTTCTTAACTCGAGCCGTTCTTAAGTCAAGACCCCACTGTATATTCATGCACACTGTGAAAAGGCTGCAGCCATCTTAACAGGTTTGGCTCTCTCCAGTGCCCCCCTACCGCCCCCTTCTGTTCTTTCACCCCCACACCGCCCCTTTTCGTTCTACCGCCCCCCTGAAAAATGAAATCGCCCACTGGTGGGCATTATCGCCCACGTTAAGAACCACTGCTCTAGACTTCCTAGTGTTATGATCACACACTAGTTATCAGGGTGCTGATTGCAATATTGATCCCTCCCTGGTGTGTAGCAGAGTAAAACTGCGAATAAAGAGATTGTATCACACAAAAAAGGAAGGAAGACCATGTTGACATCAGCAAGACTTGCGATCAGAGAAAAGTGGAGGAATTTGCTCAAGCGCTTGAGGAAACTCTTCCAGGCCCAGCTGGTGCCAAATTGGGAATTGGATTGTGTGTGCATGGAAGGATCAGTTTATTGCTCCTAGTGAAGCAATGTTTTCCATTGCAGTCCAACATGTTCCTGTTTCACTGTCTGAATGCACACATAGTTGCATGTATCTAACTACGTAAGTTACTTGTAAGGTATTACTTTGCAGAGGGAAGGGCAGAGGAAGTTTTGTTTCAAAAGTAAAATAATAGGTTATTTTGCTGTAACAAGTAATGTTTTCAGCTTATTTTAGGGAACACTTTAGGCACTGTAGAACAATTTTGAGCAGATGTTTTCAAACATTGTGCTGTTTCTTGATGCTAGGGCCCCATCTCAAAAGTAACAGAAAAGTAATGAATAGCCCATTGAGTAACAGATGTGTTTATAATCAGAGTCTGTGCTGCTACACATACTTTGCATGACTGCCGGAATTTCCAAATTTTACTGTGCCTTTTAAAATTGGCTTTGATTTTTGCCTGACTGGATAGCTCAGTGAGCTTGGCATTTGACTGCAGAGCCAGAAGCTGGGATTCCCCCACTGTACATCCCAGAGGAGCCAGCCTGTGTGGCCTTGGGCAAGCTGCACAGTCCCAGGATGCCCCCAGAAGAAGGGAATAGGAAACCTGAATGTTCTCTACTTTAAAAATCCTGGAAAGGGGTGCCATAAGTCAGAATTGACTTGATGCTACACAATTATTCTTAAATTAATAATATTTATAGAAGATCGCACAGAAACAGGTATCAGATTTTCAGTTTATAAGTTATTCCATTGTATATAGGCTATTCCATTGTAGGTTAATGAAAAGGTAACTGGTGATTTGGCCAAAAACATACACTCTAAACATCATCTTATTCTATAATGAGACTCAGCTGAGTGTGAGCTGCAAGTAAAAACAGCAATGTAATCTTCAGAGTAAAGTTATAATGGCCATATAAAATCAAAATGCTGACATGACTTAAACTATAATGATGAGATGCACTAGTAACAGGAGATGTAGAGGACACATTTTATTGTGCCAGTTATTACAGTGTCCTAACATATGCAGGTGTCACTCGATAGCGCTTGAGAGCTGTAGATGCTTTATAGTCTGTGCTGAATCATACTCTTTGTTAATTCGCCTCCCATCCATTCATCATCATCATCATCATCATCATCATCATCTCAGAACTGCAGACCTGGAACGGGTCCTCTGGATCATTGAGTCCAGATGTTGCCAAGGAGGTACAGTAGGGTTTCGAACTCCTAGTCTCTGGCTTGGCAGCCAGATCTCTAAATTACTGAGCTATCCAGCAGTTCTAGATAATATATTCCCTTTTGTACACCTGAGAGAAATGATTCAACCTAGCAGCTATGTATTTCTCATCTGGATCCTGGAGCTCATTTAAAAGGGAGGAAACTCCAGTTTCTAGTCTTAATTATTCTTGCAATACTATGGAGGATATTATCTGTGTACTTTCAAAAGTACTGCCAAATACAGTATTAGTTGCTGAGCTGCGTGTTGAAAGTGTCTAAAGCCATGGATTACTACAAACTAAAGCCTTTAGACAACAATTGTGAAACTCTGTTTTCTTTGTTTCAAAAAATTATTTCTATAGGTTTAGCCAACAGGCTAGTTTTAGATTATATATTGAAGAAACAGCTTGCTCAGGGTTTTGTGTTGTTTTTTTTTAAAGTTACTTTTAAAGAGTTAAATTGCTGCTAACAAAGAAAACCTGGTTCAGATTATTTAACTGAGTTTTAGTGTGTGTAACTGAAGAGATATTTTTAACTTATATTTCAGGGTCTTTTACATACAGTGACCGATTTTACATAACCCTTAAGACAAGAAAATTTAAATGTTTAACTGCAAGTGTGAATGAACTGAAATGTTTGAAAATGGTCTGCAGATTATGATGGGCAATTCCAAATAACTCTTACTAGCTATAATTTTTTTTAAAAAAACTTTTCCTTTTGTAGATGCAAATGTACTGTGCAATACATAGTGAAGATAATGTTTAGTGCTTAGAAAGATTTGATTAATTTCTCTTGATACTTCTGTTCAGTGTGTCTTGACTTCCATTGCCAGTTCTCTGTTGCTGTCTTAGATAATTTCTATTAGAGTTTATATGAAAGCTAGATATGGGGTAGGGTGCATATAGCGTGCCAGATAGGTTAGACATATCACTTTTACAGGATAGTGCCATCCATTCCTTTTGAAGATTACAGCTCCCAAACTGAGCTTAGTCATGATGACATCTATAAATAAACTGGGAATTACTGGATTATTGTATTTCTTCTAAATGCAGAACTTTGCATTATTTTTAATGAAACAAACTTTGGCAATAACATTATTTACAGAATGTTATTTTCCGATGTTTAGAACTGTGTATTAAATATACTGCCCTTATATTGCAAGTCATACTTCATGCCTTGTAGTGGATAGAGTGATGGACTAGGAATCTGGAGATCTGAGTGTGAATCCCCATTTGGCCATGGAAATTCACTGGAGGAATGGGACTGGTAAAAACACTCCTTCCAATATTTTACTTGCCTTGAAAGCCCTATTAGGGTTGCTATAAATCAGTTCCAACTTGACCCCATATAACTAACTATATTCCAAGTACTTCCTGACCCAATTTGTATCCATACACTTTAGCAGGGCCAACAAGCTCCAAGATGTTTCGGAGGTGGCCTGAAGTGATTTGTTTTCATGTTTGTGAGCTATTTTGATGTTTCCAGATCAATTTTTTAAAATCCCAAACTGGAAAAACAAAGTGCTATCACTTAGGATGGGATAAGCTATCTAGAGATGGGCATGAACCGCTGAACGGGCAGTTCGTGTCAGTTTGTTTATTGGCTGAACAGCAGATTCCTTGTACTAGCAGTTCTCGTTTGCTGTTCTAAATGTGAGTACAATTTTAGCTTTTCTTGCACTATTTATTTGTTTCATTCATGTTGCTAATCTCAGTTCATTTACAAATACACAATACATTGATTTACAGTATTGTTTGTACATTTAGGAGGAGCCCTCCAATTAAACATTCAATTTCTAACCTGCAGCCAGCTGTCAATGGCTGAAATCTTGTTGCTTTGGCTCAAAACTGGCAATTAAAGAGTCCCCACTGGGATTCATGAGTTTTTGCCTAGCCAGCATGTATGGGTACCTCCAGATATCACAGCAGCAACTCTTTAATTGCCATCCAGAAGTGAGTGAATGTTACTTGATTTGCCTTCTGCCTGTGTAACAAAGCAACAGGATTTCAACCAATTTGTCTGTCATGGTTGTATTTAGCTGTCATCTAGTAACTGTACACAGTGAAAGGGCTTGCACTTGCTGCTCTTGAGCTGACTAGGCATAGATAGTGTACACCACTAATTAATTTTTTGTTGTGCTGTCATGTGTTACCCTTCACATCCTCTGCAAGTTATTTTTCTCCAGACTGTAAGCTCCAGAAATGGCTTATTACTGCATGTTGTAAGAAAATTTAGTTTGGGTTGTTTGCCCAAGTAGTGCCTACATCAGCTTATATATTTCCCACATTAGTAATGTACAGTGCTTGTGACAGTGAAGTCCCTGACACTGATTAGCTGAGCTGGTGTAATGGTTCAGAATTTTTAGCTGCTTAGGGACTAAAGCAGTTTGCAGTTTAGAATCTTCTGTGACAAATAGGGAATTTACCAGTTCAGCCGGGATTATTTACACACCAAGGAGATAGATAGCTGAACATTGGGAAGCAATTAAGGCACATGCATCCCAGAGACAAGAGAAGTTTGCAGAAAAGTTTCTATGAAAGAAGGAAAAGTTGTCAATCAGTTTGGGATCAAAATTTCACACAAGGAAGAGGTATCTGAAGACTGGAAAGAAGTTAAATAACATGAGGTAAAGAAACTGAACAAAGGGTGCTGCATAGAAAGTTGACTGAGAAATATGCATGGGCTGAGGGGATGTGGCGTCAATGTGGGACAGAGGCATGTTACAGGTTTGAAGTGGGCCTTCCAAAATAACTCTAGGGCCCTGGGTACAAGAAGGAGGGAAGGGAAATGAGATTAGAAGAATCTAATCTAAACAGGTGAGCTTCAAGAAACTCCAAAAACTGGGGAGGAGAGAGAATTGTATCCTGTTAAGGAAGTAATAGAGGAATTCTGCTGAGGACAGGCTGTTGAAGAGACAGGACTGGTCCATGGAGCAGAAATATAGGAGCCAAGGAGCATTTAGGTTTGGCTCAAAACTTCAGAGAGGATTAGGGATAGGCAAGGCTCAGCTTTATTGGCAAGAAGGAAACAGAAGTAGAAGGCTGAGAGCAGCAGCCACAGAAATGGCTAGACCTTGAGGGCAGACGTCTGCTTCTGCGATCCCTAGGTTGCAGGCTTTTTCTTCAAATATAATACTTCTATTGATTAGAAAGCACACTAAACATAGAGATCACTTCACTTCCCATATAATAATGATGATAGTGTATACTTATACATTACTATTGTATTACAAAATGTTAAAAGGCAATTTTACAAATATGTATAGGTCCAAACTGTGTGTTACAGATAGCCTGTTGTTAGAAGCAGAAATCCATTAGCGTTCCAAAGTTGTTGTTTAAGCAGACTTTCATGACTGAGCAATCATATTTATGAATTAAGCCCCTGCTTAGCTTCCAGAGTCTATTCCATAGCAAAGCAAACTAATTTAAAAACCATGACAGCTAAGATAAATCCTAAAAACTAGCAGTTGACGAGTTCCCTCTTCTAATGACAGGATATTTGAATATAGCTGGGCATGAACATCAGTTTGGAAGTTTGTGCTGGCTTGTTGACATGACACGGCGGGTGCCACATGTTCCCTTCCCCCACCCCCATCCGGCTCCTCCACTCACCAGCTAGTATGTGCTGCTTTCTCCCTCCTCTTTGTGCAATCATCCAGTCACAACAGGAGTGTGTGCTGCCCTCCTCCCCCTTCCCCCAGCAGCCACCCACTCAGACAAGGAGGCAAGGCAGGGATTCCTGCAGCACTGCCTTTGAGTGGGCGGCTGCTGGAGAAGGCAGAGAAGGGAAGCACACACTCCTGTTGTGACTGGATGATTGCACGAAGAGGAGAGAAAGAGAAGCGTGCACCAGCTGGTGAGTGGGGGTGCCGGCGGGGGTGGGGTAAGGGAATGCACAGCACTTGTGCTGCACCAACAAACTGGCACGAACCTTTGAACAGGTGATATACCTATGATATACCAGATGGGCGGGATATTAATTAAATAAATAAATAAATAAATAAATAAATAAATAAATAAATAAATAAATGTAATGTAATGTAATGTAATGTAATGTAATGTATACAGTATATGTTGTTGTTAGCCGCTCAGAGTGGTATAAATATACTAGATGAGCGGGATATAAATCAAATCAAATAAATAAATAAATAAATAAATAAATAAATAAATAAATAAATAAATAATATATGGCCATCTTTATATCTGAAATATATACTGCAACTGTTAATGCAGTATATCAGTAAATTCTTCTCGTTGCATGTTAAGTTCTGCACGATGAACTTTAAACCAGTTGAGTTGTCATGAATATGTACTATAATTTGGTCATGCTGACATAGATCTCCAATCCTTTTTACAGAACTAGAAATTTCTAGGGTTTTTCCACACAAACCAAGTTGAGATTTATAAGTAGTGAAATGAAGCCTCTAGATCAGGAGTAGTCAATTTATGACCTTCCAGATATTGTTGGACTGCAGGTTTCTCATTCTTCATCATTGGTTATGCTGCTTAAGGCTGAAGCCATATGTTGCCCACTCCAATCTAGATAGTACTACAGTGTCAGTAATAAATGATGACAGGAATAATAACAAAAGCAGTGAGGTGACACTTGTATAAATGTATCCAGTTCTGAGAGGCAGCAGTGTCAGCTTGTTTCAGTAACAATACCAACAAAAACAAAACAGAAGCAAAACTGTTGTGGGAGTAATGAATTGATTCAGCATGAGCTGTTGTAGATTACAACCTACTTCTTCAGTCACATTTTTGTTTTACTTTGTTGTTGTCATCGTTAATAATTGTATCCAGTGGTACACAACAGGATATCTGAATATATTTTATTTCCATTCATGAGATACCAGTAGGTCTTTAAAAGATATCTTTCTGAAGCATTAATTCTACCCACAGTTTCTGCTTCTGTTCCAAAAATTACCAACCCTGTGTAAGAAATAACTGTAGATCATTAGAAAGTGACAGGCTGATGACAGAATACTGATGAACTGCAGCAGCAGGCAGAAAAATATGTTCAGCAGGAAGGATTCCTCTGAGAGGCACATGCCCAAATAACATTAGTAAAGCAGAAGAAAGTGATGTCAGCTAGGGCATCAGAGTACTTCCTCTGCACTCTTTAAAATCTCTAGAGAATGACCTGCCTGTTTCATTACTGGCTGTCTCTTGTGGTTTACCTATAACACCTGTGACCAAAGGGAAGAGAGACTGAGTGAGTTGATTTTAATCCTCTTTAACTCGTGTATTACCTTTGTGGCATTGCACAGCCTTTTCAGATGTGATTTAAACTTGTCATATTCAATTTTTTTGTGTGCCATTAGCATTTGCTTTCTCTGTGTAGTGAAGGCCTTCTTGCAAAATCCTTTGAAACTGATGGGAAGACTTTAAAATGGATTTCCTATATCAGGTTTAATGTAAACGAAATCTTTAATTTCCAGTTTTGAGAGCCCTTGGAATCCCACATTACCTGGTGGCGGGGGAATCACAGCAAGATCCTTTCCTCAGCAGATTATCTTCATAATTCAGAACTTGTGAGACATTGGAGAGCTTTTACCCTGACCCATTTCAATGCTTTGCCTTCAGCCTTTTTAGAGAAAGACACTTAATGCATTCCTTATGACTAGCATTTTTGCCCCTGCCAATCTGGTATAATGGAAATTGTGGAACATGTGTTGCTATATTACACATTCTATAAGGTTTCTCACAATCTACTTGTTTTTCCAGTTGTAAAATGGGTAGACCCACCAAATTTTACATCGCTCTTACCTTTGATTCTTCAAGTAAAACCAAAGCCAGTGTTGCAAAATTCTATGCAGTGGCTTGTCTGATTAGAAAAGAGATGACTGAATCACTACAGTAATTAAATTAGGAATTCACACTTAATAGTAATTTGAATTTCAGTTTGCTTTGTTTTGAATAAAAATATTATATGTTTTGTTGTTGTGTTTCAGTTTTGTGTTATCTAACGTGGCTGACCTACAGGTATGTTCACAATAATAAACTTTAAAGTTAAAAAGGAAAACTCTTGGATGGTTAGAAGAAAGGAAAAAAAAAGTATGAGCATTCTTGAAAATAAATCATGAAAATCAGTTTGCATGAGTTTCCATGCAGAAAAATTTCATGAAAAGGGGTCACACTATTCAGGCAATAACAGAGACCAGAGGCCATGGCTTCTGTTTTTGCAGGTTTCATGTTGTACCAGATAATGATGTGAACCAGGTCCCATAAGAGGGTGGAGGGTTTGTAGGGAAAACTTGCTTAGTGTTGCTTTTCTGATAGTCTCTGGATGTCAGTTCGTTTTAGAGTCTAGATAAAAGCCAGAAAAAAAGAGAGGGAAGATTCAGCCAACTGTTTGTATATGGGGACTCGTGGCCTTTTCATCTAAACTCCATGTGACCAGAGAGACAATGGAAAATGGCAGGAGTCTTGCATTTAAGCGAGTGTATATCTAAAACAAGATGGATTTTAGAAAATCCCTAACATATTTTTAAATGATCCTTTGAATATTTTTTAAATGAAATGTAAGTGTAGTAAACACATACTGAAGTCTAAAGTTGCTCTTAACCTGAGATGTGAAGGGCACTGCTGTCACAAACTAGAATATCAAGGGTCACTCTGAGGTTAAACCTTGCTCCTAGCAAAATAAACATAGCAAAGGGAAGGATAAGCTGCAGCTGATTAGCTGCAGACCAAGCAGCTGCAGGAAGTGTGCCTCTCTTGCCCCATCCCTGCCATCAAGAATCTAAGTGTGCTGAGTTCTAGTTTCCTGTGTCCTTGCACTAGTATAATTCAGTGTAATTCAGGCCTTTGTCACCAATGAGAGGAGTGATCAATGATTCTGTAGTTGCATCCCTTCTGTTCCAGCAAGAACACTAGGAAACATTGATCAGCCTGGCCTCCAGCTGATGCATATATCTGTTACAAATTTGTACTGACTGCATTCTCTAACAGTAGTGATATTGCTTAGTCTAATAGAGCTTACATATTTAGTTTGGCACTTGATATCACTTTATTTTCATTTATATTATTTACTATCAGCACTGTATGAAAAGCAATATGCAAATTTAAAAAAAGTTAATTTTTTTCTTATTTTTTTCAAACAATATGAACATCTGCAAATTTAAATGAATTGTCCAAGGTAATTAATATCTAGAATATCAAACCAGGAGGAAGACCACCATAAAGTATGCCCACACCATGAGAATATTTGAAGAATGATCAGTGCTGCAGCAGTTTAACAGAGATTGATAAATTATTCCCCAAGTGATGCTGAGGAGTCCAGTATACACAAGCCATTTGTGTTTGTTATGCCAAACTTAATTTCAGATCTTGCATAGAAGAAAGGTCAGTTTTCCATTGATGGTTGCCTATGAAGACCTCCCGTTCCCTGTGCCATTCCTTCCTGAAAATCTGAATATCTAATTTGCCACAGTCCAACGGTTATTTATAAATCTCTATTGTGGACTTTTGTGATGACCTGGTTACTTCTTCCAGTAGCAAAGGGGATGCTGAGGCATAAAATAGATAGATAAGTGTAAACAAAAGCATATTAAACAATTTGTTTTAAAAATGCAATTTGGCTTTTTTAGGTGTAATCTTCAAGGACCATTCTTTCTTTACACTAGAGATGAGGATATTCATATTCCCCACACAGGTGGTGATGACGAGGGTCTGTCCCCAGGGGGACTATCCACTCACAATTCTGCCACTGCTACTGGCTCCACAATCCTGCCTATCACTCTGGAGCTCGTGATCAGCTCGCCAGTTCTGGCTGGAGGTGGGATGACAAGCCTCCCTGTCAGGTCACCGATCACAAGCTCCGGAGTGATAGGAAGGATTGTGGAGCCAGTGGCAGCAGCGGAATTGTGAGTGGACGGTCTGCCCCAGAGGGCCGGACCCTCGTCCCCACCTGTGCGGGGATATTCATACTCATATACGAATACTCCATCTCTATACAGCAGTGCCTGAATATTGCCTATTTTTCTGTTTCTTCCATTAGCCTCCTTCAATTTTGCATTGTTTCTGTTATACTGTAAACCTGAAGGCAGCTACTGCATAGGGTGCAATTTTCAGAAAATGCCTACAAATCTTTTAGTGTAGTATTCTCATAGTGGCAATGGTGGCAGCTGAATTTACTGTTGTGGGATTCCTGTAATCAGAGTAATCAGAGAGGCCAGGATCTGGTAGATACCAGAGGACCATCCAGCAAGCTTATCTGGATATTCCTGTATGTGAACTTCAGGTGTTCTATTCCATTCAACTGCTTCAGTTAAGCAGTATGTACATTTCTCAGACTCTGAATATTTATTACTTCACTGTCCAAACAGCATAGATGTTTATTTTCTGCCTCATGAAGTATTCATGTTCTGTCCTGTAACATCAAACCCATGTTTCTAAATAATCTTATTCAGAGCTCTTATTGAGGAAGTATAGCCATTCAACCCAGCTTGTATATGCTGGCTGGAGGTCGTGAAACAGAACACAAAATGAATCTCAGTTTGTAAAAAGGCCTGCAAAACTTTATTGCTTTCTAAAGCAGGGAATCACTAATATACACAGTACAGTATATGTGAAAAGTGGGTGTCACTGAAGAATCAAACAGGTTGCTCTTTTATAGCTCTAAAAGGGAAATTCAAAAGTGTAATTGTTCGTGAGCAGGAATACATAAAATAAAAACAACTTCTGAAAAGCAGCTACAACAAAGGCAGCTTTCTCTGACAGAGTGTTTAGACTACATGGTCAGCAAATATTTTATCTATTATAAAGCGGCCCAGTGAATACAAACTTCCATATCTGTTCTGATGCTCAATTATGGACACTTATAACATGTGGAACGTCCACATTCCACTTTCTCTCTCTCATTCCTCTCTGTGTATTGTATGTATCAGACGCAAATCTGTCAATTTCACCATGCATATTGCTGCCTGCTCCTCCTTCTAACAATAGATAATATTGAAAAATTCAATCAACCTTGTATGCAAAACCCATTCAAACATAGGGTGTTAGTGGGAGCCTAACACATCAATCTTTTGACACTAAGGAATTAACAAAGTATATTCTTCCTGGGCTCTAGAATACCCCTCTTTACTCACCCTAATTAACATGTTTTACTAGCCTTTGGACCAGATGCATTTGGGATGACCAAAAGGATGGAGGGCTGAGTAGAATCCTCCATAAAGAAAGGACTGTCATATCTAGCCATGTGTGCTGGAATGTCCATATTTGTTACTGTCTTTATTCTTCTTTTCTTCCTGATCCTTTGTGAAGGCTGCAGAAAATAGAGGGTAAACATATATTACTCCTTTTCCTCTTGAAATGGTGTCTGAGTGATTATTGTACTAGTTATTGCAGAGGGGCAAATTTTGGGAGATTGATTGCTAAATTCTAAGTGTTACTTCTGGTCTTTACATTTTGCCACAAAGAGAATCAAATATATTCCTGCAAATCTCAGTACATTATTCAGTAATATGAAACACATGTGGATCTGCATGATGAATGTTTTCAGAACATGTTAGAAACTGAAATGTTCCTGTTGTTATAGCTATTGATTCTAAGTGTGTATACTTAGGGGGGGGGGGAAGTGAACTATGGATTTAATTCTGTCTTAAATAATATTTTAAATCATTAATTTCAACTGCACTGATTACAACCAGTAATCTCTGTTTACAAGGCTGTCCTGTATAATTTTCCCACTAAATTTCTGGAATAAATGATACATGATATAAAAGAGGTAACATAGAAATTGAATAACAATACAGTTGTCATAGTGCCAAGCTGAGAAGTCACCTAAGTCATCCAGAAGCTAAATAAGAGCTTCATGCTGTGTTTAATTGGTCAGAAATGTATCAACTGCAGGGTTCTGGAGCTTAGTGATTATAACAAGGCTGTCAGCTTTCAGTGGGAAATCAAGACTGTCCTTGTGCCTTCTGTTCACCAAAAGACTGATTTAAGGAAAGCGTAGGCAAGAAAACATTTGAAGATTTATGATCCAGCTCATAATGTTGTAGTGACAACAGAAGCAATAGCTGTGAGTATTACTGTTCATAAACTCAAAAACTAGCAGGAGCAATGAGTTATTTTAACATTTTTATCCAATGTCCCTGTTACTCTTTCTCTGCACAACATATTGTTGCCTCTGACAATGAGCTATGAAGTCTCTTCTGAGACTCTTTTTTCCAATTAACTCTTTTTTCCAGCAGCTTCATGTTTCTTTTGTTCTTTTGCTTAAGATCTATTCCTCACCTTTGATTTTCTCAGATTCTTCTTTCTGAATGAATTTTTCTATCATCTTCCAAGCCCCTGAACTTTTTGCCATAACTATTGCGGGCAGTGACCACTTCCCAGTCCTCAGCTTACATTTATTTGTCAGACAGACAGAAACCTTTATTGGCATACTGTACAAAATTAAAACACACTAAAATGCAGATAAAACATTCAACAGCTAACATGTGGCAGGAAACAGCCAAATGCATATTTAGGGGTCGGCATTCTGCGACAGCACACTGCTTCGCCTCTGCATGATGGAGTAAATGTATCTGGCTATTAACAAGGGTAAGTTCCTTAACAGTGCCACCTAGGCGGTGTTAATATCAGTTAATATCTGACTTTTCTGTTTATTCTTATTTATTTTCTATTCTATTGTTGTATTCTGTTTATTACAGTATGAATTGTTTGTGTTTTTTGTATTATTTCACTGTTTTTACTATATTGGAAGCCGCCTAGAGTGTTCTTTTAGACCAGATGGGCGGGGTATAAATCTAATTAATTAATTAATTAATTAATTAAATTTTTCTCAGGTCATCCCATCCAGTATGGAAGGAAAGGAAAATGCTCAGATAAGACAGGCGGATATCCTTATACAAGATACAGTAGAACAAACATATGCTGCAAGGATTCAACTCCCTGACCACAAGGGCAAACTCTCAGTTCTGTGGGTAAACCCATATATCTGCCCTGTGTTAAGTTCGAAGATACAATATTGCACCTAGCAAGGGTAAATGCCCATCTATCTTGTGGATGCTCTAAGTCAGTGGTCCCCAACCCTGGGCCTCCAGATGTTCTGGGACCTCAACTCCCAGAAATCCTGACCAGCAGACGTGGTGGTGAAGGCTTCTGGGAGTTGTAGTCCAAGAACATCTGGAGGCCCCAGGTTGGGGACCACTGCTCTAAGTGATAGAGGTAATTCAGTCTTCTGCCATGGGAGAAAGGCAATTGAAAGTATAGTGGGGAACAGACCCTTTGTGCAGCGCTATGCAGGGTTTGCCCATCAATATCCAGAACTCTATTTTTTATTGTATGGAATACCTTGGAGTGGGGTATTGAACCCAGCAGATCTTGTGACAACCCTGGGGTCTTGATTTTCTTGAGAAATAGGGCCAAACCTTTTGGAAATACACTGTCAGAAAGCAGCACTTAGAATAGGATGTCCTGGGCTGAGAAGAAACAGATTCTTATCAAGTATTTAAAGAATCTGAGCCAAGCCAGGGTCTCAATCCTGCGTTGACTGCCTTCAAGGCATAGGGTTGCACAGGAGACACAGTGGGGAAGGCCAAAGATTTTATACAGGAACAATGAAAGGACCCTTTCCACGGAGCTGAGGAATGCAGACATCCAGATGTGGACACCATAAAGAAGCTGTGCTGCTGATTTGGCATTAAAAATCTGCAGCGCAGCGGGGATGTACAAGTGGTCCCAAATACGAAGGAAGCATAAGATACCCTGCGCTGAAAACTTTGCTGAATTATTCGCTGTCTGCTGGTGAGTTGACCAAGTGTGTCTATAATGGAAAAAGACACCCAAATACTTAAACTCTTTGACCTGCTGGACAGAGTTTCCATTGAAAGACCAAGAAAAGGGTTTCCATGCTTTATTTATTTTATTTATTATTCGATTTCTACCCTGCCCCTCTAGACAGAGTCTACTCGGGGTGGTTTACAAAGAAGAATAAAACATTATAAAATACAATCAAATAAAATCATCAAAGTATATATAAATCAATCACATAATTAAATCAACAAATTAGAAGATCAAAATGGAAGAAAAGCTAAAGAAATAAGAAAATCAGGTGTTGACTGGAGGGAAGGCCTGCCTGAAGAGCCAGGTCTTTAAATGACTCTTAAAGTCATTTAAAGACCTGGCTTGGTCAAAGACTATAATTTTAGATTTCTCGAAATTTAGTTGGAGCTTATTGCAATCAGGTAGTCATGGCAACTGCTAACTAGCCACTTTAGGCCGACCTTTGTGTGGGACAGGAGAACCATGTCATCCGCATATAATAGGATTGGAATCTGTACAGGGCCTAGTTTGGGGCTATGACCATTGATACTATGTAGGAGTGGAGCAAGGTCATTAATACATAAGTTAAACAGAGTTGGCGCTAGAACACAGCCTTGCTTCATTCCTCTGTTGGAGAAAATCTGATTAGAAAGGGCCCCCTGCGTCGACATTTTTATGCGACTGGTAGAGCCCACATGGAGTTTTTGAACTAGAAAGAGGAGCCTCTTACCAAGCCCAGCCTAGAGAGCTTTAGCCATAAGATATCTCTGTCTATGGAATCAAAGGCCCCTTTTAGGTCTAAGAAAGCTGCAAACAGACAAGTGTTACGCTGTGAAGCATATTTGGAGATCAGATGGGATAAGATCATACAGTGGTCTAGTGTAGATTTTCCTGCCTTAAAACCCACTTGTTCAGGGCCCAGGATATCTTGGTCTAGAAGCCAGTCTTGTAATTTTTGGAGTAAGTAGCTGGGGTACAACTTTCCAGTGATGGCAAGAAGGCTTATTGGTCTATAATTTGCATGGGATATCTTATCACCCTTCTTATGAATGGGAATCACTATGGCCTGTATCCATGCTTTGGGCATGATACCAGATCTATTGACAGAAGTAAATAGAGCAGCAAGAACAGGCACCCACCAATCGGGGTCAGCCTGCAGCAGTTCCAGAAGAAGGGCATCAGGACCCGGTGCCTTTCCAGTTCTAAGGTATCCTATGAGCTTTTTAATTTCGCTAGTTGTGACTGGGGACCATTCTGGGAGATCTCTGGGTAGGAGCAGATCAGTTGGCACTGTGGGCTTGCAGCTATCATAAAAAGTGGCCAAGAAGTGCTGTTTCCATGTCCCAGCTGGTATATAGGGAAGGTCCTGTGAGTTCTTATTGAAGATGGAAGAACCTGAAAGCACCTCTCAAGATTTTTTTATTGTTGCCTGTATTGATAGCCTGGGCTAAATGAGACCAGCGGTCCAAAATAATATGATGATGGAGCTTCTTGATGGCTATTCTAAGGTGATTTTCCTGCACAAAATACTGTAAAGGGAGCCCGGAGGCCCTTGAGGTTCTGTAGTGATTCTAGATCCTCCACATATCCAGCTCCAAAGCAAGACATTCCTTGCTTTGGAGCTGGATATGTCTAGCCTAGGACACATATCTGGGGCCTGTCTGTTCTGAGATGGTGGAGGGAACTGGCCAGGACTAGTTATTATAGTGTCTGTTAGGGTCTCAAAGCCTTTCAGGGTTTACTGAAGATAGCCAGTTGAGGGAGCCTTGAGGTGTAGTATCTTGCTTAATTGCTTTTTCGAAGAGATACTTTGCTCTATGTTTCCATTTAATTCTCAGCAGGATCAATGGTCAGTCATGAAGTGCTGTGTTGGGCAAAACTATAGAGTCTGTATCAAGAGCAAGACTACAACATAAGGGGAGATGGTCACTAGCAAGGGGCTCACCCATCCGGAACTTGGCCACACATAATAGTAGGGAAACAGGGATCAGGGTATAGTCAACCGTGCTGGATCCATGGGGGGAAATGTATGTGAGCTTGCCATCGTCGTCGTTCTCTGTAAGGCCATTTATCCAAATTAAGCCACTAAGTAGACAGAGTTTTGCCAAAATGAGTCCCTGCATCGTTGATTTGATGGTCTTTGGACTGCCTCTCTGGGACATAAAGATGTAGCAGGGAGGCATCACTAGATGTATCCAATACACTATTGAATATAGCCTTTATTTGAATGTTGGAGGGGTTTTTTTTACCATTAAAATCATTGTGCATTACAGCAGAGTAGATATTCTCTTATAGTAACTGATTTGACAAACAGACCCTTGGTTACATGGGTCCTCTGAAAATAGCTCATTACAATTCCAGTTTAAGACCTTGACATTTCTTCTTTTTTTATATTGGAGCTTTTGGGCGAGTGGGGACTTGCAAATTACAGAAGCAGTGCCTGCATTTGCAGCTGACATTGGGGCGGATAAGCAGCAAGTGCCATGTCACTTCATGGTGTTCAATATCTGAACAAGCTCACTTTGGCTTCTCAGCAACCAGCAAATCAGATCTGAGCTGTGGCCAGCTTGTGGGTAGAGCCTGAGGCACAGACTGGAAAGATGTAATCTGATTTGGCTTTGATGCTTACAAGTGTCCACTTCCTGCATCAGTTGTCCTTAGAGGTTCACTACAATCCTTCTCTATACTGAACATTCTGAGCTGTATTCCAAAAACACATTAGTTCTTCCCTGATGACTAGTACTTGTTTTTGATTTTAAATATTTCCCAAACATTGAAAATATCATTTAAAATATAAAACTAGAGGTTTTTCATTTCATGATTTTGTTTGCTTGCTCACTTGTTTAACAAGGGTGTTCATAAGTCATTCAGGATTATTAAAGCAATGCATTTTGGATAAACTGGGATGATTTTACACACTTTATTTAGCTGCATGTTCTCATTTCACAAAATGTCAAGTTGAGAAGATCTAAAACTTTAACAACTTGTGCTGGGAAAGGGATGAATACAGAAAAACTATCCATTTGCCTTTTTCCCCCTCCCCCCACCATTCATTATATATGTTCTTATCTGAGTATAATTTATTGTTCTAAGGACCTTAGAACATCTAATGTCACTTTGAATGTATTTGAAATGTTGATACTTTATTTCCCTTTTCTCCTACACAGGTCTTAGTTTTGGAATCTAAACCAAAATGAATTACATAGCTTTATCCCCCAAACCCCTATGTCACTGGAAAAGGAAAGTAGATAGTTGTGTATAACTTCCTTTGGAAGATACTAAATTACTAATTTATAAAAATGCACTCACAACTTTTTTTTATTTGGTAAAATAGCTTCCGTTAGAGTTTCTTTGATATTCTGAACAAAAAATAAGCCATTGATAACATGGAACAAAGGAGCTGACGTTCCAACATCCAAAATATCCCCAAGTTGAAGAAGGGTGAACAAGATGGACTACACCTGATTAACAGTGCACTATTCTGTATGACTGCTAAGAAGGATATCCTGTTGTGTTTGATCATACATATTTTCAGCAAGGCCCCTGTGCATAAAATTGTAGCCTTTATGAAGGCTCTTAAATATATGCACACAACTTTGTCCTTTGGGGATGTGCTTTGCCTTAGGTGGCTATTTCTTTGAAAACTGCATGTTGTCATAGTTTGCAAACATGTTTTTTAAGCCTTTATGTACACACACCTTTCACATAGATTTTTTTTTCATTAAACAAGCAAGGAAGCAAACAAAAATCCTTCTTTGGAGTTTGTGTACTAAACGACATCAAGCTGTTTTCCTGTTATAGGGATATAAACCTAGCACGGTTAGTGAGCAAAATCTGTTAACTTCTTTGGCTTCCGTTTTCTGCATAGTCAATCCCCGCTGTCTTGGGTTTGAACACAATAGTTTTGATCAGTCTTCTGTTCCACAATGCAGCAGCTCCTTCTGATAATGCATGAATGATGGCAGAGCCCCATAACTATTAAATATCCTGAAGGAAAGTTTATGCTGTGTAGAGCCACGTGAATACAAATTCTACCTTTATTTCTGTGGTTCCAAGTTTTGTAACTTAAACCATGTTCTATGCTTCTGCAGTCCAAGGAACTCAAAAGATTCAGCCTAATTATCCTTGCATTATATTTATCATAACGGTAACTTCATACAGGCATTTTATTTGTAAAGGTAACTTCATAATGACACATTTCAAAAGGCTCTCTGCAACTAATTTTCAGTATGTCATGTTAATCTTTTTGTAACTCTCTAAACTAGAATTCTGTTGAAAAGGCCAGAATAGAAACCTTTCCCATACATGAAAACAACACAAGCTTCTTTAGAATGAGAAGAGCATATGCTATTTGAAGATTTCATACCAGTTTAAGGTTATGTGGGAGTTGAACATATTGCTTAGATAGGATGTTCATCTGCTGAAACAGTTTGTGGGAGCAACACTGAATAGACTTGCTGCTAAAAAAAAAAAAGCAGAAAGAAAGAAAACCCCATGCACAACCAAAAAAACACCCCTTATTCCATTTGTTCTTAAAATAATCTCACATTTTAAATGCATATGTTCCATTTCCCATAAGAGGTGGGGAAACGTGACCTACATGTAGCCCCTCATAAACTTTGTATGCACTCAGCCTTCCACACACCCAAATATGTTAAAAGTGGTTTTTATACATTTCTATACATTTTATATAGCATTTTTCAGAAAATACTCTTAGTTCTTCTAGGAAATGGGGATGGATTTTGCCATATTTTTAGGAGGCAAAACCCCTGCCCCCATAGTCTTCAAATTAAAAAAAAAAAGCTGTGTTGGCCAGTAGAGAGTGTGAGGGACTCCTTAAGGCTGTTCATTTCATGGGTTTTTGGATGTCACCATAAATCAGAAGGAACTTGCTGTCATATACCAAGAACAATAAACGTATACCTATTGTTCAGGTATAAAATTTCACTGTAATTAATTGACAGCTCACAAGCTACCCTTTCCCCCCCAAAAATAAGACCTAACCTGAAAATAAGCCCTAGTATGATTTTCCAGGATGCTCGTAATATAAGCCCTACCCCTAAAATAAGCCCTAGTTAGCTGAAACCCTGCCCTCCACCATTGTGCTGCAACCAGATGACATAACTGTATCTGAATAAATGTAGATTGTTGTACATGAAAAAAATAAAACATCCCCTGAAAATAAGTCCTAATGTGTTTTTGGAGCAAAAATTAATATAAGTCCCTGTCTTATTTTCAGGGAAACATGGTAGGCAGGCAGGCAGGTAGGTCGGTAGGTATGCAAATTAACTTTTTCAATAACCTTAAGAGTGTTGGGCTTGGTTTTCCTGCAAATCTGAAACAGTCCTCGGTCCTGTTGAGTTTGCTGATACCTATGTTGGTTCATTTATTACATTTGTATACTGCTTGACTAAGTGCTATGCACTACTCAGGGTAATAGACAAGCATAGCCAACATACACACACCAATTCTCAACAACATGATAATGAAATAAACAGGCAAACTAAAAATTAAATAATAAGTAACCTAGAAACACCCAAAAGCAACTAATGATGGCAGTAGGAAAGAGTAAAACCAAATCATGCTGCTACCTCAGGGAGGAATGCCTCTGAACACTTCCTTAAAAAGCTCAATCTTCAGCAACCTTTTAAATGTCATGAAAGAAGGGACCTGATGCATCTCCAGAAGCAGCCTGTTCCATAAGGATAGGGCCATAGCCAAGAAGGCTTGGTTTCTAGTAACAACCTTCCTAGCCTCTCTAAGCATGGCCACCCACAAGAACACGGGTTGAGACGACTGGGTTGGGCAAGCAGAAGTTCTTAGGGGAAGGTGATCCGACCAGTAATGAGACCACAAACAGTTAAGGGATTTCAGAGAGCATCACAGATTCTGTCAATGTATTTGATAAATATTCTGAAATCAGGTGTGAGAGTGAAATTGTTTCTCTGTTTTGAAACATTGGACTGAAAGAGATTATTTGTTCTTTGACAACAGTGCATTTTAAGTGAATCACCATACTGTCTCTGGACTTTTAACAGAACAATGAATCAATGAATACTTTGCTTGATTTCAGAGTACCCATCTATGTCTTTTGAATGAAAGAAGGAGCATTTTAAAAATTCTGCTCTAAATATTCAGGTACTTCTTTTTTCTTGCTGGAGAACTAGAGATGCATTCTTAGAGCTAAGCACTTCATCGTTTCAAAATAATTCTACTAACTACTTTTGCTTCTCTGCTACTGAAATTAATTATTTTTACAGTGGAAAACTATTAAGCCCATCTTCCTACAGGATGTAGAAATTGAGTTCCTCAACTATATTGCCAATATGCTGTATAGGCCACCCAGTTGTAGAAACACAACTAAGTCTCTATAAGTTTGCTTCACATAGTGTATGCATCTATTCCTCCAAAGTTTTTTAAGCAGTCTTCCAGAAGCATTGGAAAACTTGGCCTTCTCAGCCACACTAGATGATGTTCCAAGACCTCTATTCAGAGCATGTTACCATAGTCCCTCTTGACAGAAGGATGCCTACATACTTTCAGAAGCAACATAAGCACTAATCTTTCTCCAGCATCTGAATGATATTCCTTTCCTCTTTCTTTTGCTGTTGTTTTTCAAGAGTTTGCACATCTTTTTGTCTGTCTAAAGCCCATTTCCCTATGTGTGAGGTACCGTTTTATGGAGTTTAGCGCTATGATGCTTCTCAGTAATGTCCAAACCATTCTGGAGGCACAGAAATCAAATTACTGTATTTTTCCATGTATAAAATGACACTTTTTCCTAAAATCATTAGAGATAACATTGAGGGTTGTTTTATACATGGAAGGATAGTTTTTCTTAAAGAACTAATATCGTTCATAGGAAATGAAAAATCTATTTGTTTTAGCCATGCCTTCTTATATGGGCATCCTTGAAAGGAAGCAATGGTTCCTCTTTTACAAATTATATTGTTAACTTAAGAAACCTTCCTTTTGGGAACCCAGATTAATACTATAGCAGCACTCAGAAGTGGAAATGTTCTAGCACTGAGCATAGAAATAAGAAGGGGGAAGAAGCAAAGATGTCTCAATGGAAGAGAGATGCCCATTTAGAAAGGAAGAGAAGTCATAGTAGGGGAAGCATAAGAGACTGGGAATATGATGGGAGTTGCGTTTGGATGTGGAAACAAGAACTATCACTGGGTATGATGTAGAGTTGAAAATAAGACAAAGCAAAATGCAATAGGTAGGATAAGCCATTAGTTGGCAGCAGATGCAGTGATTACAATGTTCTCAAAATTCTAAATTGCAATTTATAACTGTGCAAAGAGTGGCTTACTTGTTCTGGAAACTGCTAACATGTCAGCAGTTCCTTGGGATGTCTTCCTGCACATCAAAAATATGTATTATTAAGGAAATCTTTCACTTGCCACTGCACAAGGTCTGTGCAGAAATTCGTAAGAGAAGAATAGTACACTTCAGCTTAGCTCTTCCCACTGTATAGTTTCAAGAGGCAGAAGTACAGCTGTTGTTTTGCTAGATTCAAGCAAAGCCTTACTGGTAGACCATTTATAAGACTTCATAGCTGCCATTTATTACACTTCCAGGGCTGGGCAGGTACTCATAACAATTATACTGGTTTGTGGCATGTCTTGAAGGCAGTCTTATGATAACACTGGCCAGCTCATGTGGTCTGATTCCACATGAAAGGCATTGCCTGATATTCTGGGTCTCTTATTTTAGTGCACCATTTTAAATGGCAAATTCTAGGAAATACTGTTAGCTTGGTGTTAAGTATATTCCTTGCCACCATGAGAAGCAAGTACCATATTTTTTGCTCCATAAGACACAGTCCCCCCCAAAAAAAAATTGGGGAGGAAGTGTGTGTGTCTTATGGAGTGAATACTGTAAAAATGGTGCAACTTGTGGACATTAACAGACCCTCCAGAGCCCATGCCACTGTCATACGCAGCTGAGGTCTGTACTCCTTTCCCCCGCCAGTCTTTTTTTACCCTCCCGACCCCAACCCAAGCCTGACAGCACACCCCAGGAATCTTCTTTGGCTTCCCACCACCGGTAACAAAAGCACAACTCCACAGGGAAGAGGCAAGCTCTGCCTCCCATCTTCCATGCCACTGCCTCCGGCTTCCCCCTCTCATGCCTGCTGTCAATACTGAGCTGAGCCCCCACCGCTGCCATCACCACCAGACCACCCTTCTCCTCCCTTTCCAGGACAGGGCCTGGGAGCCCTTCCAGACCATGAGCGATCAACTGATGAGTCGCATAGAGATGAGCTGGCTGGGGCAGTAAGGGAGCTGGTGGCTCCCTACCCCTGATGCCTTAGCAGTTGTAGGAAGGTGTGTGAAGACAAAGCGTATCATTCTCTGAAAGGGGGGTGGAGTTTTACTTCCAGCGCTCTTTGCGGGAACCATTCCTTGTACTGTACTTGTTCAGAATATTTTTTCCTGTTTGTTTTCCTCCTCTAAAAATTAGATGTGTCTTATGGTCAGGTGCGTCTTATGGAGCGAAAAATACAGTAGCAAAGTTATTGAGCTCCTTCGGATTTCTTTGAAAGCAATCCCTCTCTAATACCAGGATTACCATGTTACCTTTGTTTCTAGGACCTGATTGTGTGGTCAAGGAGAAACTACATGTAGTTAAACCTAGCACAGCTGTGTTTGCTCCTTTCTTCCTATGGAGTGTTGTGAATGTGAGATTGACTCAAGCATCTGCCATAGCAGAGAAGCAAAGTGAATGTTTATGGATGTTCTTTACCCTTCATTTAAGTCTGATTTGCACAACTACTCATGATGTGTGCTAAAGGAATTCACAACACAAATCTACTGAAAAGGTTAAATTCTATTTATTCAGATTCTTTAAAAATCTGAAATAATTATGACCTGACTTTTCCCTAGATTTAGGAATGTCAAATTCAAGCTATGAATTAGTTTTACTTAAGTCACGTGTTATAACTATCACCATCCTGCTCCAAAGAGCTTACAATAACTGACAGTGTAATAACAAAGGGAAAGGAAATACAGGAAAATAGAGGCAGGAGCAACCCTAGCAAATGCAGTTGAATCTATGCCATAAACATACATTCGATGTATATACAGCAGACACATGTCAGGCACAAGGGAATTGCTGTTTATAGCTCCATTCCTCCACTTATACTTATTCATTATAAGAGCAAGCAGCTGTCCAAAGAAAAAGTGTCCCTGATTATTGCATGTTAAGCTAATTGCATATGGTGTGAAAGCACATCAGATCAGTATTGGTGTTAATCTTAAAACACATATATAGAGTCAGTGTTTGTGGTTCCACTTCCATGTTTATATGAATTCAGTGTATACAGATATACAGTGTATTCAGCACACTGGCTGGCTATGTTTCAAGCCAAGAACTCAAGATAGGACCCTTAGTAAAATAACCCAGAAACTGCTGCTAGTAGTTTTTCACCATTCATAGATTTATGCTAATAGGACAGAACTATTTCTTTATTTTTAAAGGCAGTACTGTATATATTTTGTCAAAGGTGCAGCTTCTCTATATGTTGAGATCAACAATGTATTCTTAAAGAAAACTGAATTATATGAATCAGTTAGTCATATAATATTAATATCCATTATCATTTTTAAATGAATGTGTGCGCTCATAACTGCCTAACATCATTAAAAATTAAATATCAAGTTCACAAAGACAGGCTAATAGAATCCATTGCAATAATAGATGTATTTAAAATTACATTCTTCATACTTTCTTTAGTTCCATGAATATCAGTGATGTGGATGTTACAATTTATTTATTTGTGAGGAAACTTAATTTTTCAGTTGTAACACATATTCATTTTCTCTGGTGTGTTCCCTTTAGAATGTGACATAATATTTTGGTGCATGCTACTATTGACTTCCCATTTTTCTGAGAATAAGTAGTAATTTATATCACAAGCCTCTGTGTATCTATTCAATAAAATCTCACTATGTTCAGTGAGACATACTCCTAGGAAAATGCTGGTCCGGGATTGCATTGTGTTAGACAGTTAATTTGAATATTTTTGGCAGCTTACTCCTTTTTGAAACACTGAGCACTAAAGGAATTCATAGTGCTAACCCACAAAAAGAAATTTCTCCTACAGGATGAGAGACTTAGGTTTTAATAAAATCTGCCAGAGAATTTTGCTGACTTCATTGGTTTGAGCATGCTGCCCTCTGTCTTCAAAAATTAAAACATATTTTTTGCCTTTTAAGGTTCCCCGTTCTTTCAGCTAAATGTCTATAAACCCCATGAGGAGCTATGTGAATTCCTTGTATAATCCCTCACACTCTAAAAACAACAATACGAGTTGGCATTCCACAGGAAAGTACCTAGTTAAGCTTCCACTGGCTTTGGACCTCTTGCAAATGCTAATATAGCAGTGCAGGGCTATAGCATAACATTGTTTTCATTGAGATGTTCTGTTTTATGATGTGACTACACTGTGTTTTGAGTGCTCACACAAGGACTGCAGATTGATTTGGGAGTTCACCATTCATAATAGCTGCAATACAAGTCACATTCCAGCCCAGATCCTTCCTTCTTGCCTTTCTTCCTCTGGTCCCGCTCTGAAAATCCTTTGTTCCTCTGGTCCTGCCTTTGCTAATCCTTTCATGGTTCACTGTGAAGCTACTTACTCATTTAAAGTGTCAGACTATTACATGTCTCAAAAACACTTCTGTAGAGAAATAACCTGGAAAGGTGCTTAAGAGTACAGAACATCAAAGGTTTGAACAGTAATTTTGCAAAATAGATCAAAATACACCAAAATGTATGCATCAAAATGAATTCATATTCATATTGATGGATCACCACCTTTCCCTTCCCATCCATTAGTCTTTCCCCTTACTTTCAAGTAACACATGCAGGAATTACCCCATCGCTGATTACAGTTTATCATACTGATAGTTTGAAACCATATGTGAACAGAGAAGAAATGATTCCTGCAGATGTTACTTCAAAGTATACTTGAAAGAAAGGGGAAAAGTAATGGATGAGAAAGGGAATGTGATTTTAATGACACTTCCATAAATGTCAATTAAGTAACTAACAGCACCAAGCTTGTGATTCACAACAAAAGGGCCTTCCCACATGATCTGTCAGGATTCTGGCCTAGCACCCAATCTCTCTACATTAAAATCATGGTGCTTTGCTTTTACATACCCCCCCTGGCCCCAACTGCCTGCATCACCGAAACACCACCTACAGACACACACTCTGTCTTTACAAGAATGTAGCACAACTAAACGCATAGAGAAAAGCATGTTCGAATTGTTACACCTTAAAAAAGTAGAAGCCCACGAACAGCAAGTTTTTTTAAAAAAAACTGCTTTGGGAGCAAAAAAGGGCTAGACCAATTCAATTCAGCCTTTGCATTATGTGGTCAACAAAAATACCCAAAATTCACCCATGTGAACTGATTCTGCAGTACTTGACCATGTAGTTTGACTATGTAGTTGCACTCTTAGCTCTGTAGCTGTATGCAGTTTACTATTGTTAACAGGACAACGGCAACCTCAGTTGCTTCCATAATCAATGCAATAAAAGATGAAACTGTATCGAACAAATCTCAATAAAGATGGGAAGATGTTGCTACTGGATGTACTTTCACTAAAATAATCAAAACAACATGGGACTTGGAAAAGACATTCCATATTCTGTTGCTTGTATCCCAAAATATTTCCACATCAGTCTGTTAAATGGGTTCAATATATTTGGGATCTAATATTACTTTCTTGTTAATTGTAAAGATAAATGTATTGATGGAGGGATACATTTGATCTTATTATTCACAGTCTGAATGGAGATACTATCAACTGCAATTTCTTTTTAAACAACAGTAAGCATTAAGTTGGTCTGAATCAGTCAAGTGACAATCACATTGTAAGTGTGGGGTTATAACAGATGTGCCTGATTTGTTAGGCTACCCTTCAGTCCCCCACCCCACCCCTCTGATGTATATTAGAGATGGAATGAACACTCAGGAAAAAGGCACTTCTATAATTGTTATGCTGCAATTCAAGTTCAACCATGCATAGATTTTTACAGAGCTTTAAAATAAAAGGCAAATAGCAACTTTCTCTTTTTCCCCTAAAAAGACAGCCATAAATATTTAAAATAATATTCAATGTAGTGTTCATGGTCCTTGCATTATTTATGTCATTAGTCTCTTTAATAATAAAAATTGTGTGGAAGGAGAGAGAGAGAGAGAGAGAGAGAGAAGGGATGCCTGTCTCATGCATGACCACTGATGGGCAAGCAAGCCACTAAAATGGCCCCTGAGGTTGCTTGTCTGTAGAACTTGTTATAAAATGACTAGACCCAGTATTTTTGTCAGTAGTGAAAATACATCATAGTAATGTAGCTGCACTGTCTTAATTAGTTGTGTTTTACCATAATGCGTATTGTGTCTTAGCAGGCAGATCTGTTTAGCTACCGAACATACTTGCTGGTTTTGATTGTTTTTGCCTTCACATGTTGACTTAATACCTTGGCAAGGGAAGAATGGTTTTCCTTCCTTGGTTGTTCAGTTTAAAAAGAAGAAGAAGATATGAATGCTCTCATGTTTTCTCAATAGAATATTTTCAGTTTTTACCAGCAGAGGGTGTTTGTGAACACTAAATTGGATTTTGCAAGCATTCTTTAATAGCAGAGTGAAAATGTTATGTAGTTGCAGGTAACGTTTTCATTAGCTGCTTTTAAAGTCAGATAGAACAATGATTTTCAGAATGTTTTAATTTAAAACCCTTTCAAAGTTGTTTTCTAAATAGATTAGATATATTGTTTATATTCATAACGTGTATAACATTTGAGCCGTATTCTTAATTCGGGCGGCTTGTGCCAGTGTGTTGCTCTTAACCTTCAGTATAACCTTTGCTTCTTTTGTTGTCCAAACAAGCATACAGATTGCTGTCCCACCATTTGACCATCACCTCCTGGGCACAAAGCTTTGGTCATAATATTGATATTGATGACTGGAAAAAATGTGGAAAGATAATTATAAGTTGATTAAACCAGTTAATCTTAGAGAAAACATCCTTAAAATGTTTTACAAATGGCATTTCACTCTGGTAAGATTGACAAAAAATGTCAGAAGGGATCAGCAATGTTTGCTGGAAATGTTAAAAAAAAAATCCAGGGACTTATTAGCATGTATGGTAGTCATGCAAAAAAGCAAAACATTTTGGTTACAGATTTGGCAAATGTCACAAGAAATTGTTCAGCAAAAATTACGTTTTAAACCTCAAATGTTGTTGAATATAATGCCAGAGATCATTGATAAAAAAAAATTAGTCTACTGTATATATACACAGCAGCCAGGTTACTTTGGGCCCAAAAATGGAAGAACAGAGAAATACCAACAATGGAGGAGCCATTAAAGAAGCTATTGGATATTGCAGAACTAGATATGCTTTCAGAGGCAGTATGGGACCAACCAAGATACTTTGTAAAGGAAAGCTGGAAGCTGATATATCTGGGTCAAGAAGCAGACAGGAACTTAGGGGAAGAAATAGTTGTGGCGAACCGGTGCTCACAAGAACCCTTTGATGATCTTAGGTGACCAGACAACAGCAAAATCTCTGATCTATATATGTAGTATGGATGTTTAGCTTTAATGTCTTTTGTTATTTTTGTGATGGCTTACTTTGTTGCTCTGTATGTTTTATATGACTAATAATAAGAATAAGAATAAGAATAAGAATAAGAATAAGAATAAGAATAATAAAAAAGATTGCTGTCCCACCTGGTACATTGGTGTTATCCTTTCACACCAAATACAGCATTTAGTATAATTGTTAGGCATTACGTTTCACAGGATATGGCTGTTAAGTATTACATTTTATCTGATTGGTTTGTATCACTGTCAGCATGAAAGATGGCTCAAACACATAATACTTCAGGGTTATAAAATCAGGATATAGGGGAACTCAAATTTAACTTCATTTTACATCAGTTTACTTGGATGATTTAAACTTGCCCAGCCTGGGTAATGACTGAATTTTAAATAGTTTTTTTTAAATGGAAGTTGCTAAAAGTTGAAAAAGTTTTAATATATTGCTGTGATAAGATGTAGAAATCATGCATGTTTATTTTCTTACCTGTACATATTGCACAATATATTGATTTAATCAGTGATGTTGGCACATGCATGAATACAAATGTAAGCATTACAACTAGGATCACTTCCCTGAACAGACAGTCTTGGAGCCACAATAAATCAGTAAGAATCTTGAACGTTTCAGAAAAGTAATCAGATGTGGTTTTGGTGCTATTTTATTATTATGTGAATACCATGCCAAAGGAGATTAAATTACCTTTTACTTCATTAGTGATTTCTGTCCTTATAGGCTGCACACATTATACATTATTGCAAGGCATATAGATCTCTTCATGAAAACATTGTCATCATGTCATTATTATTCACCTATTTTTTTTAAAAAAAATGCCCACTTTTCATTGTGTAACTTCCAAGATTACTAATAACAAACAAAGGAACATACCCAACATCCAAGTCAATCAGGTCAATCTGTTCACAGTACAATGGACCCTCGACTTACAGATGGCTCCACTTACAGACTTTTCGAGTTACAGACTTCTATGGCCGCAAAATTTAGGTTTGACTTGCAGCCAGAGAATCGACCCACAGACCAGGAAAAACAAAACAAAATGGAACAAAAATGGCCGGTTATGGATTAATTGGTTTACACTGCATTGTAAGTCAATGTAGACTCGACCTACAGACTTTTCGACCTGCAGACACTGTTCCAATACGGATTAATTCTATAAGTTGAGGGTCCACTGTATTACAAAACAGCAATAAAACAATGAAAGAACAGAAGTACATAATCCATTAAAACTTCAGAGGTATACAATTGTCTTCATCTGGTGCCTGAAAGTTAACAGACTGTTCATTAATTCACTGATGTAATTCAACAAAATTCACTGATACACATTTAACTATTTGACACCAGTCATATGTACCCTTGCCTGAGAATAAGCCAAGTAAAAAAGCTTAATGAAGACACTGAAAGTGGACTGAATGATGGGGGGGGGGAGTGGTGAAGAGGTGTGAAGGTTTCTCAAGAATCAAAGAGGTGTCATCCCAAATGGTTTATGAACAACTGGTATAGAGTACTGTTCAGTGTTGATTAAACATTTTGCAGGTATTCTGACACTTGAACATTAAAGAAGGAGTTGGCTACAGTTCACAAAAGCTTGTGCCAACTAAAACTTATTAGTTTGGAAAATGCCAAAGAACCGGTTTTTGTTGCACATTTACTTCTTTGAAAATATAAAATGAGCAGAATGCATTTGGGAAACCAAAGAAAGCTGATAATAATGCTTCCTATTGTAACTTTTTTGCTTTTTGGAAAATGGTAATGCAACATCACAATGGTGATATGTATCAAAGGATGACTGTGACTTGATATTTTTGTCACCGATTTTCATTGTCTTCAGATTCCTCCTATTTGAGAAACTAAAAATGGTATTGCTTCCAATCAAAGGGAATAGAGTGTGGCTCTGAAGGGTGACCTGAATCTGTCACTATGTCTCATAGTTCATTGAGCAAGTTTGTATCTAAATTCCTTCCCAATATCAAAGGCCACCTTTCCCACCCATAGGACAGTGGGAAAGAAAGAGTGAACTAATAATATCTGTGATAACCCTGCCTTAGAAACAACAACCCTGATCAGAATTCTTGAGTAATAAGAACAGGGAACATTTTTCTTGATCCTTCTACTTCTTTTTTAATGGAATAACATTAGTCATGTCAAAATGACCAATACTGGAAATGATTAGCCTTCCATATATGCTGATCAGGAGGGTTTTGTAGCTTCATTAGAAGACTGCCTTTGCTCAGTCTTATTTTTATCAGCTTCCAAAGAACCATGTCAGTTGGTGAGCGGCATTGCCAAGAGGGTTGCTGTGCATTACCCATTCATGCTTTCCTTTTCTTCTGCATTTTCAATCAAGGTTTCTGGTACACATCCTGTTTCACATCAGTGTGATTGACTGCTGGAACCTTGGCTAAGCTATATGTAGCAATAAAACCAGCTCAGCATATACCAGAAAAGGTTGAATAATGTCACTGCTGTACATATTGACCAGGAAGAACAGTAAATAACTAACTGGAACCAGGAGGAGTATAGCCAGACTCTGAAAACAGGAAAGAAAAGAAAAGAGCTGCTCATCCATCTGCATATCAGGTTTTAGTTCTTTAACTTGTTGTGGAAATATCCACCTGTAGTAGAAATAAATCTACAAAGCTGGGGTGGGGCGAAAGTGAAAAGGAGTTCCTTTATTGTGACGCAGTTGCAACAGCAGAGAGAAAGAGAAAGCAATTAGAAAATCACAATCTCTCACTCTGCCCGAAAAGTATTGTGCATGAGATTATATACCTGTAACACCCCCGGTTAACTCCCCAATTTCCTCACCTGTCTCATAGGCCAATTTAGCCAATGAGCTCACATTCTAACTAAAATCTCCCCTCCCATTCCCCCTCCCCTCTACGTGATTTGGAATACTAACTTACCTTTGCAAAACAAGCTGGCACAACAAGCTATCTTATCTTAAATGTCAGATACCACCCCATACCAGAAATTCTTCATAGGTCACATAGCAAAAGCAAGGAATAATATAAACAAAAGATAATAGGATAAGTAAAATTTTCTGGAAAGTGTGACATAAGCAAAACTAAGCAAAACTTGCTCAACCTGGGTACAATTCTCTATCAAATTGATGTATATGACAGTTATAGGTGAGTTTTTTTTGGTTTGAAGGAAACTTTGAATTCACATGCTTGTCACTGGCATGGAACCAAAACCAATTTCACAGCTGTAATTAACAGGATTATTGCCAAGCACTAGTTGTTAGTCTTAATTCTGTGTGACCAAAATGTTCTGTCCACTTGGATGAGAATCAAAAAGTCCTTTCCATGGTTCTGAACAAGAATTGCTGTGTGAGATGAGGGTGTTATTTTGTTCCCAAAGTGGCTAGCCAAAGGCTGATGACAGAAAAAAAATGGACCAGTAGGTAATGGTGTGCACCTTAGAGTTTTGTTGGATTTTTGTTTGTTTGTTTGTTTGTGTGTTTTAGACTATGACTCTCAGAATTCCTCAGGCAGCATGGCCTGTGATTTGTTCATCATGCAGCCTGGAGGATTCTGGGACGTTGTCCAAAAACACGAAGCTACACACCACTAGCAGTAGTGTCTCTTTTGTTCCAGACCAACTGGCATTCAGAGATAGTCTCTCCTAGTGGAAATAATGACTAGGAATTATTGATAGCTATTTAGTAGTAGGCATAGATAGCTTGATGACTGAAGCAATATCCAAAATTCCTTGGGGACAGTACTGTGTGAATCAGTTGTTAGAAGTACATATGGGATGAAATCCTGTTGAATCAAGTCAAATCCTCCATAGTTCTATTGTTTCAAATGGGCCTCCTCTAGTTGCAACTTGCTACATTAAAGTAGCACAGCTAGTATAGGCCCATTTGAATCAATAGAGCTTATGGAGGACTCACTAAACCCACAGTGATTCATGGGCCTAATCTAATACTACTTAATGTACTAAGCAACAGGATTTCAGTCATTGAGTGCACCTTTTAGAATGAACATAGCATACAAACAGTCAAACGAGGCATCTTGTTTTCCAGTTAATCTCCAGTTAATTTTTCTTCTTTTCTGGCAAGCTAAAAGTTAAGAGCTGCCTTGAAAACAAACCTAAAACATTGCTTTTGGAAAAGGCATGTATGTGTGTTTTCAAAAAAAGATTGCTTGAAGTCATACAAGATTAAAAGGAATTTTCTAAAATAGGCCATTTGTAAATCTGATATGAAATGCTTTTGCTTCTTAATGCTAGTTCTCGGGTGCCATTGATCAAAGCTTGGCCTGTTAGAAACAAATGATTCATTAGTTTTTACATAACAATAATTTTCTATATCACCCATTCTACGCCATTTAGAGTTTGAAAAAGCTGTTAATGTATATTATAGTGTATCTTTCTCACTGTAACTTTTAATTGAGGTTGTCTTTATTGCACCAGTTGTAATAAAGACAACTGTAACTCATTTCCTTATAATTGGATGCATACAGTTTCTGAAATGCAATTTTCTCTGTGCTTGTAAAATGCATGCAGCAAGCTATTTACTTGTGTCCTTACTTAGGAATTTGTGCCTTCATTAAAAACAAGGACCTAAAATTGTTTCCCTGAGGGCAAAACATTTCACAACAACCGAGCAGTGACTTTGTGAGGGAATTCCTGAGCAGAAGTGCCTTAAATAGAAAATACCATAAATTGGCATCAGGCATGACATATTGGTTCATTTTTCTCTTTTCATAATAATTGCATCCAACTTGAATTTAAGCAAAATTCAGGGACAGTTACATTTTAAAGAATTTTCCAAATTCAAGTTATAATGCAGACATTCCTCCAGAGCCTAGGATTAAATTAGCCGCCATTCCAAATATATCTGTCCTTAGAGACAGACAAGTGGGATGTTAATGATAGCTGAATAAATTGAGATATGGCATACTTTTATAAGCTGTTATGAAATCTAGCATATAATTTTGACTTTTTTAATTGCAGTGATAATTTTCAACAGGAAGCTTGTTGCTGGGATACTGCTTTATTCTAACATGAGGCATTTTTCTGTTTACTGCCTTCTTGGAACAACTGAGGCTACAGTCAGACTTGCAAAATGTTTTTGAGTTATTCCTCCTTCAGATGATATACAGCCATTACCAATTCTTTTGTTCCCGCTCCATGCTATCTCTGCATCAAACCCAGCCCGCCAGGAGGCTACTACTATTTTTGTTTCATGTTTCATTGTGTATTCCATGGAATATGTGCTCCTAAATCAATTTATTTCTGATACATCTGGCATGTGGGTCCAAAACAAAAACTATTTTCAAAGCGGAACGTCGGTGTGTTGGTATGCTTCTGTCAAATAGGGCTTGACATACTTCAGGATTGTAAAGGGAAAGGGAGTCGATAGGGGAAGTTGAAAGAGGAGGTTGAAGACTATCCAAGAAGTAGAGGGGACAGATATAGTAGTAGGACACTCCCCCAAAATCCTCCAGGAATGGCTGAAAGCATGTGGAGCATCAGTCCCCCTACTGCAGTGGTTCCCAAACTTTTTCCACTCGCAACTCCACTGAGCAGCAGCGGCAGTAATGGTGGTGGAGCAGGGGGATTGGCGAGGGGTGAGGGGTAGAACAGAAAGCAAAGAAGGACGAAGGAGCTGGAGCAGGAGCTGGAAGAGCAGCAGCAGCAGCAGCAACTCCACCGCCGGCTTAGCAAAAAACAAAACAAAAACAAAGAAAAGCTTCACATCTAATTTACCCTTAAAAAGGTGGAACAGTTAAAAAAAAGGTATGAGCCACTATCACACAATCTATGCCATGTGACCACAATGTGCGACTACACAGGAACCAGAAGATGCGAGAAAGAAGGGGGACATTTCTCTAGTCTGACCACAACCTGAGTGTAATTTCAAATTGGCTAACATATTCAGCTATAGAACTTCAATTAATAACAATGGGGTGAATGTTAGGGACATATACAGATGTCCCATAATACAGATGGGAAAATAATTAAATATGCATTTTTCTCTCTCCTATGCCCATCAGAGATGGTAGAACCTGGCAGACTGTGATTGTTCTTTCTCTATTCTTCTCTGATCTTCTTCCTAGTTTTGGACTAGCATAAGATTTCCCATATTGCTTTCATAGTGTCCATTCTACCCTTCACTGGTTCTTAACCTTGGGTTACTCAGGAGTTTTGGACTGCAACTCCAGAAGCCTTCACCACCAGCTGTCCTGACTGGGGTTTCTGGGAGTTGCAGTTCAAAAGCATCCGAGTAACAAAGGTTAAGAACCACTGCTTTAGATTACATGAAGGTACTCCAACATTGTACAGTATTGGTGAGAAAAGTATATGCTGTACAGCAGCTTTTTATGCATATTGGAGCATCCTTGAAATTGCATACTTGGCTGATTGTCTTGATATTATGTTATGATTTATAGACCAATGCACTTTTAGTGAGCCTTCAACTTATGCCATGTTTTAAGCAGGCGTAAGCAAAATGATGTAAGCAAAATGATGTAAGCAAAAATGCCTTCTCAATGAAATCTTCTTCACCAAGACAAACTTCTTTCACAAATTTTAATTGTTCAGTTTTAAACAGATCATTCTGAGAAAGCATATTCCATAATTCTGTAGAGTTTTAAAACAGTAACTGAAATCTTGTTGCTTAGCAAGTAAGGCCATTTGAATCAATGGAACCTATGGAGGAGCTGACTCATCAAATGCCTGTGGATTCTATAGGTCTATTCTAGTGCGATTTATTATGCTAAGCAACAGGATTTTAGCTAGTCTGAACTTCTGTTCTCAAATCTCAGAAAGATGGTAGTTTTTGTTTCTGTACTGTACAGTGGGGTCTTGACTTAAGAACGGCTCGAGTTAAGAACATTTTGACTTAAGAACCACTCTCATAGGAAAATATTGACTTGACTTACATACTTAGATTTGAGTTAAGAACTGAAAAAAACCACATGGGAGGCAGGGAAAGTGCAAAATTTGAACTTTCAGTTAACTGTTGGCCAGTGAAAAGGGTGCCTGTCTGCTTCCTCACTCCTCCCAGCGTTTAGAGAGTGGATTGGGAGTCTTCAGACTACCTGGTACTGCCTGGACTGTATTTTCCTTGCCTTCCCTGAACCTTTCTTGACCTAAGAAAAAAAGAAACAAAACATCCCCCTCTAGTGGTCGAAGGCAGAATAGCAGCTTCCCATTAGTTTCTATGGATGGAAAAGAGCAGATACGAATCAAATGGTTTTCAATGCATTCCTATGGGAAATGCAGATTTGACCTGAGAACTTTTTGACTTGAGAACCGCCTTCCAATACGGATTAAGTTCTCAAGTCAAGACCCCACTGTACTGAATATTTCACCTAAATAATAATATGTTGTTATTTAACAAATTCCAAGTTGTCAGCTTAGGATCTGGAAAAGTTTAGGATCGAGGGCTTTACAGGAGGCCATGCTGAATCTCTCCTGACATGTTATTCTATATGTTTAATAATTTTCGTCTTCAAAAATCCTCCAATTTATGTGGACAGTGATTTCCTTTTTAAAATTAAAATTAGCTACCGGTATATTCCAGTTCTGTGGCAAAAAGGTTAAGTTTAGTGAGAAGCAGCTCCATCTCTGAGTTATTTAAGACCTCTAGAATTCAAGATAATTATTTCATTCTTCAACCTGGCAATTAGCCCTGGGGTTCTGTCTGTTGTCAATCTGAGTTGGGCCTTCACACCTTCAGTAAAGGGGCAAAAAGGCATATCAGACATACATATCTCCCATTGCAGTAGTAACTTTAGGAAACCTCTTTGGGATTAGCTCATTCCTAAGGATCAGTGGGAGACGTTATCAAGGGCTGAGAAAGATTTGGATCCAATCAATGAACTTCCTCTTCCTCATATCCCAAGCTATACTCACTCCTGAAACCTCCTTCAAGGTTATCAAAAACCTCTGAGAGGTGACACTGCTCCTTTCCAAAGCACCTAGGTCCCATTCTTGAGATCATAAGATTACTGGTTTAGACTCTCTTTTAAATTTCTAAATTGTGTGTTTTAATACAGGTATTTCGGACATGATTGTGGGTGATGGTTTCAGTGTCAGTAATGAACTTCAGCCTGCATTCATTGCCTTGTTTTGCCCTCTGTAGGGCTGTACATGTCACTTCCAACCTAATGAATATGCACCAAATGTTTAACTAGGTCTTTGTTTTTGTTTTACACACACACACACACACACACACACACACACACACACACACACACACACACACACACACTTTTCCATGTATAAGACAATACTTTTCTCTGAAAGTTTTAGACTAAAAATTGAGGGTTGTCTTATACACAGAAGTAAGCTGAAGAGAGAACAAAAACAAGTGGAGGGGAAAGCAGTGATCAAAGATCCTGCAGTGCATGTGGGGCTTAGCAAATGGAGGACAAAAGGGATCAAAGCAATCCCATGGCTGCATGAGGGGGAAAGGGGTCAAAGTTATCGTGCAGCAGCAGTGTGTGGTCTGTGGGTGTATGTACTATGTTTCCCTAAAAATAAGACAGGGTCTTATATTAATTTTTGCTCCAAAAATGCATTAAGGCTTATTTTCAGGGGATGTTTTATTTTACAGTCATGTCATCATCTGGTTACTACATAACAGTGGAGAGCGGGGTTTAACTTAACTAGGGCTTATTTTGGGGGTAGACTTATATTACGAGCATCCTGAAAAATCATACTAGTGTTTATTGCCCCCCCAGCCCCGGAATAAATACGCGAGACAACTGCTTGGATTTAAACGGGCCACACTTTATTTAATTAATTAAACCAAATTCAAATTCTTAAAACTGTTGGGGGCCTGCTGTAGTGCGGAAACAGGAAACAGGGTATCAAAATACCCCATAAGATCACCATTGGGCGAGCCCCCGGCCCCCAAGCTCCTGCTGTCTTACTGACAGCAAGAACCTGGTCGGCCGCTAACAAACACTCCTAGACCTCGAGCCATCCTTAATTGATGACTGTTGATCCAGGAGTGGCCCAACGCATCTTCTCACACCGGCCCTGTGATTGCACAATTGGCAGAGCCGAGAAGTCAGATACGCTGTTGGCTAGGTTGACTTATAAACGGGACTCACCGAGACCACCTGTTTTTCCGCACTACCCATCAGTGTGACCAATAAAACCACCTAAAAGCCAACAACCCTTTCAGTAGTGTGGGATAGGCGAAAAATCCCCCCAGCCAAAAGCCAATCAGGCTGAAGGTCAAAAATTCCTATCCGGCCCCCCAAGAGGCGACCACTAAAGCCACACTAAATAAAGGGAGGGCGGGTGGGTGCTCGCCAAGGGAAGAGGGCGAACTTCAGGGAGAGCTCGCATATATAGGCGAGCTCCCCCTCCCTACATGTTCACGTGTCCCCAAGCGTTCTCGCGCCATCCGGGGACGTTGGGGCAAAAGCCAGCTGCGCCGTTCCAGGGCACAAAAAACGCCTGTCCGGCGGCTGAAGAATTTTCAGATTAGGTCTTATTTTTGGGGAAACTCTGTGTGTGTGTGTGTGTGTGTGTGTGTGTGTGTGTGTGTGTGTGTGTGTGTGTGTGTGTGTGTGTGTGTGTGTGTGTGTGTGTGTGTGTGTGTGTGTGTGTGTGTGTGTGTGTGTGTGTGTGTGTGTGTGTGTGTAGAGCCTTGCACTGTGATTTAGACTTCGCTGTCCAGTATAGGCAACTCTGTTGACATAAGTTTCTCCAGCCAGGTTGCTTGTCAAATTGAGAGTGAATCTTTAATGGCTTCTGCTTGAGATGCATCTTATTTTCATGCATCAGAGAAGATGTTGTGTTCAATCTCATATTCAGATTTTCCTATAAATTGTGAAGTAAAGCTGATCTTTTGTTCTTCCAGACCCTTTGAATGAAATAACCGGCTACAGTGTTCTGTCCTCTGAAATTATGACTATACATATTTCTGTGCTCTGATCAAAATGACAAGACGTTCAGATGGAAATCTGACTAGTAATAAGATGACACTCAGTGTTTCTTGTGATATCCAAATGTATATGGATAGTTAGGAGAATACACACATAATCCCATTTTTAATATGCTCTAATGAAAGATGGCTGTGCACGGTGTATTCTTGGAAATGAGGTTTTTGAAGAATAAACAGTAAGGATAATAATTAAGGGACAAACCATTAATTTTAATGTGTAGCAACAGGATGACAGTCTGAATGGAAGAGATCTTGAAGGAAATACGTTGCCTGCTTTTGTTTCCATTTTTATCCACCAACAGAACTGCTTATATTGAGATAGTGTCAAATAAATGTAGAGTAGCAGGAGGGGGACCTTGCTTTTTAAAGGTTCTGCATGTACTGAGCTTTACATCAGTTAGATGTTTAATTTCCTGTTGAGGGACTACCCATCTCCCCCTTCTCTCTCCATTTGTGTAGCATACTGCATTCCAAACAGCAGCCCAAGACCATCTCTATCATTTCAACAGTTTTATGACACTTCGCTGAAAGCAGTGGGCCTCCAAGCTTGGTGCAATGTATTAGCATATGCTTTTGCAAACATTTCATCCTTTTGTGACTCCCTTTTGATCAATTATGTGTTTCTCAAATGCTGCAGTTCTAGTATTCCTACATGAAGACCAATTCTATGGTCTCAGTATTACTTTTTAGTTCTAGGAACAGAATTTGCCAAGCATAATTTTTGAATAAGTTAATTTTATAAAGATAGTGACAATTGGTTAAAAGAACATATTCTGTGTACACAAAGTTTCATTATTTATTTGTTTATAATACATATTAATGTAGATACACATTCACACTTGTAGACACAAAGAGGGCAGGATTCAAACTACTGTACTGGTATACATGTTCTCAATGGCTTAATAAACTATTTTTTCCTAGAGATCGCTATCTCATACAACAATTTGCTTTTCAATTTTCCCTCTCTTTTATAAGCAGTTTACTATGCAGAACAGAGAGCTATTGTTTAAGAAACACAAATCCACAAGCTTCATTCCTCACATAGAAATGCTTATGTGATTCTTTCACCTCCAACTTGACGTTCAAATGTACATAATTGCTTCCATCTTGTACATGTTCTCTTGCTGATCAAAGCCATATAAACTGTACAAAATGGACATAAGAAATATACTGCAAGGTGAACTCAGTCAGTGAAGGAGCATTTCATTATTTGGAGAAAATGATCACAACAGTAGTTTGCCCACTACAAGCCACATAATACTGTTTTATAGATTTTGAAGTTTTGGTTCAAAATTTTATGAGGCTTCTAATGTCATAGAGGAAATACAACATGGAGAATTTAATTATTTTTAATTAATTTTTGTTGAGTTTTACTATATTTATTTGCAATTTTGTGTGTTTATTCATCATTTGTTCTATAGAACATACTTATCTTCACATATATTAAGCATCCTATAAAGACAAACAAGAAATGAGTATATGTAGCTTGGTGTCTTATAAGGCTTAATTATAAGAAACTGTTAATCGTGATGAATCACAGGTGTCTAAAATATTTGTGACTGGTGCTGAAAATGACTGGTGCAAGCTAGAACATTTATGAAGACGGATGCTCAGCAAATTCTGTGGTCCTTTTGTCTGAGGCAGTTGCCTCAGTTATGATACAAATTCTGCCTTCATAGATTAGTCATAACAATCCATGTAAAACAGCACTCTATAAGGGGTATCTGAGGCCCATCTGTGGTATTCCTTTCTTCAGACGTTTTAGACATTAGATTATGATTAGGATTGGTGATTGCATAAATGCTCAGAGGTGAAAGATTACTGGGGAGGGGAGCACACCCAAATCATGGTGGTCTTTCCAGCCAAGCTTTACAATCCACCTCCTGCTTCACAGTTACCATCCAGATTTGGGGAAAGGCGGATACACAAGCCTGGCTTGTGAACTGTGTGGTCTTCCATCTTTAGCTTCCCAAGCATATCACACTTTTCAAACCTCATCTGTGGAGTTTGAAAACACTGGGTAATATGTATGTTTCTGATATTGCTAGCTTTGTGAACCATCCTGGTGCACAAATCAAGCAAAATTGTGCTGATAGTGCTTTATCATAAATAATGAAAATTGATCAAAAAGATAATAGCTGAAATCCCATTCAACAGTTCTGTGTGTGCAATGGTGGTGATGTCATCATCAGCAGAAAAGCACCGCTAATGAAGGGCTTCCTTTGTTGATTATAGGGTGTACGCAACTTCATTACATTGTATATGAGTCACATGACAAATATCCTTTAAATCAGCCTCAGTTTTCCCTCAATCAGTAGTGATGTTTCACAGTTGCAGAAACAGCTGTGTCCAACAAGATTTCAACCAATGGCTGCTGCTTTGTTGCATTAACTTTTAAGGATGGGAAGTTTTGGAACCAATGTTTCCATCTATTAAAATTACTAGTTAATCATTCTGTGCTTGTGTGTTTGTGCTTTGTTTCTCAAAGGAAAGGAAAGGAAAGGAAAGGAAAGGAAAGGAAAGGAGTTGGATGCAAGATTGGTTTGTACAAACTGTGGAAACCTTGATAAGAAAAGGTTTTGATGAGGGATCTCCCTATATGAGATTCCTCACTTCGAAGTGAGGAATCTCATATGGAGCTTGAGATTTCTTGTTAGTGTGTCTCAACAAGCTGAAAACGGGGAAGGAAATGGGAAGAACCAAGGAAAATAAAAAAAATAATCAAGTATTCTTTATACTGCTATCCTTAAGTACTCTTAATATGTATATAATGATAATACAATGAAGAATGAAAGAGCATATTTGGTTATTTTTAGAAAGGAAACCATAATTAACTGCATACAGCAACAACAAATCTTTTCAGTTCAGGGATCTCCTAGTTTCAGCCAGGGCTCTTCCTCTGCTTTGTTCTCTGAGATCCTTTTGATAAGAATTATCAGGGAAAGTTCCTGAGTCTCTCTGTTTGAAACATTTGTGCTCTGCCACTGAGACATGTTCAACTCTATCTGTAATTCTGTAATTAATCTGTAATTTGTGGTCTGCCTGTCCCACAATCCTGCTCATGCCCAGGCCCTTCCTTATTTACTTAGCCTAAGAGAATTCAGATAAAATCCTTCCTGGATTTAAGAGGCTACTGGTAGGTTTGTTGCTGATTTTGTTTAATGTTTTGCATTGTCAAGCCCCCAGCTGCAACAGTGGGAAGATCATCTTTATGACTAACTGAAAAAGTACAAAGTTCTGCTTGAATTACATTATCTTTCATGATATATGACAGCAAGTGAAAGCTGTTTCTCTGAGAGATCTCTTGCTCTTGAGATTATGGAGAGATCTCTTTTGAGATTACTTAAATCCCACAGCTTTTAATTACATGCATGTTGCTAGTAGGAACAAATTGTAATTTGCCTTTGTAGATGTTGTTTTTCCTTTTCCCTTTTGCTTAGATGTTTGTCACTGGAATGTGTTGGCAGAATTGAAGGAGCTTTTACTTTCAGTTATATCTTTACCTTCTTTTCAATACTGGTGAAAACCTAACCTGCTTCTGCTTTATTTTCTATATGCTGTTTTAAAATGCAGCAACAGACGGCATATGCTTGGCAGAATTCTCAGTTGTATTTGGCCTGTTTTGCCTCTTTAGGGGACTTCAGGAAGTTAAATAAAAACAAAACAAAACTGCTGATACTGCAAAATGTATTCTCGCATTATTAATATGAGAACATTACTTCATACTAAAAATATTTGTCATGACCCTATTCTCGATTTGTTTGGAAGAGGTCTTTTTACATACGCATTTTCTTATGTATTTCACAATATGTCTTTCCAGAATTTTCTGTTTTGGATTTGTGGATTCCTTTTCTGTTCATGTGTTGCCATGTACTCAATGAAAGGATGCCTACGTTTAATAAAGTTGTCTTTTTCAGTCCTGTGATTTTTTGTTGTTTGTCCAAATTTACTGTTGTCCACACCGGCCGCATCCATGTATTTATGAGTGGTTTGCTCAAATACTTCCACTCTCTCACAATGTCTATTCTTACTGCTAACAACAGTATATTAATCAGTCCCTTGTGTATCCACTTTTCAGTTTGTCTACTAAAGATAGAAAGCAGAAATAATTCACTTCTATACTCTGTGGGCTGACCAGTTACTTCATTATTAATTAATTTGCTTTGTCATATCATTCTTATTATATATTCAGCTTAATGTTTGAAAAATAATTTAAAGGTGTAGAAATAGCCCCTCATCTGAAGTTTTTGTATCAACCCCATATGCTCTTTTTCATAAGTAATATGAGGCAACTTTTGAAGGTCATACAGCTAACATTTAAACTCGCCTCCCTTTATTGTTGTTCATAGAAGGTAAAAGGAGACACAATGTCCAGAATTCTACTGGAACTTTACTCTGGACTCAGTGAAATAGAGTAAGTCAACATGGTAATTGTAACTAATTAATAACTGCCAGTCATTTTCCAGGTCACATGAATTGCATGCCAGCAGCACCTTGTTAATTAACTGCATTTTGCTGCTGTATGTGATTTCATGTATTGCAGACTAAACTCCCAGTAGGATTCTCTCCAACACATTAGTAATAATGACCCAGCACAGTGGAAGTGACCAAACTGATGTATCAAATTCTATATTGTTTATGTTTCTTTCAGCTATTTAGTAGGCATGTGATCTTAAAAGGAGGCTATAAGACCATACTAGCATGAAACACATATTATTACTTGCAGCCTACCTTTATCTACGTAGCAGCTAAAACTCATATAGTGATTTTACATACATAGTAAGCAAAATACGAAAACTATCAATGTGCAATTTAGGGGATAGGGAAGCTGTACTGGGTTGAATCAGATTGAAAAGGATTGCTTTTCTGGGTGTGATTTGCCTCCTATTGTATTTAAATTGATATTTCAATTTACACAAAGAATTAATTAACCTGGGATTAAAAAAATACGCATTGTACCTGAGTTTGATGCAATGATCACTCTTTGCCACCCTCCCTTTCATTGGCTGCTGTAGTCTCTTAGTCATGAAGGTGCACATGGAATGGGATCCCAGGGTATGAGTAAGGGGAAACAATGAAATTGGTTTGGGGATTAGGGTGGCCTGGCTTGCTGGGTCTGCCACTCCTGGAGGTGACTGTGTCAGATTTTGTTTGTGTTTATTCCGGGTGGAGATGGAAAAAGAAGGTGTCAGGTTCAAAATGCATGTGGTGGTGATGCAGTTGTGGTTTTGTGTTTAGGGTGAATAAATCACAGGGGTGTAGACTGAAGAAAAGGCTGTTGTTTAGGCTAAGGGAAGATGGGGAGGAAGGGGCTGTAGCTATGGCAGCTTGTGTGTGACTGGGCAGAGAGGGAGAGATTCATTAATTCATTCTCTCTTTTCTCTTCCCTGGCTATTTCCCTTCCTCATTTGGAAACTGATGAGAGAGATACCTCAGTTCTCACCCACGCCAGACAAGGAGCTAACTGCCTTTTTCCATGTCTTGGAAAATTTATAGTGATGGGGGGTAGGAAGGGACATAGAGGGATGATGGGGGTGATTAGGGAGGGAGGGAGATAGAGGGAAAGAAAGGTGAAGATGAGTATGAAAAAGAAGACACAGTCTTGTATGTGTGTGGGTGTTTTGGAAAGCAGGCAGGCAGGCAAGCGGGCGGGTGGGCAGGCAGGCTCTTTGAAGGTGCTGCATAAGCAAACAGCACTGTGGATTTGATGGGTGCTGCCTTTTTCACTTTGGTTCTTTGACAAAACGTGGTGAACCTCTCTTTTTGCTGTTACCTCTGACAAAAATATGTCTCTTCCTTGCCCTTCCCTTCATCCTATGCTGTCAGCTTTCAGTCGTTCTTTTCTTTTTCAAGTGGCATGGTGCTGATTTGAGATAATATCCATACAGTGCAGCATTTATCTGATAGTGTTGAATTAGACAAACCAATCAAATCTAACTGTGCCAACAGCAGTCCAAGGGATAAATTGCAGTATACCTATATCCACTGATGGAAAAGGCTTCAGGAGTTAACCTCGAGGCAAAATCTGGAGCCGGAGTCTCAGGGGCAGTTTGTATCATTCTGGCAACTCCTGCGATGTCACTGGAACCAGTTGTATTGGCTCTTGCCTTTCCATTGGACTATTTCAGCGATGTGGAGAGGGGGGATTTTCTGCTTGGGTAACAGCCTATCCTCCAAATTATTTTACCCAGGCTTCGTGCTCTGGAAAGGACACTCATACAGAGCACATTACCATAGTCTCTCGAGACTGAAGGATGCCCAAGACCTGTCGCCTATAGCATGGCTTTTTAGATAATTGTATTTGATGACCTTTCAATATTTATTCTTATATTTGGTGCAGCCAAATTTCATAAGCTAGAAGAAGGAGTGGAGCAAAAACACTTCTGCAGAATGGAGTATGCAGATTTTTAAAATAGGGAGGGTTCCCCCTTTTTAATTTCCTTTTGAGAAATACCTTCAATAGCCAGCTCGCATGCCTATGCCCTGGGTACAATACTACATCATAATAATTAAGATCAACCAAGTTAAAGTGGTACCAAGAGATTTATGAGGAAGAGTTCATAAGAAAAGGAAAAAAGAACTGATCCTGCCACCTGATGTTTAAACATACCCTTGACATTTCTCATGTTCTCATAAATATGCTCAACATTCTCACAGTGCTTGTAGTGAACAAATAGTCCAAAAAAAAGCAAAATAGTCATGCACATGTGGAACCACACATTATTTATTTATTTATTTATTTATTTATTTATTTATTTATTTATTCATTCATTCATTCATTCATTCATTCAATTTATATGCCGCCCACACTACCCAGAGGTCTCTGGGCGGCTTACAATAATTAAAATTCAACACAGTAAAAGATAAAATAATTAAAATACAATTAAAATACAATTAAAATTGCCATCAGACCCACAGCTAATATTATTTCAATTAAAAGCCTTCTGGAACAGGAAGGTTTTGACCTGGCGCCGAAATGTCATCAGCGTCGGCGCCAGACGAATCTCAGTCGGGAGGGCATTCCATAGTCTGGGGGCAGCTGCCGAAAAGGCCCTTTGTCTACAAACCGTCCCTCTTACCTCCTTAAGGGACGGCTCTTTCAAAAGGGCCCCCGGCTAGATCTTAACTGCCGGGTAGGTTCATATGGAAGGAGGCGGTCCTTCAGGTATCCAGGGCCCACAACTTACGCTAGAGAACATTTTCACATGACTGTTGAATCCATTACAATACAATATATAATTGAATACATTTTTAACATATAAACTGGCATACAAACAGCTTCATTCTCCGTATGGTAGAAATTGCTGTTCCTGAGAAATATCTCTCATTATTTTGCTTTTGGAAGAGAAGCTGTGATTGCATTTTTTTAAAAAATGTCAGTACAGGTATGCAAGCAGTAGAGTAATTCACTCGCACACCCCATCCATACTATGGACAGCACAATCAAGAGTATTTTCACTTCTTACTGAAATTAGCTTTCAAGGAATAAGATTTCAAGGACTTGGTCTAATGACATTGTTGCTTTCTTAAGAATGCCAAAGGTAGCTTAATATTGTGGAGGAATTATTCCAACCTCAGTGCTGCAGTAGCCTGTAACTGCATCCTCCCCTTCTTCCTGCAGAAATGGGTGGGTGGGAACAGACTATGGCATGGTTAGTAACCATGTCTGGGTCTTTAAAGAATTAACAGGCACAAGGTGATGGATCACACCTGAGGTTGCATTAGGGCTGCAACATGCAGGGATGGGAAATCTGACTCTTTGCTGTCCACCTATGATCAGACTAAAATTGTACACCAACACAGCTATGGAATGCAGGAACGAAAGCCTCACTTGAGAGCCAATCTTTGTCAAGATCCTGGCTAGGAAGAAAAGGTTTAAACAGTCCTCTTTCATGCATATGATGCTAATTAAAATCCCTCCCACTAAGGACAGACATACAGTATTTCGTTTTTTATAATGGTTACACAAGTGGTTTATTTTGATGACATCACAAGGGCCTACCATAAACCTCAGGACTAAGCCCTGAAATCTACAAGGAACAGAAAGTTTCTCACATCTGAATCCCATATATAACTCTCCAATTTGCACCCTCCGCTTCCTTTCAGGAATAGTATATCTCAGGAAAACATTATGTAAAAGCTTCTTTGTGGATCTGACAAAGTAGAGCTTATTTGTAATATTTGCTTTGCTGTGAGAAACACTGTTTGATTTTTTTTCAAGCCTATGAATTGTTCACAGATTGCTCAAGCACATCAAGGGCTGAAGCTGGCTGGAATATCATCAAGAGCACTTGGGAAATTGTGAACGGCTCTTAACTCAGCTTCCTTGCTTTTTGGGGAAAGTGATCATAAAGAAAAGAAGATGGCCTTCTCTAATAATGCTAAAATGAACTTTGTTGTGAATGCCTCTAAATAGTTTGTAAGGTTGTGTGGTTGGCATACAAGGATACAAGAGATCTGTTCTGCTGGCCTTTTTTCTCCCACTGTCTGACAGTCAAACTATCTTGTGTGTTCCTTCTTCCTTAAAACAATAGCAACTTACTGAAGCCACATTAGAACATGAGCAGAGCTTGAGAAGGTGCTCAAACCCTTTTCCTTAGACTATTGGTCTGGTCACACACCTGCAGCTTTTTTTCTGTGGGGAAAAATATACTGTCCTGTAAGAGGCAAAGTAGTTTGTGTGCGTTTTACTAGGACAAATAATCAGTTAAATAACTCTGAAGAATTAAGCTACCCTGCTTCTACATTTCTGTGCTGAAGTGCTGTCTAAACTAATGTGAAGTTTTGTTTTTTGTTTCGGTTGTTAAAAAAAAACATGGAACTTATAGTTTGATGCTGAACTGGAGACAGTACGTATATCCCCGATTGACCCTAAAATACTTTGGTATTCCTTGTGTGTATGCTTACGGTGGTTTTTGTTTGTATTTTTGTTTGTTTGTTGGCAGCATTGCAAAAGCCCCTTTATTGTTGATGGTTTAAACTGCGATATGGTGTGGTCCACATCTGAACTGTGTTGTATACATTGAAATGAACAAAACCTGAAATATTTATAATTTTTATTAAATCTGTCACCAATGCCAAATCAAAATTCTAGGTTTCAGAAAGTTTCTCATCTCACAACCCTCTGTATAACCCCTCCACGTTTGCATCCTCTGCTTTCATTCTGGAACCAAAAAGAGAGCAGTTTTATTTTACCGTAGTTAGTTGTTATGTCCTCTTAATTCTAAATTCCACACATTTTGATCAGTGTTAACAGTGTTTTAGCAGAGGTGTAGACAACCTTTGGCCTTCCTGATGTTTTGGGGCCATAAGCTCTAACTATCAATACCAGTAATGAGCCACGATTGAATAAGCAGTTCAGTAACAGATGTAGAGCCAGAATTAACCTGCTTTATGGAAATTAACTAAATCCATGGCTTGGTTTATGAAACTGGCTTGTTTTCCTAAAATATGGCTTTAGGCTAAATGACTTAGTTGAAAAAGGAAGTGAAAACTCCTGCTCCTTGCTCATATTAATGCTAAAGGAAAAGAAGGGATCCCAAAGGCTCGCAGTTCACCCAGCCTTCTTCCTATAGTATTAAACTGCTGATCAACATGTAGCTTAAATTCAATTGCTGAAAGGTAAGGAGGATGCTCATAACCTGTAGCCACTTTTCACATTTTTAGGTTATGGGCAGCTGGGGAAAACATTAGTATAGTGAAGGATGTAATTGTAAAAATCACATGCAAGAATAATGGATATTCATTTAGTTTTGCATGATCAGCTTCTCAATCACTATGGACTTTTTTCCATAGATAATATATTTTAAATAATCATTACATTTGAATGATGACCAATGTGAGCAGAGTGAGAAGAGCTGTTTATTTATTAGACTAGTGAAACAAGAAATATGTAGTAACTGTCATAAAACACCTGAGGAAGGAAAGATATCCACATGCTGGGAAGTATTTTGGACAGCACACTCAAGCATCAGCTAGATGTGATTTACTGCTTGCTTGAACTAGAACCAAAGAGGCAATATACATGCTATTGTCCCCTCCTGCTTTTTAAAAATGTAAAAATGATAAAATGTGATGGAATGTTCAAATGGCATACTTGTTCTTTCAGAGCAAATGCATTATCATCCAGAGCAGGTGAACTCCCTATCTCTGGACCTCAAAGAACCTTTGAGATGGCATAGAGTATGGAGACTGATTCCTATTTGTTGTTTTACACGCCGTCAAGTTGCCCCTGACCTATGGTGACTCGGTGAATGAGAGATCTCCAATATGTCTTGTCCTCAATATTCCTGCTCAGCTCTTGTAAACTCATGCCTGTAGGTTCCTTTAAGGAATCAATTCATCTTGTATTTGGTCTTCCACTTTTCCTGCTGCCTTCAACGTTTCCTAATATTACTGTCTTTTCCAGAAGATTTTGCATTCCCAAGATGTGTCCAGACTATGACAGCCTCAGTTTCACCATTTTTGCCTCCAGAGATAGTTCAGGTTTTATTTGCTGTAGGATTCACATGTTGGTCTTTCTGGCAGCGCAAGGGATTCACAAAGCTCTCCTCCAGCGCCATATTTCAAACAAAACATTTTTTCCTATCAGGGGCAGTCTCCATATGGTTTGATGACTGAATGAGGTATACATAATCTTTAACTATTTCAGTTTCTTCGTTATCCATGCTGACGTTGTGTAGTTCAGAGGTCCCCAACCCCCGGTCCGTGGCCCGGGGCCAGTCTGCGGGCTGAGCCAGACCGGGCCATGAAGACAGACCTCCCACCCCACCCATCCCCACATGCACTCACCCCCCACATAGCCTGTTTGTGCCTGTGCATGCGCTCCCGCGTGCCTGAGTGAGCGCTGCACCGCCGTTTGCGCATGAGCACACCCACACAAATGCCACACCACCATTTGCACATGCATACGAGCACACTCACACTCATTCACGTGCAAGAGAGTGCGCTTGTTCACACATACGCATGAGCGCAGGGGGTGCCCGCCTTCCCCAGCCAGTCCATGGGGTGAAAACGGTTGGGGACCGCTGGTGTAGTTCTTCCGTAGTCATGATTTTTGTCTTTTCAACATTCAACTACAGTTTTGCTTTTGCACTTCTTTCACGTTCACTAAAAGTCATTTCTGCTTTCTGTCAGTAAGACGGTTGTCATCTGCATATATAAAATTATTGATATTTCTGTTGGGGTTTTATTTGCAACGTTGCATGCTGCCTGTAGTTTATCTGACTGGGATGGACTTTTCTGGACTGTGGTGATTATCTATTCCAGGCTTTGAATTCAAAGAGAGTCCTGCCTCTCTGCTGAGTGCTTTTTTCTTCTTTTTCCTGGGTTGGTGGCAGTTGTTTGTTTGCTGTCGAGCTCTTCATTTGATTGCTAAATACAGTAAAGAAAGCAGCATAGGCATATTGTAACATGTCTGTAATTTTAAGTAACTGTAAGTAAATAAATGTTTTTTATTCTTTCTACTACAAATGTCTCAGAGTGCATTATAAAGACTTTAAGTGTCAATTAATGAGAAAGGGGTGGACTTTGGGAACCTGTAGCTATTCTTCTCTGTTGGTGAATATTTGTTCTTCTACTGTGTAGGAAAAAATAATCTGAACAGAGTAATGGGCATGTAAAATGAAAATGGAAGGAAGGTGATAGTAAACTAGTCAGGAAAAGGTAAGAAAAGATAAGCAAAAGGAGATGATAGTCTATGTTGGAAGTGAGAACTCCAGGAGGAATTGCAGATGCCTGTAGACAGATTGTACCAGAAGGACCCATTGTATCACAGTACATCCAACAATACGATCCCCGTGTGTAAACACCAGTACTGAGATGACCTGCTCAAATCTGAAACGACAACAAAAATCTGAACAACTCAGAGCAATCTCAGAATGACTGGGGACATCATCACAGTGTGAATGAGATGGCAGTCAAATATAGAAGCTAAGTCTGTAGAGTCAATTACACACATACTTACACATAGCTTCCATCTATGACCACCACATCATAAATGTGCTCTTCATAGATGTACTGTATGTGTGCATGTGCGTAAGAGAGAGATCATTCTGAATGATAATGCAGTCCTTTCTCATCTCTACCTAGTATACGAAGTATATGAAGCAGGAATCAGTAGTTTTAGGGATACTGATGAAATGAAGATTCCATAGATTCATGATTTCCATGAATCTATGGAATCTTTATTTCTCTCTCTCTCTCTCTCTCTCTCTCTCTCTCTCTCTCTCTCTCTCTCTCTCTCTCTCTCTCTCTCTCTCACACACACACACACACACACACACACACACACACACACACACACACACACACACACACACACACACACACACACACACACACACACACACACACACAAAAGATTCACCTGTTGTGGAGCAAGGTGGACTGCTCCCAAGCTGACTGAATCAGTGGGAGTTCATTACTTTTGAACTTCAGCATCCACACTGGGCCCCTGAACTCAAAAGCCCCAAACAGTCAAGACCTGCTTGTATAAGATTATTTGAAAATACTTGAATATTTTCTCACCATTATCAAATCTTTATGATTTGTATGGGGGATCGTTTTATAGTTAATTGCACAGCTATTGTGCTCATGCCCCTGGAAATATTCCAAAGCCCATAAGTCTTTCAAGAGAATTGTAGGAAGGTCTGACTTTACCATGTTTCACCATTCAAAAAGTTTAGGTGTGTGTATATTTTTATCATTTTAATTTTTTGTACACTTTTAATTTTTATATGCACTCATCTAACAGTGACAAGATATTTTATATTATATTATTTTAAAAAATCATAATTTATTTCCTGCTTTTCCTCCAAGCACCTCAATATAGTCAATATTGTCCTCTACATTTTCTCCTCACAATACACCTAGGCTTAGAGATAATGACTAGTACATTGTCACCACTCACTAAGATCTGAACATAGGTGTCCCCACCTCTAATGCAGAACATTAACCACACCATATTGGCTTCTATTATTTTAAATGGAGAATAAACATTCCTGTATACAGGATGTCCCCTGCACATTATAAAGAAAATTTCTGGTCAGTCATGAAAGTGCTAGGATGGGATCCTTCTAGAGTTGTCGACTTCAAGAATCTTCCTAGCTGGTTTGCAAGGTTGAGGGAAAGTTACTCACGTTCTACCTCATTATTTTATGAATGAAGCATAAATGGCCAAGTTAATTTGCTTAGCTGAGATAAGAGGCTATAAAATACTACAATAAATTTAGTAATATGGAACCATGTGTTAGGTTTGGTAAGATTATGGTGGATTATTTATGAAAGGCTAGAGCGATAAATGTGTGGTCCCAGTGAGAGCTTATGTTTTATTCTTCTTCCTGGAAATATCCTGACTCACTGTCTGTTGTCTGTGTATCATCATTAGGCTTCACAACTGCACCTACTTGGAAAGCTTCCTATTCTTCTCTACAGCATGTGGGTTTCTTTCTCTTTTTTCTCCTCCCTCCCCCTCACTCTCAGGAAGAGCAGAGCATCTTCAGCTACGGAAATGATATTTAAATTGAAAGACAACTAAAAATGCTAGCATTTGCAAGGAAAAAATGATAATGATGTGCGGTTGTGTGTGTTGTTATCCGTTAAGCAATACTAAGAGAGAGTTAAATATCTGAAGGATTTGAGGAGGGGGGAGGAGGAGGAGGAGAGGGAGAGGGAGAGGGAGAGGAAAAATCCCCTGATTGTGCTGAAATGCATGGCCCTTTGCCTGGAACAGAAGCTCAAGCACACTGCACAGCATAGGAGTCTCTGGGAGAAGCTGTAGCAGAGCTGTTTTTAGTATCTTTGCTTGGATCTTACACTATTCGATGCCTTGCAGCTGTTAAAAGAAATATTGCTTTTTTTAAAAGCCATTGATCTGGCGCTGGAAGCAGTGGTGATAGTAGTAGTAGTACTGAATGACACAGCTTTGCTGGATGACATGGAGCTGATCTCTGCATCAGCCAAGAAGAATTAAGCTTTGTCACTCCCCACTGGGACTACCTTTCTTCTGGTATGTGCGGGAAGAATTCGTATGCTTCTGGTGCATCCGACAAAGCAGAGCCTTGAGTATACTTTGCCTCGGAAGGCAGTAAGCAAGAATGATAGCTGTCTCTTTTAAATGCCGTTGTCAAATTCTGAGGAGACTTACTAAAGGTATTGTCTTTTCCTTATTATTCATTCAATAGCTGTATTGCAGCATTCCATAAACACAGCTTAATGATTTTACTTCCAGATATGACTGCCTCTTTTTACTATTTATTACCAGATGACAAAGAAGAACTCTGTGACTGCACACATACGCACACGCATAACACTTACACAGGTATCGGTAGAAGGCTTGAAGCCTCATGCTGTGTTCACATTATGGCACGATGCTCCTTTGTGATTTTCAGATGATATCATGGCTCAAAGGAGAATTCGTTTTCAAGTAAAGTGCTAAAGTTATTATGGGATATTATTGGTTTGTATTCCTGTCTACTGGACAGCAGAAGTCTTGCTTGTGTTACCATGTGTTATGTATTACTAAAAACTGCTGAGAGGAAGATCTTGGACCTCAATGAAAGGTGATGTTAATTCACATTGTTGATATAGTCAGCATCCTGGGATGTTCTTGAGACACATTATAAAGGGTTTTTCTCTATATGTTAAAGTGTCTGACAGCTTTAGACTCAGAGACAATGATATTATGTTGTTGTTTCTCATGCTCCTATCGTCGTCTTCCTCCTCCTCCTCCTCCTCCTTTTCATCATCATCATCATCATCATCATTGGTGTCTTGGCTAAATTAGTAAATGGATTATTGATGGGGTTCATTAGCTTGATCATGATGCTCTTGTTATTTTCATTCCTCAACTATTAAGATAACATATTCAATTTTTATCTCAAAACTGTGAGATACAGTACTATTAAATGTTACTGATCAACATTCAAAATATCTGCTCTTGCATTTTATAGAATATAATGCATTGTTTTAATTCTTAGTCACATCATTCAAATAGCCTATATTAAATGCCATTGAAAATCCAAAGTGTAACAAATAACTATACAATGTTCTAAAATAGCGGTGGAACTTTTGTTACTTCTGGCTTTTGATGATACAATAACATCTTATCATGTGCTTGGAAGGAAATAAAGGCTTGCAGGTTAGAGAAGTGATATATGAAAGCACTGTGAAACAGTGAATTACGATTGCTGTGCTAAATAGCAATGGACCTGCAAAAGTGCTAATGAACTTGTCATGAAGGTCTCTGTTTGAAAAATTAGTTTTCCTTCAGTAAGCAGTTATATAATTTGTACTTAATGTTGCTAAAACATGTAGGAAGGTTGGGCTTTTTTAAGGACCTTCAAGAGTAAGAAGAGATTTGTTATAAAGTTCAGTTGCTTGATAATACAGGGTAAGTATCTATTAACTGATACATCAAAGCTGCTGTCCTACATACACTTACTAGTACTGAAGATTCATTTAATTCAATGGGGCTTCTGCAAATAAGTTAAGGATTCTGCTGCATGTAGTTCACGTGTTTCTTCAAGTAAATAATATGCTGTGCTTAGATTTTCAGTAAATGTAAGTTAATTTATTTCAGACATGGAACTATTTTCATTTTTCTGCTAAAACTGTTTTTCTTTGGGTTTTGGATGATGAGAATTTGGCATTTGAACATAACTTATCTATTAATGCTGCAAAATTTACATGCAGGTTACTTAAGAACATGCAGTCATTTGCACTCGTTCTGTCACAAAACATGAGAAAAACTTTGCTTCACTCCCTAATAAGGAGAACACATGGCGCTGGCACTAATAGCCATGCACTGGGGCGGGGGGACGATTTTGGCTCATTCTTGTTAACTACTGCTGATGTACAGTGTCGATCTGAGAATTGTGACAAAGGCTTTTCTTCTTGCAGTTAGCCAAAAATATAAACTGTTGGATAGCTCAGTGGTTTAGGCATCTGATTCCCCCTGTGGCTCCTTGACAGAGGTTGGATTGATGATCCACAGGGTCCCTTCCACCTCTGCTAAGATTATTATCATGCTGTAATCCTGCTACATTGAGATGCTTATATAAATTCACAGTTGCATTGGTATTTTTTTAAACATTCCATATATGAAGTCAATAGACAATGGACCTTAGTTTTGAATGTTGTCTATGTTCAAGCTCGGGGGGGGGGGGGAATCATATTTTAAATGTAATTTTTTTCTTAATGTTTTGACATTTATATTCATATTTTTCACAGAAGATTGCAGAAAATCCTGGTTGTTTCCCCCCTCCCCCCCAAAAAAGGCTTTTTAAAAAATCAACATGCCACATTGGGCTCTGCAGGCCTGACGTATCTACATGGTCTTGGCCTTCATTTGGGATTAAACCAATAGTAATACAATACAAAGTAAGCAGGGACAACAACAACCATATGAATTTGCCAGATACCACTGCATTTCTTCCTTGATTTTCCAAGATCTTTTTTTTTTTTTTTGCTGAAAGGGAGGGGTCTAACTGCTTTTAAGTAACAATTCTATCATACAGCGGTCCCTCTACTTACCTTCCACTTAACTGAGACTTACTGTAAGCAACTCAACCTGTTGAGATCTGGCTATGGTGTAAAGACTCCAAAAGAGGCAGAACACACAAACACACACACACACACACACACAAACAAACACACACACACACACACACACACACACACACACACAAACACACACTTGCTATCACCTTCTTTGTTCATGTTTTTTAAGGCCTCTAGGAAGATCTTTTTGGGATAGTAAAATGTTTGAGCAGGTAATCATCCTGAAGGTGTAGGGAGGATTGTATTGTTTAATTTAGAAGAATAATGGGTGTAGGTTGTTTTAGTTGATCTAACCACTTAAAGATCTGTTTGTCTACTTCAGGGTTATCTACACCAGTGGTTCTCAAACTGGGGTTCCCAGATATTCTTGGACTTCAATTCCCAAAAAGCCTTCACTACTTGCTATGCTGGCCAAGATTTCTGGGAGTTGCAGTCCAAGGACATCTGGGGACCCAGATTGGAGAACCACTGATCTACACTGGCTCTTTTGGTGTGAGCTGATTTGGTCTAAATAGGTTCACTTCAAATTTGGGGGAAGAGCAATATGTCATTTGGTGCGATCCTCAAGTGATCCTCGTGCTCCTTCCACTGTCAACTGAACTCTTATTCTGCTTCTCAGTGGAGTGGCAGGGAAGGGAAATTATATTTTTTTTCTGTGCTGGACCATCACTGATGCACTGATTCAATGAAATAAATTTTTTTAAAAAAATTTGCTTTATGTGCAGTACCGACAAGAAACTGCCTGCAGCCAGCAGTATGAAGTACAAGGCAAAAAATAAAAATCTAAGTGGTATCAGCAGTGGTCTAGCCAACATGAAAAATGTAGAATAATTGCACTTCCCCCTGCCCTTCCACTGAGGAGCTGGGAAAGTGTTAAATTTGTCAATTTTCTGAAGCAGCTTGTTTATTACGCCACTTCAGGATACTGGAATTTCAAACTGGAAGAAATTGCTTTTTTTGATTGAACACTTCAGAAACAGACTAAACTAGGGCACAACAATCTGCACCAAAAAAAAAGTGGAAGCCCCTGAGAGGTGCTCAAAAAATGTGGGCTGGGATGCCCTGAGGGCAAATTGGGGCAAATTGGTCTGCTCCAGAGATTAGGTCATGTGGACACAGGAAAAAAGAAGCAAACCATCTTTCGCAGTGCACCACTGAATGAGCTCATAGTAATTTAGCCAGGTGTCTGCTTCTGTGAGGTATCACTGTTGATATAAGGACTAGAAATGAAAAGGAAAAGGAAAGAAGGAAAAAATGTTTGACTAACCAGAGTTCACTAGAAATTTGATTGGAAATCTGAAATAGTATATCTCAAGAAAACATTGTGTAAAAGCTTATCTGTGGATCTGACAAAGTAGGGCTTATTTGTATTATAGGTATTTGCTTTGCTGTGAGAAACACTGTTTGATTCTTTCAAGCCTATGAATTGTTCACAGATTGCTCAAGCACATCAAGGGCTGAAGCTGGATGAAAGATCATCAAGAGCACTTGGGAAATTGTGAAGGGCTCTTAACTCAGCTTCCTTGCTTTTTGGGGGAAAGTGATCATAAAGAAAAGAAGATGGCCTTCTCTAATAATGCTAAAATGAACAGAGCATACACTTTGTTGTGAATGCCCCTAAATAGTTTGTAAGGTTGTGTGGCTGGCATACAAGGATACAAGAGATCTGTTCTGCTGGCCTTTTTTCTCCCACTGTTGACAGTCAAACTATAGCGTGTGTTCCTTCTTCCTTAAAACAACAACAACTTACTGAAGCCACACTAGAACATGAGCAGAGCTTGAGAAGGTGCTCAAACCCTTTTCCTTAGACTATTGGCCCAGTCACACACCTACAACTTTTTTTTCCCTATGGGGGAAATATAATGTCCTGTAAGAGGCAAAGTTGTTTGTGTGTGTTTTACTTGGACAAATGATTGACTAAATGGCTCTGAAGAATTAAGCCATTTAATTAAGCCCTGCTTCTACATTTCTGTGATGAAGTATTGTCTAAAGTAAAAGCACGTGGAGTTTTGTTTTTTGTTTTGGTCTTTAAAAACATTCAACTTTACTTTGATGCTGAACTGGAAACAGTATATCCCCGATTGACCCTAAAACACTTTGGTATTCCTTGTGTGTACGTATTCTTCAGGTGGTTCCTGTTTGTATTTATGTTTGCTTGTTTGTAGTATCATAAAAGCCACTCTATTGTTGATGGTTTAAACTGGAATACGGTTTATTGAACTGTGTTGTATACATTGAAATGAACAAAACCTGAAATAGTTATAATTTTTATTAGAACTATCACCAATGCCAACTCAAAGTTCTAGGTTTGAAAGCATGTAAATGCGAGTAGATAAATAGGTACCACCACGGTGGGAAGGTAATGGCGGTCTATGTCTAGTTACACTGGTTACATGAGCACGGAAACTGTCTTCGGGCAAACACTGGCTCTATGGGTTGGAGATGGCGATGAGCACTGCCTCCTGGAGTCAGACATGACTGGACGTTTGTCAAGAGGAACCTTTACGTTTACTTTAAACTGGGATACCGTGTAGTCCACATCTGAACTGTACACATCAAAATGAATAAAACAAATTTGAAATAATCATAGTCTTTATTAAACCTGTCACCAATGCCAAATCAAAGTTCTAGGTGTCACTAGATTCCACATCAAACTGTTGAAAGCAAACCAGCATGTGACTTAGGTGGAGAGCATTTTCTGTACCTTTTCTGTACTTGAAGGCACACTTGTGTGAAGACAACAGTTCATCCATTACTGATTAATCAGTGATAATATATGAAAGGACAAAAATAAGTTCGAGACTGAAATGTTAGTAAATGAGCTGCTATACCACTCAACTGATATCACTAAGGCTGCATCTACACTGGCAAATTAAATTGAAGCTATCTGGTTTTGTTGTGGCTTGATTTGCAGTCTATTTTATGCTTCTATTTGGATCAGGTGATTATACAGAGGCTGTGGATTGTTTCAGTGCCAGTGCCCACACTGGCCCCTCAATTCAATGCAGTTTGTCCATGTCACAGCCCACAATCCTCCTTCCTTTGATCCCACCCTTTGCCAATCTCTGGACCTCACCAATTCTGTCTTGGTGAGCTGGGGTGGGGGTGGGGATAGTTGTGTTTTAATTACTCTTAGCAGCCCAGAGGAGTGCTTACACACTCGATGGGTGGGGTACAAATGTAATGAATAAAATCGTCAATCAAACAATCAGTCCCCAGCTCTCCTTTTATTGTTCACCCTAAAGGGAGTGGGCTGTTTAAACTGCTGCATGGTGTTAGGGAAATGGGACAGTTTTCCAAAGTTCTCCATAAGGAACAAACACACATACCCCAGAAAAACACTATTCTGCTGTAGTTCGTCAAAATTGTTTCTATTTTCTATTGATTTTTATCTTTTTATTATTATGATTTTGGCCCATGCAGCACTAAACGAATATATCAGTGCAGTGATAAGATGATCTAGTGCTAAACTCAGTAGTTTAAATAAATAAATAAATACTTTTAGGGAAGTATACTTTTAGGAAAAGGTCATCATGCCCAGCTTAATACATCACCTATAGTCATGCACTCCTTTTGGACAACTGATCCCACAGGTGAAGCACCATTCAAATAGTTCTGGCATGAAAAATATCAAAGCCCCTAGTGGCAGGAGAAAAACTCCACTTTGGGCTGGGCTTTCCCCAGATTTTATTTTCCTATAGATTTGAGGTAAGACTGCCTGCTTAGCTATTTTGTGTGTTGCTCACAGTGCCCAAATATTGAAAAGGGTTGAGGTTACGTTGCTTAATTTCAACCCACATCAGACTAGAGAAATATATTTTGTGACATGAAGTTATTCCTCTTAAAAAGAGAAAGACATTCTGATAATTCTGTGTAATATCATGGAAAGTCTGGCAGTTTATACTGGGTGAACATGCTAATTTCATGGTTGGCAATAAGCCGCATCACTGCAAATGGATGATGCTAGTTCTGGAGTCAAAGGAAAGTCTTAACCCATGGAAAGCATATTTCTTTTTTCCTTCAATAAAATGTGTGTTTGCTACAGTTGTCATAAAAAAGGGTAGAGTATGGTTCCTATTAAGACATTAAAAATATCCAAAAGTATATTTTGCATTATACATCACGCTTTGAATATTATTACATGTAAACATCCTTTCATTCTGAATATATGTCATTATTCCGGCTGGTAAAATATTCTGAGTATATTTAATAAGTGAAGTGGTTAAAATGCAGCTCTAAAACCTCATTTCCCACCCAATCCCAGAATAAAGATGCGAGACAAGAATGTTGGATTAAAATGCATGCCACACTGTATTTAAAAGAATCTGCATTTAGCCACCAATTGTCTCATTATGTGGCCTGCTGTAGTGCGGAAAATGGTGACAGGTAGGGGTAACCAATACCCCTTGCTCATCAAATGGGTGAGTCCCTGGCCCCGGGTTCCAGCAGTCTAACAGACAGCAGGAACCCGGCCTGCTGCTAATAGACACCCCCAGACCTCAAGACATCTTTATTTGATGACTGTTGGTCTGGAAGTGGCCCAGCGCATCCTTCCCGCACCGGCCCTGTAATCGCACGATCCGCAGAACTGCGAGGTCGGATGCGCTGTTGGCTTACCTGAAATTACAATTGGGACACGCCGAAAACACCTGTTTTTCCGCACTACCCGCCATAGCATAGAGACTAGCCTAGCTAAGTCCCATGCCCGCCACAGAGCCGCTGAAGCTCAAGAAGCAGGCCCCTCCTGATATCATCCAGAAATATGTCCAAACCTGCATCAGACAGGTGGACACCATCACTGTGAAACAGAGCAACATTGCTCAGTTGGATCCTGTGGTGACAAACCACTGATCCAAATCCACCACTGCAGACACGTCTACACACTTCACGGTTAACATGGCGCCGGGCCATGATAATGTCAGCAACGCTCAGAGCGCCCCGCCAAGCTAGCTGCGGGATATTTGTGGACCACACGATCCGCATATCAGGATACCTGGCATCCAACCTTTTCAGGTCTCATAGAATGTCCAGAATCAATGCCTTGCCGGGAGCTCGAGGCAAATTGTTGCCGCCCAAATGAATCAACAAGACATCTGGCGGGGACTGGTCGAATGCCATCAACCGAGCAAGCTGGATCCAAAGCAAGCCACACATGCCTCTCCAAGAAACATGAGCATGGGCCCCAAGTCCCAAGTCAGTCTCCAAGTGGGACTTGGCAGCATAACACTCTGCCCAATAAACAAAGCTATGGCCGACGATCATAAAGTGTCTTCGGCCTCCAGTCCCCGTGGCACCTGAAACAACATAAGAACTCCTGCCTACAAATTAGGTAAGGTTCTGATAAACCCTTATGTGCTGTCCACAAAAAACTTGGCAGTCACCAGGCATCCCTCACAAAATTGAAGTGATTTCCCCCCCCAGATATGAGGAAGAATACAGTGGTGCCTCGCTATAGCGAAACATCGCTAAACGGAATAAAAAAAGCCATAGAAACGTTCCTATGGCTTGAAAACTCACCGTTCAGCGATGTTTCTTCATAGCGCCGCCATTTTCGCACCCTCGTTAAGCTAGGGCAGGGCGCGAAAATGCGGCGCGGACCTTCTGGCAGCCATTTTGGAACCGCCAATCAGCTGTTCTCCCCGGCTTCGTTATGCGAAGATCGCTAAGCGAATCGCTTAGCGATCTTCGCAAAGCGAAAAAAACCCATAGGGGCCATCGCTGAGCGAATGCTCCAGCGATGGCCCAGAGTGCCTCGTTAAGTGATTTCATCGCTCAGCGAGGCACTCGTTAAGCGAGGCACCACTGTACTTCAAAAGAAGCAAAATAGTCTAGTTTAAAAAGGGGGTTAGTGTGAGTAATTGCAGTTTGCTGTCCATTGAACAAACCTGTTTAGACAAGTATTCAGCACTTGCTTTAAAGAGCTTTTTGTGGTTAGCTGTGGAAATCATGATGGTGGGCACAGATGACCCCGCAGCATGATCTGGAAAGGGACTGACTCTTAGACATGCTGAAGTTGCCAATTTTGGTTTAGAACATGTTTGTTTGCATATTACAAATTAGGTACAAAGAGACTGCAAAGGAGAAATTGTAAACTGTTATATTTTATAGCTGCAAGCTTCAAATGATAGTCCAGTTCAAGCATAATGGTAAATTATAGTTTAATGTCAAACCTGCTTGACTTTCAGGGTTAACTGCTCTTCCTTCTTGTCCTCTAAAAAAAGAAGCTAAAGCTTTCTGTTCTCAAATATCTACAATTTGCTGTTGCATCTACAACAGGTTGCACTGTGGCTAATTTAAACGATGATTCTTTGAAACAAGCCAAGATCAAGTCATGACTTTAAACTACAACTTTTCTATACTGTCCTCCTCCCATTTTGGCCTCCCTCCATTTGCATTAAATTAGGCCGATGACCATATCCAGCCTTAGGACAACAGATTACTTTGGCAGTAAACCAATGTTTAAACTAGTAGTTTCCAGTCCAGTTGTTAAGGCAGAGGCTTGTTAGTTTGAGGCAGCTGCTTCCAATTTTCTCCTCAGTGTTGTCCCAGTGGAGAATAAGTGAGTGGGGAGCACTGGCATTGAGCATTTTTTGATTGAGCAGGCTTGTCCCCATGTTGCTGCAGCTGTGACTATTCAAGGTCTATTATCAAATATCACTGTAATTATTGTGCAGAGGTAGGTTCATTTCTTCTTTGAGAATGTTCATGTTACAGTGCATCATAAAAGCTGTTAACATTTGGAGATGAAAAGCAAATGGCTTTCTTGTGTGAGTTATGTGTTTGTCTGGAGAACAATATAGGTTTTTATGTTCTTCTAGCTTTTCCTGTTGTTTCTCATGAATTACGATTCCAAGACGTTACAACTTAACAGCAGATTTATACGTGTATATTTTGATTGGCGTATGGTCTACTTACACTATGTTTAAATGCAAACATATAATGTAAATCAAACCTTATTGTGTTCAGAGTGTCATAGGACCCATACCTTGGAAGTGTCAGAAAAAGATGATGTCCTAGCAGCATATAATGAGAAGCACAGTGAGGTTATGGCTAGTGAAAAACAGACAAGATAATAAACAGAATGTAGGCTACAAGGCTTCCTTTTATGACCAGTGCAGATGGAAAAGCACTTCCCCCTAAATATGATCAAAGAGTTCCTTAAAACCAAAAAAAAGGAGGGGGAGTTGAAAATTACTAAGGCACATTAAGCATACTAAATCTGCTTCTTTTCTTGGTCACAGAAAGTCCTAAATAGCAATTATAGAAGAAAAGCTCTCGGAAGGAAATTAATCTCTTTTGTGTTCATACAGCTGTCAAACCACTGGCTTTAAAGCTCTGGTATAACCATTTCTTTAGTCTAAAGATCTGAGTCCCGGTGGTCAAGGTACTAAACATCTACTCAGTAAATACATGACTCTTTAGGAAAATATTGCTTTGTTCTGAAGATATAAGCAAATGTGCTAAGTTTTACAAGAGAAACTATGACTATTGACAAACTGTAAGCTGATACTTTTTAATATTTAAATAAAATATATTTCTGCAGTGTTATGAACAGCCTGAATCAAGCCTGAATATAAACAGCATACTCAGCAGAAGCTTTTGAACCCTGCTCTTTGATCTCACTAAACTCCAGTCCTTGGGTATTTCTATTCCAAGGCAATCCACTTTACTATTTTTATCTCATTGCTGTTTAATTATTATAATTGGCTCATTATTATTCTGAAAACCCACAGTGAACTTTTGTCTGGGTCTTGGAATGATCTGTTTTGCTGCAAATACATACATCAAAAGAATTGATTTGCAAATCTAGACACTTTGCAGTGCTGATGGACAGCTTCTGGTGGTCCCAAAGCCTGAAGATGAAGTAGTAAGTAACAAGATATTTGGGTTCAGCTAAGAAATCTTTCTAAATACATTAGTCAGAAAATCAGATTTTGTGGAATAAATTTTGATTCTCTCTCTCTCTCTCTCTCTCTCTCTCACACACACACACACACACACACACACACACACACACACACACACCAATCTTTTCTTTACATTTAAGTTACAGAAAAAGAGTGATTCTTCCTTCGGACTGACCAGCCACTGCTATTTAAAAAGCTTTGTAGAATACCATTAAGCTAAGTGTAATGAGATTTCTATCACATATTGATTTGGATGGTATTCGGTATGATTTCCTTGTTGTATGTACCTACTCCAGTTTTCAGTCTTTCTGTATTTTTTTTTCTTTAAAGCCTGTATGATATGTTTTGATCATATAGTTCTACTATATCAGGCAAAATCTAAAGAAACAAAACGAAATGAAACAAAAATGGGTAGCATCTTAAAGACTAACTATTATATTTTAATGTAAGCTTTTGCGGACACGTCCAATTCATCAGACATATGGAAACAGAATGACATTTTGGACACTGGACACTGAGTTTTAAGCCCATTGGAACACATTGAAAGGTTTTCATTGTGTTTCAATGGGCTTTTTATTTTCGCTTTACGATGTTTTTGCTTAACGGCAATTTTCCTGGAATGGATTATCGCCGTTAAGCGAGGCACTACTATATAGCCCAAATTCTGCAGACCAGCCTGGCACAACCTTAACCCACAAAAGGAACAAATTACACTTACCCTCTTCTCCATAGCAGCTGCCTTGGTTGACAGAATGGAAGGTTCTGGTCTCATACTTCAGTTAGTAGAGTAATGGCTGTTCAGCTATATCAGTGTATAATGCAATGTCAGGCAATGCCTGTTTGAGCAAAAAGGTCTTTATCTGCCAGTGGAGAACAGGGAAAGCCCCCCCCCCCCGGAGAATGTTCCAGAGTCTAATTTTATTAATCCTCCCAGCAACTGGAAACATCTTCTTCACCTACTTTGACTGAAATATATGAGCAACCAGGAGTACCTGCCTGCTGATCTTCATTCAGCAGTAATAAATATCAGGGGGTATTTTTATTTTTTTTTTAAAAGTACTTTACAGTGGTGCCTCGCATTACGAGTGCTCCATTTGATGATGAAATCGCATCACAATGAAGACTTTGCGATCGCAAAAGCTATCGCAAAATGATGTTCCCTATGGGGGAATTTCACTTTACGATGATCGGTCCCCTGTTTTGCTAACCGATTTTCGCAAAGCGATGATTTTCGGCCAGCTGATCGGCAGTTTCAAAATGGCTGCCAGGTGAAAAACATGGTTGCCCGTTGTTTTCTGTCACAGATTCCTCACTGCACGGGCAGCGAAAATGGCCGCGCTATGAAGAATCTTCGCTGGACGGTGAGTTATAAGCCCCTAGGAACACATTAATTGGGTTTTAATGCGTTTCTATGGGCTTTTTAAAATCGCATGATGACGTTTCCGTTCGACAGCGATTTTTTCGGAACAAATTAACGTCATCATGCGAGACACCACTGTATTTTAAAGACATATTAATTTCCCCCTAAAATTCAGACTGCAACATTAGTTCCGTTTGCCTCTTCTTCTTATGAAGATATTCATGTTATTAAGCTTTCATTTAAAGGTGGCAAGATGGTTCCTGGATATATAGCTTTAATGAATTCACTGGGGATAACAGGTTGGCAGGTGAGCTGGTTTGGATTTTCCAATGGATTTGGAATAGTATAAGAGTAGGTGTTAAATGAATACTGTCTCACTAAATAGTTAATTTCATTAGAATGTCTCTTCAGCTGTTAATCAGTTAGCTAATTTACGTCTATGTGATACTCACATTGAGTTAAAATAAATCCATTGTCACACCTGTATTTTCTTCCCCTCCCTTATGCTGCAGTGTGCCATAACCTATGGCAAAAAGCCTTAACTTTTTGAGGGCTACGCACCTGGATTAATTTGCAGATTTGTATCCTCATTTAAAACACATCTACATAAAACTGTGCTCCATTAAGTTGATTTTTTGTATAATATTTACTAGTCCTTGCCTACTTGATTTAAATTCTTGATTTCCTTATCTAGTGACCTTTAGGTTTCCTTGATATCAGGACAGTTTTTCTCCTATTATGATATATCACGAACGTCAAAAGAATGTTATGTCTGGCTAGCATTATAGGTCACCACAGAACATTTACCTGACCTTCTGAATTAGTCATTTTATGAGCTCTGGTCTTTTACATTGTTCCTGTGCCCCTGAGGCTGGTCCCTGCCAGATGGTCCATGTAATTTTTATAAATATTGTTGGTTTACTCAACATGGATAGAATTATCATATATATTAAACAGTAAACAGCCATATCGTACTTAGCACTAACATGATACTGTGTGTTGATGAGTGCTTTTAGGAAACAGCAATAAACTGTTTCTGATTCATGGGTTTCACATATCTTTGGAAGCAGTTGGATGAAAGAGATGCTACTTTGACAGTTTAAGAGACAGAACAATTCTAGTAACCAATAGCAGATATATACTCAAAATGATTTGTTATCTTGGAGACTGAAAAAGCAATCCTAAAAGTGTCTATTGAGAATAAAGTCCCACTGACTTCAGTGCAGCTTACTTCTAAGTAACAATATAGATTTGCCAACTAACCTGTTTTATTGTGCAGTGGTTTTTCACTGGCAACAGCTAACTTCTTCAAATGTATGAGATGGAAAATTGAGAACATGATTTTTCAAAAGATGGTAATAGATATAGATTATGTTTCCGCATTTATGCTTCTACACTTACGTATCTGAACATTTAAATGCCAATTCGCACTTTACATTTTATAGAAAACCTTTGCATTGAATTAAAGTTAAATAAAGTGTAGCACATGATAATGATTAATCACTGGCTATTACCTGAAAATACCTTTGTCTCCCACTACAATAAAGCTTAGTTCAGAGAGAAACACAGATGGTCCCGTTTTAAAACAAAGTGAAATGAAACATCAGATCATTTCATATGTAATTGAAATTCCGAACCATGACATGCAAATCAGTGGTTTTTATTTTGTTTGAAGGTTGCAGTGACCTTTTCAAGTTTCAGGAAGAAACTATTGTTTAATTACTTTGTGTTTGCTATGGAAGTTTGCAGCAAACATTTTCAAATTTCTTCCAGTTTGGATTGTTTTGGGAGTGCATTTTTGCATTTTTCCTGTTCTGGTCCTTTCATTTTACACAAAAAAGAGTGCCTCTTTTGGATCATTCATTTCACATTTCCCCATCTGTGTTTTCTAGCACTCTAAAAGCCCTAAAGAACACTTTTATGATGTGGCAAACAAACACACACACACACACACTCAAAAGAGAAACAGAGGAAGGGCAACAGAGAAGCAAGGAGCAGTATGGAAGAGAAAAATAATCTTCAAACCTATGCAGGCATTTGTTTAGATTATCACATTCAACAGAACAGTATGGATTCAATGCCACTTACCCAGCACAATAGATCCTCAGGGCCTGGGCAGCACAACAGAAAAAAGGGAAGTAGCCAGCCAGCCTCGCACACAGAGACAGCCGCTCATCAAAACAACAACACCAAGAACAAAATAAGAAATTTCTCCAGCTGTGTCCAACTGAATATAACAACCACCCCACACAGTCCCATGGCGTACTGGCATAGTCATAAAGTCCAACTCACAGGCCACATACCTCCACCACAATAACAAACAAAACAATATCCCAAAATTCACCTATATACCCATATTTAATAGAATTTTAAAAAATAAATTAACCCAAAAATGTTTTAAAAAATAATTCAAACAGGAAAACCTCCTGTCCACAAGTACACAGAGGAGAAAATATCAAAAAAGGTCCCTCTCCCATAACCAAAGACAAGGAAACATGCTAATAAAAGCAAATAATACATTCAAAGCCACCTCAAATCAAAACAACTAGAATATAGGAAGATTTGTCTCAACCACCTTCACTTCTCTTCTTTGAATCCAGCAAGCAGGCTAGGCCCAGGCAGCAACAAAAATAAGCTGTGAACAGAAAGGGCCAAAAACACAAAGAAGGGGGTGGGGGGGAAACAAAGGCGGGAAAATAATTCCCAAAGAAATTGGGGAAGGCGGGGAATCCAAATAATAATCCAAAAGACACATGCTTACATGGGCTGGGTGCCTGGCAGCAGCAAAAATAATCCAAAGAAATGTGGGATGATCCTACCCAAAAAAAATCAAGAGAAGAGGTGAAAAAAGAGAAAGGATCCAACATGGAGATACAACAGGTAAAAAAGCGAGCAGCAATCCAACATGGAGCATACCAGGAGCTTAGCATACAGTAATCCTACAAGGAATGGCTGGTTTCCAGGCTGTTTTATACATTCAAAATTCCCTTCCTCAAGCATTGGTTGGTACCAAATGCCCTTGGATGAAAAATTTCTCAGATAGTTTGACAGTCAATGGCTGAAAGAAAGGGCGCCAAATCCTACACGAAAGAAACATGAAACTTTTGTGCACCCTTTGTGAATAAACACAAATCATTTGTGTTTAAGAAGGTTTCTTTTGGCAATCACTGAAAGAGCACAAATTGCATTAAAGAGAGCCTCTTTCATGTTTTGGGCTTTCATTTAAACACAAAAATCTCATTCCTAATGTTTAGCCTTGTCTGCACGCTGTGCTGGCAATTGAGCTTTGATTATTCATCTAGTCTTCAAAAAAATGCTAGTAACAGAGTAACAGAGAACTACTACATTACATACTACATGCAACTTGCAGAATTGTGGGCAGCATACAAGTGGAATGGATAAATAAATAAATAAACTTTCTTCCAGGGCTATAGATGCAGGCCTGCAGTACAATTCCCTCTGAGCCAAGAAAAGAAAAGAAAAGAAAAAAGAAGGAAATGGGGAATCTGGAGTTTAGGGTCCAAATTTGGGGGAGATGTTTCAGAGCAAGTAAGTGCACAGCACCTGAATGCCATACATACTTGAGGCAGAACTGCCAGCTTTTATTTCCTGGTTTTATTCAGTTAAAGTGCTAACTCTTCTGACTATCATAAATTGAGAAGACTTTAAAACCTACAGTACACACTCAAGAAGCTCAGCTGCAGTCATTAATATTTCAGCTTTTCTTTTTTTAAAAAAAATAGGAATGGTTTTGGTTTTAGTCTTGAGACCACATGGTAATGCAAGATCAGAAGCAACTCAAGCACTCATTTTTTAGAGTGTCTGCATGTGTTTGCCAGCCAATGTCTCCTAAGTGTCACTGTGGTGAGAAAATGACATTAGAAATAGCCATGATTTACAGCTGAAAGTGTGCAAATGTTGTGGAAAAGTTACCAAGGCAGACTTTCCATGTTAAATCTGACTGCAAGGAATCCCGTGTTTAAATCCATTTTAAAAAGTGACCAAGCAAAGCAAGTTGATTTCTCTAACTTTGGAGGGTCTCAAGATGTTCATATTAGTTACGTTCACCCTTCCAGTCAAGGACTCTGTCTAAAGCCTGCTTCTGGCCTGAGAGCCATCATCTTCCCAGCAGTAGAAGCTGCTATAAACCCAGTCACTCAATACTGTATATTCCAGGATCTTAAGAAAAAGTCCTTTCCAGGCTCGTACCAGCATTCCTTCCAACAGGAGCAGTAATGGATCAATCTGAGAGCTTCTGCCTGTTCTGTCTAGAGGACATTTGTGTGTTATGTGATCTTACAGTAATTAGATGGGACAAGAATGAGAAACTTCATTCCTGCAGATGTTCTGAAATTCAACTCCTGCAAGACTTAGCCAACATTTCCAGTAGTAAGGGATTGTGTGAATTGCAATAGAGTATATCTGGAAGGTTCCTCACTCCAACACATAGTCTGGCCTTCAACATATAAATTTAGCCAACATGTATATTTCAGAGAGAGCTCCCTGGTGGTGGTTGTGTGGTTTTCGGGCTTTTTGGCTGTGTTCTGAAGGTTGTTCTTAACGTTTTGCCAGTCTCTGTGGCCGGCATCTTCAGAGGACAGGAGTAGCACTCTGTGCTCTCTGGTCCTAGAAAATAGTATTTTGCTCATCATTTAAATTGGGAGTATCACAAACTTGTGCACTGCTGATTTGTAAGGAATCAGTCATTCTTTAGGCTACAGTCTTTAAACTTTGCATCCTAAAGGTGGCAGCAATGTTGGGCCATGTTTGTTGAATACTGAAACTGAAGGTGTTCAGGCATGATTCTTGTTCAACTCTCCTCTCATGTGTAAACGTTCTACCATGATTTCTCCTGTCATCCTGATGATGTTATCTCTCATCCCAGTCTCTCCAAACGCAAACTGGCCTTTCGGATTGCACCTTCAGCAGCCAGGAAGAGGAAGTGATCCAAACCAAGGGGTGTAATAGTGGTGAATCTGGTGGGGAAGCCAATAAGCTTTGCCAGGACAAAGCATGGAAGCAGACAGGGGGAAAAAATACTCTCTACCATATCTTTCTTTCCAAGGGAACTAAAGTTTTAGCACCAACCACTCACCATGAGGACATGGGTCTCTTCCAAAATGGTAGGAAACAGTAAATACTAGTAATTAGAGAAACAAACATTCTGCCTGGAAGAGCCCTGAAATGAATTATGAAATTAGGATGGATTTTACAAAACAATATATTTTGCTTCCAGAGGCTTGAACAGAGAAATTAATTTTCCAGAGAATTACCAAGTTGGACAAATGCATGTATCCCAAGGGCAGGACATACATCATATAAATGCAAAATTTAAAGATCATTTTAAAAGTCTTGACTCCCAGTGTTGTGTGAGAATAAAAAGCAAAGAAGAAAACACAGCTCAGTGCAATTGTTTCCCTTTTAGCCCATGAACAGAAATGAAACAAATGAACAAACCCATCTTTAAAACTCGCCATATCACAAATACTCCCTCTTCCTGGTAAATACTGCTGTAATAGAAAAATGGTTGCTCAGGTAGCAACATGTTGTTTGGAATTTTTAATTTGTAATTTTCATGTGGAATTGTCAGATGTAGAGGGGAATAACACAATACACCTATGCATGCATGGACACTATGAAGCTGTGACAACTTTGAAAGCATCTTAGAAAGCAAATTTCTGTCCTTGTGTTGCCAGTGATATTGTCTTTCCTCTTTAAGGATATCATTGCCCACATTCTTCTGAAGGCAAAAGAATAGCCTGCAGTGCATGTAAAACTCTCAGGAATGTTATCTTCTCTCTCTACCAAAGAATTATAGTTTGTGTGAGAAACTGTGCTCCCATGGCAGGGGAAAGACCAGCCTTATAGTGTCCCACTGAGCACGGAAGGAGCAGCCATCCTCATCCTCACCACCCTCACTGAAAAAAATATTCTGCCAGAATTATTGCCTTTCGCTTCATTCCTCATGCCTTTTTCCTTGAGAATGGCATCCCATGGACTGGAAACTGAAATAAGGTTTCTTTTATCTTCTGGTCTCTATATTGTCCTTTGAAAATATGATGTTATAAAATTATATTTACAATTCTTTCATATGTTCACAGTAGTAAAACAAAGAAAAAATGACATCATTAGAGACTCTTATGTCCCTCCCATACAGTATTCTGGAATCGAAATGCCTTGTTGTCTTATAATGCTTTATTTTTAAAAGCCATGATATATAATGGACTTTAAGAGGCTAGTATTTACCCTTAAAAACATTTGAAAAATACTAGCATGGTTGCCAAAATGCAGATTTTTAAATTAGGTTTTAGAGGCTGTGTACACCCCCTTTCCTCTAAATGGGAGTCACACATCTCCCTCTTTTTCCAAGGTTTCCCCACTGTAGCAAGATTGGTCCCATCCAGTGTTGCATGAGACATCCCGTACCATTGATGGAGTAAGGTCAAGACAGGGATAGGGACTCCCTCTCAGGCCCAACCCAGGTTGCACTGGTGACTTGACTCTGACTCAATTTGGGGGTTTCTGGGGTGACTTGCAACTCCACTTGCAACTCAGGTCTATTTGTCCACATCATGTTGTCAAGTCCCTGTGAGCCTGCTCCTACCTACCTGCCACCACCACCATCTTCAAAACTAGCCTGTTGCCTCCAAAAGAAGAGAATAGTAAACCACTTTGGAGTAATCTCTACCTCGAAGACCCTGAAAAGGATCACCATAAGCCAGAGGTTACTTGAAGACACATGATTAAATGTCAGAGAACAAAACTGAATCATGTAAAATGACTCATGATCTTGTAGTAGTATCTGGCAATGATGGAACCACTTATAGATAGAAAGTATCATGGAGATCTGCAATCAAACATAATTAAGGTAGAGGAGATTAAGAAGACATTTATTTGTCATTGCACTCACAAGTGGGTGCAACGAAATGAGGTGCTCTTCCCCAAGGTAAAACTGGACAACACCACTACAAAAAAAAGTTAAAAATATACACAACACTCACCATACAAATATAAATACCCCGTTTCTCCCAGCAATTAAAATTCCACCAAAAACTTATGACCCCGCATTTAAACTCAATACTGCACTTGGGTAAAAGCTGTTCTTGAATCTGCTTGTCCTTGCTTTCAATACCCTAAATCTCCTACCCGATGGTAATACTGTAATTTAAAGAGCTGATGTCCCGGATGAGAGGAGTCTTTCAGTATGTTAGATATCTTCCTCTTACATCTGTTCTTATACAATTCTTCCAAAGAGAGGAGTGAACAGCCAATGATGTTTTGGGCCGTCTTAATCACCCTTTGAATTGCCTTTTTCTCTGCCACTGTGCAGCTCGTGAACCATACACAGAGACAGTAGGATAATATGCTCTCAATCAAACTCCGATAGAAGGTGGTTAACAAACTCTCAGTCAATTGCTGCTTTCTAAGAGTCCTTAGGAAATACAACCGTTGTTGCGCCTTCCTGATTAACGCAGCAGTGTTTGCACTCCAAGTCAGGTCATTTGTTATGATGGTCCCAAGAAACTTACATTCAACCACCTGTTCCACACAAACTCCATCTATATACAGTGGCTGAATGTCTGCTCTTTTTTTCCTATAGTCCACTATAAATTCCTTGGTTTTTTGGATGTTAAATAGAAGATTGTTTTTTTTTTTTTTTTTGCACCAGCGGGATAGCTGTAATACCTCATCCCGATACGCAGACTCATCATCCCCAGAAATAAGTCCTACTAGTGTAGTGTTGTCTGCAAATTTGATAATTCTATTACTGGGATGGTTATTGGTGCAATCCGATGAATAAATGGAGAACCGTAGTGGACTAAGGATTCCAAAATTCCATCATGAAGTACAGTATGATGAACTCTATTTGAAAGATACAAAGGAAGTTGTTAAAATTCCATTCATTTTAAAATTAGATCAGATGCATCATAGGCATTGTATTTCAATGAGCATTTTTGCATACATAGGAATTATCAGTAATGAAATAAAGGGAAGTCTTTTTCATCTGTTTTCCCCTGTGATTTAAAAGAAATCTCAGAATGGTAGTTAGTATTTGCCTAAGGCGTTAAAGAACAGGCATACAGCAAAATATTACCCTCATTTCTGGTGAAATTAAAACTATAAAACAAGGAGCTGTGCCCCCCCCCTTAGAATATTTTTCATGAAGAAATGATTATGAATTTTCCACATAGCAGTCTGTATAATGGAGCTGCTGTAGGGAATGTTGCAAATTACTTTCCGATGTAACTGTAATAATGATTTAAATAATTCACAGTGTCATGAAGAAGCTAAATGCTTTGTGATGGGGGGAAAAGGTTCTATAAGAGAAACAGCGATAATGTTATGTTTTGCATTTACATTTCATAAAACAATGTATTAAATAATTTTGCTCTGACTTTTCCATTCTGTAGCCTTCTGTGGTATGTGTGTGTCTATGTGCACACATCTTTGTGTGCCAAAAATCAATTCTAGTGAAAGGAGTTTCACTCACCTCCTTGTGTGAGGCATGTATTACATCTCAATTGCAACTTAGGGCCTTGTAAAATCCTTGAACACATAATTTATTAAGAATAATGAGATCCCCACCATGAAAATAAATGAATCATGCTGTAATAAGCATTAGCATTAACTATTCTCTTCCAAATCTCAAACAAATAACATCTGGTCTTATTGTTACCAGCTAAGCACTAGATTGATGAATCAAATTGGGCTATCATTCATATTATATGTCTATAAGAATATATTGATTTTAATATCTTTCTTAACAGATGTAGGGCACAAGATATCATGTAATGAAGCCAGCTCGGAAGGTGCCTAGATGTGCTTTTATGACTGTCAATTCAGTTGAGCTTTCAGTTGCGATTGGAGTTTTTACATATATTAGTGTTCTTTGCAGAAACAGTGTCAAGGATATTCCCAAACTAAGATTTGCATTTTTAACTGTGATCATACTGCTGGTGTAAAAAGAAGAGGTAATCATGCAGGTAAAAGAAAATTTTGGTGAAGAGTAACTAATGGTAGCTGAATATCATTTTTATAGTATAGATGAAATGACAAGGACCATTAATAAACTCCACATGGCAGTTTCCTTTTTCCATTAATTATGAGCTAAACAGTTACAAACAATTATTTCAAAAATTGTGGTTCAGCTTTTTTTTAAAAAAGTCTGTGTGGGCACAAAAAACTATGTATATTCCGAATAGGGATACAATTTAAAAAATATTGTAGCCAAAACCAGACTTTTCTGATTATGCCTTTCTGCACCAAGACTTCAAGGTTTTACAGGCAGACTGTCTTTGTGGCTGCTCCCCAACTTTAGAGTTCCTACTGCTCTGCTCAGTGCTTCAAAATCTCAAGCCCTGTGAACTCCATTTTCTACCCATCTGTTGGCTAAACTGCTTTGGTGTCACAAAAACATTTGACCGCTGAATATAATGTATCAGTTGAATTATAATATACAAAATAAGGAAAGCTGGTCAACTGGGAGTGAAAGCCATACATGCATTTAGACTGGGAAATTAGTGAAGGGTCCCTCACACCCACCCACCACCTCTCTCTTTTCCGGATGTAGTAGAAGGAAACAGAAAATCTGCCTTGTCAATGAAGCTTGAAAATTCAAGATTTCTGTATCCTCTTATAGTACTACAGGCAGAAGATCAGTGTTTTCCTCTGAATCTGGGGAAACCTTGGGTCCCCAGATGTTCTTGGACTACAACTCCCAGAAATCCTGGCCAGCACAGCTTCTGAGAGTTTTAATCCAAGAACATCTAGAGACCTAAGGTTGGGGACCATTGTTCTAAATGAAACTGAATCTAGTTTAACAATGTTGGAAAGAGGTACACTTGTGAAATACAAAATGTGATCCAATATTGATCAGAGCTGAGAATCACCACATATGTTGGACCTTTGACTTTTCTAACTCATAGGAACAACTAGGAGGGACTCACCATGTGGGTAAGGGGAGTGCCAAAATCCCACCATATAGGGTAATTGCTGGCCAGTCTCCAGTATTCTATACTTTTGCAGCATGTTATAGTTTCTCAGCTCCAAGGGTTTCTACATGAGAGGGGTTATCTAGATCCATTTCAGTGTGGCTTCAAGACTTTTTTATGGAACAGAAGACGTTTTGGACATTTTGGTGGATAACCTAGCAACTGGCAGCTCAACAGAGGGGATGCAGCCTTGTTAGATCTGATGAACATACTGGTGGCTTTTAATGCCATGAACCATGGTATCCTTCCAGGATCTCTTTGTGATGAGTCTTGGAGACGCTATTTGACAGTGGCTCCAGCCTTTCCTGAAGGGATCAATTTAGGAGGTAGCATTCAGGGAGTCTTGCTTGATGCCCTGGCCATTAGCCAGGATACAATCCTGTTCCCCCATCCCATTTAACATGCACATGAAACCACTGTGAAAGGTTATTCAGGGTTTGAGTGTTTGGTGCCACCAGTATTTAGGTGACACTTGACTCTATTCCTCATTTACTGGATACCCTTTTAGGGTCTGCCACCCTCATAGGCTCATCAGGTAAGGATGTGAGAGAGGCATTTCAGTGGTATCTCCCATGTTATGGAATGTCCTTCCATGGGAGGCCATGTTGGCTCTCTGATGTCCTTCAGGTTGCATTTCTCTTTAGGCAGGAATTTAACAGTCAAACTGGAATATTGGGCTTTAGGTGGGATACTGTGTATTTTTACTACTTTGTGTGTGGGCATGTGTATGTGTGTGAGTGTTTTAAGTTTTTAAAATTTGTTTTTAAATGAACAGTCCTTTGATATTGTTAAATGCTTAATTGCTTTCCAAAATTTCAAGATATTGTGTATTTAACTGAGTATTTAGTTTTACCTGTTTTAAAATATATGAGCTGTCTTATATATCTGCACTGAAAGAAGGACAGCATAGAAATAAAATAGATAAACAAAGAGGAAGTGAGGGAATACCCATTATTAGACCAATTAATGCTGAATGAACTTGAGGTTCAAGTTACCCTGAACTATTTTTGTATTATAATTTTGCTTAATTCTCAGTGGATCATATTGAGGTCTGAGAGAAGAGTAAATAGAATGTAGCTAAGCATCCCTGTGATATATGAATGTTTTTTTTCAAATGTGCTATGCTTATCATAATGACACTTCACTAGTAACATTTAAAAAAGGGGGTTGTGAATAAAATCATTAAAGATACTGGAATTATGTGCCTAAGGATATATTAGCTTTGCTTTCAGCTTACATTTTACTTTGTGGATGTGGTAGGTGTGAGCTGATGCTCCAAAGCATTTAAACAAGAGGGAGAATGTGTGCTTCACAATACCTATGGGCATTATTAAATATGCCTTCTCATCTTGAAAAATGATGGCAATTCTTATAGCATTTTGGGGAGATTTTGACTGGAACAAATTAAAATGAAAGCAAAATTTTCATTCCAGGTCTGCATGTATTCACACTCAAACAGTGTGGATGCAGGTTTGCTGGGAAAAGAAGTACAAGGGATTTATACAGAAATAGCCATGTAGCAGACATTGAAACCGGAGACCATTAGAGATTTAAAAAGATCTTCCCCTAAACTGCAGGAAATTTTAAGTAAAAGCAGTCTTACATTTGCAGGAAGAGGGTCCAAACTCAAATTTGCTAATCCCCTTCATTTCTGTTTTTTTTTTTTTTTAAATTAAAGCAGCATAAAGAATAAAAGTGACTTCAGGTAGAACCATGAAGAATTTCAAAAGGATAGGAGCAGAACTTGGGGTATAATTGAATGTGTTCTGTGCTTTTAACTTGTATAAAAGTGGGATGTGCCCTAAAGGTGCTCCTTGGAAAAAAATTAGCAGAATTTCAGAAGGTTAAGTGCAGGAGATAGGAAAATGTGATGATGGGAGAAACATAGAGAGTTTGTTGCTTTCTGCTCAGCTGACACTAAAGCTAAGGCAAGTGTGACAGGATGGGCTTGCATAATAGATGTGGCAGATACAGTGGCAAAGTAGAAGGACTGGAATCTCCATTTTTCAAGCAAGTGCCAAGTGCTGAATCTCCTCCGGACACCACCAAAACAGTTTTAATATTCCTGTTCTTATACAGAGAAGCAAGAGAACACACCAACTCTTGGTTAAGTCCTGGAGTCTATGGATTCAGCATTCCACTCCCAGAACACTGACATTGTAGACCCCAGATGTAACAATTAACTATAATTAGAAGCTGCCAATCACAAGAGCATTCCTTCTTCTTCTTCCCACTTTTTCCTTCCTGGAGTTTTCCTTGTATGAAGAGGTTGGAAAGAATTATATCAATCTGAGAAAACAACCTGTCTGCATCTTTGCACCCCTCCAAATGCAAAAAACAAAAAACTAGCTGCGGGTGTATTTAGATAGAGATTCAGTATTCTTCAGAAGAGATCTGCTCTGAACCAGCCTAATTTGATTCTAGATTCAGGATTCACCCATATTTGGCATATTCTACTTGTAACAACAGATCAAGGCTTCTATTGAGCTACATATTTTATTTGCAATGTTATATTCTTATATGATCGAGAATTTATTTTCACATAACCTTTGAATTTAAAAAGTGTTAATAAAACACCGCAATGTTAAGATAAGAAGAGTAAATATCGTATAATGTATCTCTGGCAGAGAAGTAGCATTGTACCAAGGTTTACTTATTCACATATATTCCTTTATTTTGATTTTTGTAGGTGACTTAATCCCATGGAAACTGATGTAGAAAACAGTACAATTGAGAGTATTTACTGAGAGGCAGTCCCTATTTCAATTAAATTAAGCGAGCCATCGGAGATGCTAGACAGCATAGGAGAAGTCTTGAATTACCAAAATCACTACCAATGGGATGATTTTAACAGCTGCACTGATTTTCGAAATCTAAAGGCTCCTCTTCATCCCATGTCCTCAAAGACTTCCCCATGGTGAAAAGGATCCCAAGGGAACCTCAGGATCTTCAAGGATGGGACTGGAAATTTTAATTTCTGAACAACGGCTATGGCTAAGGTTGTCATCAGCCTTACATACTATAAATTATTCTGTGTGATTTCAGTCACAACGTTATTCCTGCCACTAGAGATGGGAGCTTCATATTTACGTCCTGGGGGAGAGGAATACAAGTGACCAGTGTGATTGGGCCCTCCCCCCTGAACGTGTGGCTGGCATCTTCAAAAGCATGTCAATTGCAGCAGTAGCCCAGCTAGCGCTGCCCTGCCTCCCCGCTCAGCTGCTGAGTGGGGAGGTGGGGCAGCACCAGCTCAGATACTGCCATGGTTGACACACTTTCGATGATGCCGGCCATGTGCGCTGTGCAGCAAGTGGTAAGTGGATGCCTGGTTCCCTCTGGAGATTAATACAAAGCTCCTATCTCTACCTGCTACCTTGTTTTTCTCTGACTACACAACCTTGTGATAATGAAATTTATTAAAAGACTATTTTCTTGTTTTTCCAGAAAATGAAAGGAATTTATCAAGTATTCTTTCTATTCATATCCATAGTTATTACATGTGTGTTGTTTATAGGCAGATTTAGGCAGAAAGGAGAAGCTATATCCTCTCCTACTTTCTCCACTTAAGCCAATCAAATCTATGCCTTGTGTGGGACTGAAATAATAATAACCTCCTGAAGTAAGAAGAAAGCTGAAGTAAAGATTGGGGAGGCCTTTGCTTGACTGGGAGAAGAGCAGTTACAAATTATCTCTGAACCCAAGTGCCATATATTTAAATTTAACTGACAGTTCCATTGCGTGGTTGATGCTATACAGAGTCTAAGAGGGAAGTTTCTCTTTCTGTGTTCATAGGAGAATTTGGGTTGGTGGGGACCTCTGTCCCATCCTCGCTTCTTACAATGCATTGATGTGTGCAATTTCCAGCAGGAATTCTGGAACTGTGATATTCTTGAACTATCCTTCCATTGTTATACTAACTCTGTGGGAAAGGAAGTAACAGATGTAAACTTTAAAAGGGGAGATAATGTCTTAATAGCCTCACTTGCTTGAAGATGTTTCTTTTCTGCTGCAGTGCAAAGTACCTATTGCAATTAGCCACAGAGGTGCTTGATTTCACTAACAAGAGAGAACTATCGACACCTTTGTGCTTAGCTAGCAAGCAGATAATGCTGACTGCTCTCAATCAGCTTTCGTGGGCATGATTCCCTTTTAGTCAAACTTAGATTAGGGTTGTTAATGAGGCAGCAAGTTTCCCTGGAAATCTCTTTCACACAGCATATATTGTACATAAAATGCAATGTTTTGGTTTTAAAAAATTCAGTTTAAAAGATTGCCGTTCACTTTGTATCTTCTGAATAAGGGAGGGTAGAAACCGAAAGAAACAGAGGCTTCAATTCCAAAGTGTCTTGAAACAGCAGAAGGGCACTTTCACCATGTAAAGGTGTTTCCGTGATCAGTGGCAATTCTCCTGTTCCAAAGGGGGTTCCCTGTGCATCTCTGGGTGCACAGGTGTTCTGCGGGCTTCCCTCCCCTGCCTCCTCCCACAGGCATCCAGTCTGAGGCAGGGTTCTGGGCTTCCCTTCCCCATTTCCTCCTCTGGGTGGGCACCCGCTGAACACCTGTGCATCCAAAGAACAAACCATTATGAACCATTAACTTGGTGGATCTTGCTCATCACTAGCCCCAATTGGCTTCATTCTCATTGAAATCATTGCCATTTGACTGTGACTGTGACAATCAAATACTGCAAGATTTGCTGCAGTTATAGTACAGGTCAATACAATGGTTTTTTTCCTGGTCAAATGATGCAAAGACCAATTCAAATCAATCTAGCCTCTTCTGCTTCCAACACAGCTTTTATTCTCTGCCACTGGAGGCTTCTACATTTTTCAAGCCAGAACTGTTCAAATGGACCATTTCCCCATGTGATCAACTGATTTGTTTTTGTATGAAGTTGAGGATCACTGGAACATCTGTCCCCATTTCCTCTGATAGTCCTCTTTTTTTTACATATGACATATTAGTAATAAGATAATGTTATCATTGGTGTTGATTAGTAGTTCAGCACTAGATCACCTCCAGATGAGAGAAGAAGAAAAAATAGAAAAATACAAACAAAGCAGAAACAACCCAGACAAAATAAAAGCCATTCCTGTGGTATATATTTCTGTACATGTTAAGAAGAATTTTGGAATGCTGCCACCTTTTCCAGAATACTTTACAGTCCTTTCAAAACCAGGCAGCTTGACAGTGACCCATAAAAGGATTGGCAGAGGTGGGACCAGAGGAAGGAAGGAAAGAAGGAGGGATTATAGGCTGAAATGCAAAATGTATCACCTTGAGTGTAACCGTTGAACTTCCAAATCCTCATCCCCTGTGTGAGCACTGATTGCAAATTCAACCATACTACAGGCTGCAAATCAATCTGATTCTGTTTGCCAGTGTAGTCACAGCCTCAGTGGATGTTCAGATGGTTATGGATGGTTATGGACAGTCGAAAAATCATTGGCAAATGCAAGTGATGAAACGTTGTACCTCAGTTTCAACCCATGTGATATCAATATTCATTCATTCATTCATTCATTCATTCAACCAATTTGCAACTTGGTCTTTATATTTTCTGCTTATATTTCCTAATTTAATGCTTAGGCAATAAAAACATCTTTCTTGTGCATAAGGTCATTGGAGATACGTTGCTGTAGCAACAACCCTCTAGAGCTTCAGTGTCTGCACTTTGTTCCTTATTGAATACAGGTCAATGGCAGCTACCTAAGCATATTTTATTAAACAGAACATCAAAGAGCCCTGCTGGTTTAGACCAAGAGACAAACTAGTCCTGCATTCTGTTCCCACAGTGCCAACCAGATGCTTTTAGAAAGCTTGCAGGCAGAACATGAGTTGAACAGCACTCATGTTGCCAGCCACCAGTATTTGGAGGCATACAGTAATAGAGAGGCAGACCAACATGGATGTGCAACTTTTAGACACTCATATATTCCATTAAGATTTTTTTTAATAGCGAAAGTAAGCAGAAGACATACTTTAAAGACTCCGAGCCTAGACTGTGTAATTTTTTATAGTGACCTGTATTAAAGTCCAAAAGAGAACTATGAATTCACACTCTCTAAGCCAGTTTCAATTCCTTACTGCTTATCATATTTTTATCTTAAGGAAGCTGCACCAAGCTAACTCTGTTCTGACTTATTCACATGGCAATGAGCCACTGTTCACCTGACCAAATTGCTAGGTACCTACGTTCGTTTATCAGCATTCTCCATTCTTCCTTTTTGGATGTTTAACTCCATTTCACCACTGGCTTTTTACAGCTGACCCCAAACCTGATTTTCTTAATTTTCATGTTTAGACCTTTTCATTGACTTGACATGGCAACGTGTGAATTGCCTTCATTTGTGATGTTTATATGCTAACGTGTACAAAAAGTTATTTTAATTTTAAAAAACAACAACAAATATTACAAGTAAAAGAGATTGGAAAATTTTAAGTGGAGCATTATCTAAAATGCTTTCTTGGTTAGGTAGAGTACCTGCTGCAAATGGCAGAAGTAATCAAGTTGCATACATTAGCACACAACAAAGCCGGGGCCCTCTGGAATTCTAGTTTATTGTGTCATGTTTCTGGTGTGAAAGGATGTTTTGAGGTAACTGAAGTGATTGTGGGTGGGGGGAAATGGTGTAGGATTCTGAGGTGATTATTCTTTATTTTCATGATAAATGTTTAGGCACATGTCTGAAGTAAAAGCTATAGATTTGTCCTTTAAGAACTGGAAATATGAAACAACATATGTTTCCTCATGTGCTTAGGAATTCTGTAAAATGTTGAGCAGTACGTTCCTACCAGCTCATCCAGCAATTTCCAATGAGTTGCTGAAACAGAGTATTTGTTATGCATTGAGTTCCATTTGCACATTCTTCTATTAAATTCTGACTGTTGCTCCATACAGTTCTGAAGCAAAATACTGTAGAAGATCATAAAAGCATCTGCTGCGTTTAAAATTAACAATGGGTGGTTATTGAAATAGCTGAGTAGATACAATATAAAACAGCTGAACTGAAATGCCATTCAGAAGCTACTTTTACATTCATAGGGTTATGTTTCACAGGCTTAGAATATCATTTGTGAGACTACTGAACTGTACTGTATTGCTCCATAACTTTGGTGCATTGGCAAAAGTAAATTAATTACTTATGTGGCTAGAATAAGAAAGCAGATATGGAAATATTGGAAATATTTTGTTTCTGCCAAATGTCCAGTTGCTGAGTGCAGGAACTACATTGACACTTGTTAACATTACTGGGGAGGTAGAGTCCTATAGTTTGGGACCACGATTATGGTTTCCTCTGTCTGGATGAAGTGATATGGACTTCCACGTCTATGACAGTCCTTCTGAAGAATTGAAAATACATGGATAATTACATCTGAGTGTTTGTGCAGATGGAGGAGCTGAATGCTTAAATTGCAGACAGAGAAAGGTTTACCACAAGAAGCATAACCATACTATTTGAAACATACAGCAGTATACTTTATTTATTTATTTATTTATTTATTTATTTATTTATTTATTTATTTATTTATTTATTTATGAAAAATAATATATTTTCATGAGATATATATTGGAAATATATATATAATGAAAATATTTTATTTATTTATTTATTTATTTATTTATTTATTTATTTATTTATTTATTTATTTATAAATAAATAAATAAATAAATAAATAAATAAATAAATAAATAAATAAATAAATAAATAAATAAATGAAAGTATACTGCTGTATGTTTCAAGGAGGCTAGTATGGTCGTGCATCTTGTGGTAAATGCAAAGTGATATTTGCAATAACAAAATACCTTTCATATATACATACATATATGAAATGTATTTTATATATGTATGCATATGTACATGTACACACACGCACACACATTTGGGAGTATGCCAAGCTACCTTGTCACACAGGGCAGTCATGAATAGAGATGAGATTCCCCTCCAGGGCCACATGAGACAGAAGCATTTTGAGATCTTTCAGTATTTACTATATATTAAGCACTCCCATGTTTGTGCTGTTGAAATTAATGTGGCATAATGTCATGTTATAACCGCATAGCTACACAAGAGGATTCCAGCCATCAGCTTATAGAACTGTAGAACAGGAAGGGATCCATGGATCACCCAATCAACTCCCAGCCAAAGCAATAAATGTGTCACATCAGAGCTTGGAAAAGTTCCTTTTTGGACTACAGTTCTCATAATCCTTCAGTTGTTATTTATTGCTATGGCTTCAGTGCTTTCTGTGCATTGTTTTTGTTTCAGCTGTTTGCAAACCAGCTAGAGACCAAGTATTCCCAGAAGTGCTACATACAATGTCTATGCCTTCCTTTCAAACCATGAATGGATTCACACATTGCCTAATCATATGGAAAGGCTTTTTAAAAATTGGCCAAATCAATGACTGTATATTTTGTTGTTGTTTAGTTGTTAAGTCGTGTCTGACTCTTCGTGACCCCATGGACCTGACCAGAGCACGCCAGGCCCTCCTGTCTTCCACCTCCTCCTGGAGTTGGGTCAAATTCATGTTGAAAGCTTCAATGACACTGTCCAACCATCTCGTCCTCTGTCATCCCCTTCTCCTCTTGCCTTCACACTTTCCCAACATCAGGGTCTTTTCCAGGGAGTCTTCTCTTCTCATGAGATGGCCAAAGTATTGGCCAAAGTATCAGCTTCAGGATCTGTCCTTCCAGTGAGCACTCAGGGTTGATTTCCTTCAAAATGGATAGGTTTGTTCTCTTTGCATTCCAGGGGACACTCAAGATCCTCCTCCAGCATCACAGTTCAAAAGCATCAGTTCTTCGGGGGTCAGCCTTCTTTATGGTCCAGCTCTCACTTCCATACATCACTACTGGAAAAACCATAGCTTTGACTATGTGGACCTTTGTCGGCAAGGTGATGTCTCTGCTTTTAAAGATGCTGTCTAGGTTTATCATCACTTCCCTCCCAAGAAGCAGGCGTCTTTTAATTTCGGGGCTGCTGTCACCATCTGCAGTGATCATGGAGCCCAAGAAAGTAAAATCTGTCACTGCCTCCATATGTTCCCCTTCTGTTTGCCAGGAGGTGATCGGACCAGTGGCCATGATCTTAGTTTTTTTGATGTTGAGCTACAGACCATTTTTGCGCTCTCCTCTTTCACCCTCATTAAGAGGTTCTTTAATTCCTCCTCACTTTCTGCCATCAGAGTGGTATTATCTGTATATCTGAGGTTGTTGATATTTCTTCCAGCAATCTTAATTCCAGTTTGGGATTCATCCAGTCCAGCCTTTCACATGATGTATTCTGCATATAAGTTAAATAAGCCGGGGCACAATATACAGCCTTGTCGTACTCCTTTCCCAATTTTGAACTAATCAGTTGTATATTTTACCTTGTGTTTATTTATTTGTTTGTTTTATAGACCGCATTTCCCCCTATAAGGGTACACAAGGCGACTCACTAAACCCCCAAACTCTGGATATATTTGTATATCTGGTCCTATAACAGCTAGATACTTCTTCTTCTTTAATTAAAACATAGAATCTGCACCAGCTGATATAAATGTGACATGTCTAAAATAGAAGTGAACTCCAGCCAGACAGGTAATATGGCAACCCTAGTCGAAGTGAAAGTTTCCATTGTTGAGGTAATTTTGTTTTTAATTAATATAAATACATCAGGGAAGAGAACAGCTCAGCCAGCACAACTGGTGGTGAAGGCTTCTGGGAGTTTTAGTCCAAGAACACCTGGGTTATCCAAAGTTGAGAATCACTGCCCCACTGCATGGCATGGATGATTGCGGTCAGATACATCAGTGTTGTTAATAATACACCCATATATGTTGTTCACTTTTAGAAATTAGGTGTCTTTTACGTTCATGGTAAAAGTTATTTCCATCACCACAATGCCTCCCACCTGCCCTGCATCAAGTTCTGTTCTGACAGTACTTTGAGACCTAAAAGACTCATATGGGGGGAATGCAGTAGGAAGACAGAGGCACGGAAATCTTTTTCTAAAATGTGGATGCTACTCACAAATCTTAAGACTCAAGCCATTTTTAATAATTTATTTATTTACTTGGCCTTCTAGCCCCCTTCGAAGTCCAAGTAAATAAATCAGTCAATCCATGAAAGATAAAACTATGATAAATATCATAAAATCTAAATCTAGAACACCCAGTGCATGTATGCAAAAATCTAAATCCTTTAAAGTGGTGTTGACCTAAAATTACAGTGCTGCCGAGCATATGGAATTAATTGAAACTCTCTTAAGGGAAATAGCAAAAGGACCACAAAAGTAGCAGGCTTTAAAATATGGTATTTAGAGCAAGTGTTTAAAATGCATTAGGACCCGCTAGCAATTTAAAATTGGACTCTTTGAACCATTGAATAGGAGGTGATTGATCACTTTATTGATGACTTGTCCAGAGGTTCCTTGACAAGTATGAGTGAAAAAGGGCAATTTATGCGCATAACAGATTGTTGACATTTTGCAGGTTTATGAAGCAGATAATTCAGGTCTTGCATAGTATGTATCTGAAAGAAAATGCTATGCTATGCATTTCTTTATTCAGAGTAGTAGAATGGTTGTCATAACAGCAGTCAAAACATTCCTTCTAATTTGATGTTGTAAAATTAAAATTTCAAAATTTCAAAAATTAAAAAAATTAAAGCATTGACTGCACACTAGTTACAAAATCATCTTCAGGTAGAGGCAGGTTTCGGGAGATGGTGTCATCGTGCCTTAATTTTTTTCTTCAGTATTTCATCCACTTGATGAACATGTTTATCTTACTTTTAATCTCTATAGTACTTTGCAAACATTATACTTTCATCTTTAAATGTGTACTTTTCTTTATTTGAACAGGAAACCATGCTGAGTTTTCAGTGAAAATGAAATATTGCTACTATGATCATGCATATTTCTTTGAATATTAGCATTAGTGCTTAGTAAACCCTGGGTACATTTTCTGAAATTACTGGCTATAAAATGGTATATTTTATTATGAAAGCTAAAGAACAAAGAAGGGGGAAGATGTCCAATATTGACCTTGACAACATTATCCACAGCAAGGAAGCATTCTGTCCTCAGTCATGTATGCCACAAAAAAGAAATCTTTTGAACAGCCATGGTACAAATTTACAATTTTTCTAAGGGTTTTATATGGCATGACTTCTCATATTGCCTTGCAGGTTCAAGACTGGTTGTAAGAGCAGCTTGCAGAAGATTTTTTTGAAAGAGGGGGTGGCAAAAATACATAATGGTATGCAAGCATGGTTCACTTGTATAGTATACACTGCTACAGCACAGTGGTTGAAATCATGTTGCACACTGATGCAAAAGGCATAACTTTTAGGTCTGAATTGCCGCAAGTTAAAAATCTCCACAGGCATTACCTGTTGCATGTCAAGTTGCCTGTTTAAGTGTAGAACAGATAATGTTTACAGATATTTCTTAACTTGTGTCATTCACATCTAAAAGCTATGCCTTTGTATATCTGTACAACAGAATTCCAGCCAGTATGCCTGCCTGTGTACTTTAAAATAATAAATACATGTAGGATTCCAGGGGAGATTATCACTTCTGCATTGAGACACATGTTTGGTTGGTTGGTTAATTTATCTGAACTTGTCACCCATATTTATAGGAAATAACCCATCCATGTGATAATTAATAATCCAGTCCAATACATATTTACTCAGAAGTAGGTCTTTGTGATCTCTGACATTTAACCCCATGTATTTGTAGGTACCGTATTTTTTGCACCATAAGACACACTTTTTTCCCACAAAACGGGGGGGGTGGAAAGTCTGTGTGTCTTATGGAGCGAAGAAAACAGATTATATTTTCCTGTTTTCTTCTCCTAAAAAATTGGTGCGTCTTATGGAAAGGTGTGTCTTATGGAGCGAAAAATACGGTATCTATCTGGCAAGTGCAACTCCTAGAATGGAGAAACATAGGACGTGTAGTTTTTTTAAAAAATCTGAAAATTCCATGTACTGTATACCTACCAATCACCAGTTTTAACAATCTTAGTTGCAATATCAGATTTGACCTCTAGAGGAAATCAGAGAGTATTTCCTGGTATTTTCCAGGCCTTTTGGGAACAAGAAAGCAACATGCTAATAATGTACAACTCAGCAAATTCTTTGTACTGTCAGAGCAATAATAACAATTATGTCACGATGGCTGCCAAGAACTAATGAATAATGCAATGATTTCCTTTTCAAATGTAACATTCCAAGCTCTGTGCATAAGTAAACACCCTATGCTAAAGAAGAGTTGAAGTAAAAGAAAGACTATTGTGAACAATATAGGGAACTGTAAAGACAATACTTGCCTCTGAACATTTCCCAAATAACCGAAGCTCCCAGGGAATTCTGTAGAATTAAAAACAAACACTCAAACGACTTTATGAAAAATACATGAAGGCTATAGTGAGAAAGACCTTAAGCAGGAATAGCTGTGTCCCTGAATATTGTAGGTATGTAACATAACTACAGGTAAATTATTTTGCAATTAATTGCAATTTTATGGGCTTTAGATGCACTCATGATATTAGCCATTGCTTTTACTGTCCTTCTGTGGGTAATGTGGATTGTTGCTGGAGCAGAAGCATGTGATCCCAGACAAGTGTCTTTCTGCCAGTCCTCTGCCCACTCCATCTGCATTCATGATCTATTTGATTTGCTTTCATCCTGAGAATGTGGAGCTGGATCCGGAAATATATTTCCAAATGAGAGGGGGGGGGGAGTGAACAAAACAGTGGATGAGTGAGTGTGTCGTCATTGTCAATATAGGGAATGCTCCATATGGTACTGCCACTGCGCTAGCGCTTTGCTTGCCCGCTCAGGATGGAGCAAGCACAGGAGAATGACGTAGAGGCCGAGAGGGAGGAGTGGTAGGGCTTTGATTAGGTTGCCTGTCTTCCTAGCTCAGCCTCTTTTCCAGCATAGGTGTCGTGACCCTCCCTCCCTTTAAGAAGTAAGAATGAGATTAGCTGGTCGCTTTGGGGTCTGATGGGAATTTTTGACCTGTTCCTGTAATTGGCTGTGAATGGGAACAGGTGTGTTTTCGCCAATTCCATTCTTACTTTATATGTCAGGTGTGCACATTAATTGGTCGCAATGGTGGTTGTTCAAAAAGTAAGAGCTTGGTGAGTTCCTATTGGTCATCCCATCTCCCTGATTGGTGGAATCAGGATTTATATGAAGGGAGAAGGGAATTAAGGGGATCTCCTGGGCTGCAGTGCAACTAGGGTCACGCGGCTCTGTGACTGCAGCATTGGTGGGAGTCCCACAGATTGTGGGTGAAGTCATGCTAGACAGAGATCAGCATGCTTCAGTAATAGGAACTCTCACTTGGTGGTCTGATCTGGATGTATAAGGTACAATGGATTCAGAATATAATTTCTCACTACAGTACAGTAGGCACCCTTGTGAAAAGTAACTATTTGATTACATTTGCCAAATAGAAAATAGAGTTACTTTTGAAAATGGCAAGTATATTAATAACAAAGTACTTCTAGGTGGTGGGCTCAATGTTATATCTAATAGGTTTTTAGGGTATAAGTTGTTGTTGTTTATTCTATGGACATTAGCGAATTTAAACCATATTTTTTGAAACAATACTTTCTAGAACATGAATTGCTTCAAAAAAGTTATCTGGAACAGTTCTAGCCATGAAGACTGTGAAGGAGAACAGTGTAGTGTGCCGTCCTCTGAGGAGAGCAGACAAGAAATAATAGATGGTTGTGCAGTAGGAGAATTGATTAGGATAGAAGAGGGAGAAACAGGAAGGAATAGGGCTGTGGAGATATTCTTGGCCGAAGGAAGGCAAGCAAGAAAAGGGGAGGAGTTAGATTTAATGAGATGGGATGAGACTATAAAAGAGGAGGAGGAAGGAAAAGGAGGGGGTCAACAACATGGAGTGGAAAGGGAAGACAAGAACACCCAGACAGAGGAGAAAGAATTTCAAAGGTACAGATCAGTTGAATTAGTACGGGAGTTCCCTAATCTCAGGACTAGGGGAGGCTTATTACCAGATCCCCCAAGTCTAGTGGAGAAAGATATAGCAAAGCTAAAAACAGGATGGAGCATGGTAGTGGTACCACGTTCACAAGACATAGGGAAGAAGGTAACCTATATTGGTACCATCAGCTACCTACCATATCTGGAGGGGAACTACGTGAAACATCCCTGTTGCGGGACAATATGTGCAGCCTTGAGTTTCCCAACGTGGAACAAAACCGATCAAAGTCCACATGGGATGAAGAGGGAGTGAAGGTGGTAAAGAATGTGAATGTGACAAACGTTAAAAGTTACAAGTTACTGCCTGAGTTAAGTTGTTTGGACCCTTTCTACATTGATGCTCCAGAAGTTAAAAAGAATAAAGAACCACTGTTTGTACCGTTATCTTTGTCCCTGTCTGTTTTTCCCACCGAAAGAAAGGACCCGCCTGTCATAGACAAAGAACCCAATCACAAGGACTAATAGTAACTTGAGCAAGAGGTATAAAAAGCTTTGACAACCTAATACACAGATGTGTAAAATTCCTGATCATTCTATTCATTGTAAAAGGTGTGTTTGTTTTTTTCAGGTACGCAAACACAACTTACTGCATTTTATAAGGCAGCAAACTACTGATAATTTTACTAGGAAAATGTGGAAGAAAAGTAGCTTTTCTACATAATTTGTATATAAAATCTCCAAAAACATCCTGAACGTCCATCCCCATACTAACAGAAAATGCAACTGTTATTTAGCTGCATAAAAAGCTTTTTCTGTAGTCACTGAATTAAGGGAATTGCTGGCACAGCAGTTGCCTCAGAACAACATAATGACTTACTGGAAATTGTTTGTTTATCACAGGCTGTCTAATCTCTCAGCCAGCGGAAATTAAAAACAAAACAAAAAAATCAAACTACTCATGTAATGAATGCAGCTTAACGAATGCATCCATGTAGTAATCTTATTTTCACCGTAGGAGTAGATGTAGACACCTGCAATATGATACTTCTGGAAATGAGAAAGGTAAAATGTGTGTGTGGTCGCCTGTGGTGGTCTACGTAAGTGTTATTTCATTCCTCAGTGACTAAGGTTTTCATGTGCTTAAGTAGCTTAGTATTATCTATTAATCAATATGTCGTATTTCCTAGAAGCGTAGCTACACTACACAGTTATATTAGTTTGCTACTGCTTTAACTATAATGGGTCCAATTTGTAGAATCCTTGGATTTGTGAGGGATTTAAAATGTTCTGCTAGAGAGTGGCACTGCATTCCTCTAACTAGAGCAGATATTCTATGTACTTTACAGATCCCAGGATCCCATACCAAGGTGCCATGACAGTTTGAGTCATATCAACCTGTTACAATGGTGTCATGTAGATACACTGTAGGACATGACTGGGGAAACCTGAAGCACAGCTGGGAGGAGGAGGGGGGGAGTATACCTTATTTTTGTCTTTGCTTTTATCTATTGTTGGCTTTATTCCCATCTCATTGTGACTATGAGGTTTTCACCATGTTATCCCAAGAAATACATTAAAAGGCTGCCCTCTGTCAGGTAGTAGGCAAACCGTTGTTGTTGTTGTTTAGTTGTTAAGTCGTGTCCAACTCTTCGTGACCCCATGGACCAGAGCACGCCAGGCCCTCCTGTCTTCCACTGCCTCCCAGAGTTGTGTCAAAAACACGTTGGTAGCTTCGATGACACTGTCCAACCATCTTGTCCTTTGTCATCCCCTTCTCCTCTTGGCTTCATACTTTCCCAACATCAGGGTCTTTTCCAGGGAATCTTCTTTTCTCATGAGATGGCCAAAGTATTGGAGCCTCACCTTGACTATCTATCCTTCCAGTGTACACTCACAGTTGATTTCCTTTAGAATGGATAGGTTTGTTCTCCTTGCAGTCCAGGGGACTCTCAAGAGTCTCCTCCAGCACCACACTTCAAAAGCATCAATTCTTTGTCGGTCAACATTTTTTATGGTCCAGCTCTCACTTCCATACATCGCTAACAGAAAAGCCATAGCTTTGACTATGTGGACCTTTGTCGACAAGGTGATGTCTCTGCTTTTAAAGATGCTGTCTAGGTTTGTCATAGCTTTCCTCCCAAGAAGCAAGTGCCTTTTAATTTCATGGCTGTTGTCACCATCTGCAGTGATCATGGAGCCCGAGAAAGTAAAATCTGTCACTGCCTCCGTATCTTCCCTTTGCCAGGAAGTGATGGGACCAGTGACCATGATATTAGGTTTTTTTATGTTGAGTTTCAGACCATTTTTGCACTCTCCTTTCACCCTCATTAAGAGGTTCTTTAATTCCTCCTCACTTTCTGCTATCAGAGTGGTATCATCTGCATATTGGAGGTTGTTGATATTTCTTCCGGCAATCTTAATTCCGGTTTGGGATTCCTCCAGTCCAGCCTTTCGCATGATGTATTCTGCATATAAGTTAAATAAGCAGGGGGACAATATACAGCCTTGTCATACTCCTTTCCCAATTTTGAACCAATCAGTTGTTCCATATCCAGTTCTAACTGTTGCTTCCTGCCCCACATATAGATTTTTCAGGAGATAGATAAGGTAGTCAGGTGCTACCATTTCTTTAAGAACTTGCCATAGTTTGCTGTGGTCCACACAGGTTAAAGGCTTTTGGGGAGTCAATGAAGCAGAAGTAGATGTTTTTCTTCAACTCTCTGGCTTTCTCCATAATCCAGCTCATGTTAGAAATTTGGTCTCTAGTTCCTCTGCCCCTTCGAAATCCAACATGTACTTCTGGGAGTTCTCGGTCCACATACTGCTGAAGCCTACTATGTAGGATTTTGAGCATAACCTTGCTAGCATATTAAATTAGTGCAATTGTAGGGTAGTTGGAGCATTCTTTGGCACTGCCTTTCCTTGGGATTGGGATGTAGACTGATCTTTTTCAATCCTCTGGCCACTGCTGAGTATTCCAAACTTGCTGGCATATTGAGTGCAGCTCCTTAATAGCGTCATCTTTTAAGATTTAAAAGTTCAACTGGAGTGCCATCACCTCCACAGGCCTTGTTGTTACCCATGCTTTCTAAGGCCCACTTCACTTCACTGTCCAGGATATCTGCTTCACCCACACCATCTGGGTTGTCCGGGACATCCAGATCTTTCTGTTATAATTCCTCTGTGTATTCTTGCCACCTCTTCTTGATGTCTTCTGCTTTTGTTTGGTCCCTCCCATTTTTGTCCTTTATCATGTCCATCTTTGCACAAAATGTTCCTTTAATAGCTCCAATTTTCTTGAACAGATCTCTGGTTTTTCCCTTTCTATTATTTCCTTCTATATCTTTGCAATGATCATTTAAGAAGGCTCTCTTGTCTCTCCTTGCTATTCTTTGGAAGTCAGCATTCAATTTTCTGTATATTTCCCTATCTTCCTTGCATTTTGTTTCCCTTCTCTTCTCTGCAATTTGTAAGGCCTTGTTGGACAGCCACTTTGCTTTCTTGCATTTACTTTTCTTTGGGATGGATTTTGTTGCTGCCTCCTGTACTATGTTACAAGCCTCCATCCAAAGTTCTTCAGGCATCAAATCGAGTTCCTTAAATCTGTTCTTCACTTCCACTGTGTATTCATAATGGATTTGGTTTAGATTATACCTGACTAGCCCAATGGTTTTTCCTACTTTCTTCAGTTTAAGCTTGAGTTTTGCTATAAGAAGCTGATGATCAGAGCCAAAATCAGCTCCAGGTCTTCTTTTTGCTAACTGCACAGAGCTTCTCTATCTATGGCTGCAGAAAATATAATCAGTCTGATTTCGGTATTGTCCATCTGGTGATGTCCATGTGTAGAGTCGCCTCTTGTGTTGTTGGAAAACAGTCTTTGTGATGACCAGCTAGTTCTCTTGACAAAATTCTATTAGCCTTTGCTTCTGCTTTGTTTTGACCTCCAAGGTCAAATTTACCTGTTGTTCCTTTTATCTCTTGACTCACTACTTTAGCATTCCAGGCTCCTAGAATGAGAAGAACATCTTTCTTTGGTGTCAGTTCTAGAAGGTGTTGTAAGTCTTCATAGAATTGGTCAATTTCAGCCTCTTCAGCATTGGTGGTTGGTGTATAAATGTGGATTACAGTGATGTTGAAAGGTCTGCCTTGGATTCATATTGAAATAATTCTATCATTTTTGAGATTGTATCCCAGTACAGCTTTTCCTACTCTTTTGTTGACTATGAGGGCTACTCCATTTCTTCTATGGGATTCTTGCCCACAATAGTAGGTCAAACAGGAGATGGCAAGAATAAGCATTGACATCCTGGGCATCAGTGAACTAAAATGGATAGGAATGGGTGAATTCAATTCAGGCAAACCTATACCTGCTTTCAAATCTTTACTTTGCTGTAGCATCACTGGGCAATATTGGGGAAATCGCACTCAGTTATCTAGATTTTTTAAATGGATGTCATTGACCTACTTGTCAGGAGCATTCTAAGGGTCAATGTTTTCAAATTTTTGAAAAGCTGTTCTTACTTGGGAAACTGAGAAGTGTTAAAAGGTAGTAGGAAAGACAAACTGCCTTGCCGGATCACATCAGGGTAAAATCTACTATTTCAAACAGCAGCAAGCCAGTTCTCTGTGGAACATCACAGGTGGGATATGGTGGTAATTGTCAAATCAAATTATACTAACACTCATTTTGATTCAGAAGGGCATTGTTCCATGATATATGGATACAAACATCTAAGTGGTTACTTCTATATTCTGCTCCTTGATGGTGTTCCTTGTAATTGATCTTGAAGTCCCATCACTTATAACAAATAAGTTATAAAGTGGGAGGATAAGGAGATGAGATTATAAATCAGGTGGGAAAGCAAGAAAATGGTTTTGAAGTGGGTGGGAAGTAGGCTTTTCAAAAACTCATGTAGCTGTTTTCTTCTCTCCCAAGGCCACAAAAGAAATAAGGGTTAGGCATAAAATAAAGGTTGGGAATTTTCTACTTTTTTTTTCCTGGTGTGGCTTTATTGTAGTCACTCAACTTAAATAACAATTTGACATCAAATTAATTGTTAAAAATTTGCCCCTCCGATGTATTCTTGACTAAATTAAATTCTGGGGGTTCACAAACAATTAATTGAACTGTTGATGTTTTCTTATTGACTTTCCTATTTCTGACATTAGTTTTATATGTGATAACACTGAGAATAGAAAATGAATGAATTGGGTTTTACACCTGGTGCATTAGTTCAGCAGGAGAAAGAACTACAGAATCATGGAATAAGTGAGTTGGAAAGGGCCTATAGTCCCATAATGTATTTTTATTTCGAATTTCAGAACCATATCTGTGTGGACCATCCAGGCTGCCATTTCCAGGGGTTGTATCACTTGTCACAACATTCACATTTATAAAAAGGTTTCTGCTAGAATTCTGCATTACCATTGCATTCTGGAATATAATAAATATTGTTTTCATTTTTGTTTTCTTTTTTTATTTTTTTATTGACAATCCATTCAAAATAACATGAGAGATATAAATTATAATACAGTAATAGTACATTTCTTGTTTATAGACTTTTATACATTCATATGTTGTATGTACAGTACTGACATCTCTTTATCTAGCTCAGTCTCCTCCATGGTTCATTTTCCAATTTTTATCTGATAATGAATATTATCTTCTGAAAGGCTACATTAATGCAAAATTATCAGACAAACTTTCTCCCTCTCTCTGTCTCTCTCTCTCATAATTTTTACTGTTCTTCGGTATTTCTGAGTTACGACATATGGATGAAAGTAACTTTTGTTTGGACATATGAACTCAGGGGCGTCTTTTCCACATCTGCTCTAAGCTTATTTCCCAATTCTAGAGGCAATTCCAAAACAAAAATAGTCAGAATATAAGAATAAAGGTAAAGGTAAAGGTTCCCCTTGATAATTTTTGTCCAGTCGTGTTCGACTCTAGGGGGCGGTGCTCATCCCCGTTTCCAGGCCATATAGCCAGCATTTGTCCGAAGACAATCTTCCGTGGTCTCATGGCCAGTGCGACTTAGACACGGAACGCTGTTACCTTCCCACCGAAGTGGTCCCTATTTATCTACTTGCATTTGCATGCTTTCGAACCACTAGGTTGGCGGGAGCTGGGACAAGCGACGGGAGCTCACTCCGTCACATGGATTCGATCTTACGACTGCTTGGTCTTCTGACCCTGCAGCACAGGCTTCTGAGGTTTAGCCCACAGCGCCACCACGCCCCTCTATAATATAAGAATGGCTTGCTGTAAAGCTGGTAGCCTGTAAAGCTACCTACAGAGGAAGAGGCTCTGAAGTCCATTTATGTTAATTGTGCTGCACAGGTCAACAGAGACAGAACTGTGCCTAGAACTTATAATTAGAAGGGGATAAAACATTTTCTTTTCAAAGTTACTGTGACTGAGCAATCAGTTCACAAATGGATCGTGTGCTTGTCTCCTGACAACAAGGCGCCAAACAAAAGCAAGCTAATTTTCAACTGCTGTGACTGAAAAAAAAAAACTTTATTCTAGGATAAACAAATGGATGTAACTTCTCGCAAGAGCTCTGCATCCAATGTCATGAGTGTTCAACATGTAGAAGCAACTGTATATAGATGCATCCTGCACACTCTTGCTGCCAGTTTATGGAGCATCTCTGGGCACCTCCAGACCGGGAAAGTTGGAGCAGTCTGGTTCACACTTAAAAGGTTCTTTAGTGTTATCTATTTTATCTCTCACTTGAGTGACACTGATTAACTTTTTTCCCCCCTTGAGAAGGGCCTAGATGGGTCGTTGGATCAATTTGGCCCATTTTTGACTAGTGACAATCCTCTTCCTGCCCCATTCCCCACCTTTTCTTACCATCATTCAATTGGCCATGGTAAGTGTCCTGGGGTTTGTGTGTGTGTGTGTGTGTGTGTGTGTGTGTGTGTGTGTGTGTGTGTGTGTGTGTGTGTGTGTGTGTGTGTGTGTGTGTGTGTGTGTGTGTGTGTGTGTGTGTGTGTGTGTGTGTTAAATAAAGTAAGTAACACAGAGAAACAAAAATGCATCTATCTAGCATGGTACACGTACTACTGCTTATCTTTTTCAATGCCATAACCCCCAAATACATCACAGGGTTGTCACTTCAGATAACACTACTCACAGCTATATTTGGGTACACACTAACCATCTGCAGATGCTGTAGAATGGGATTATTAGGAGTGCACCAAATAATGCCAAAAAAGCTGTAGACCTACAGTAAACAAATTTCAACATCTGATACTGGAACTTGTTCGTAGTACTTCCTGGGGAAGTGTTCCCTCAGAACTTACTCAAAAATCTTATCCATATTCAGCATTTATTATTTATTTATGTATACTCCTGTCCCATGTATATGAGGACATTTAAGGCAAAATACGATGACAATGCTGTACTCCATTGTCTTGGTAATAAATAAACCTGTTTCCACTTTCCTATATTGCCCAGCGTACTGTATATTTTGACAAGCAGCTAAAATCAAATTGTTAATTTAAGGCTTCATTGACTACCTATGTTATATTTTGGTTTTGCTTTGATTATGTTTTCCTCCAACTCTTGTTTTACTGAGGAGTCCACTTTGCTACAACATTTGCTATGGGAAGAAGCAATCAGGTGTCTTAATAAGTCATTAAGCAAACTAGTGTTCCCTGAGCATTGGGAGCATTTGAGGGATATTTACATGCAGATATTGAGATCTTTTGAGATTCTAAATTATTCTCCTGTCATATTGAGACTGCTGCACGTCTGAGGAGTGCTAGGGCTTGCTTTTTCTTTTGTTGCCTTTCCCGTTTCCTTTTCCACCATGGTCTGTGCCCAAGCCCTTGTGCTCATTGATTTAAAAAACACCACATGACAAACTTTCAGGGGTTAGCCCTGTTAGTTTGCTGCAGCAAAAGTAACAAAGGATCTGTCTTAAAGACAAATAAGACTTTTTCAGATGCATCTGAAAAAATACTGTAAGTTGCAGTCCACAAAAGCTTATGCTAAATGAAGCATGTATGTTTTTTAAAAGTGTCACACAGTATTTTAACATCAAAAGGGAACCCTGACATGCTTGGTTGCTTTCTTTAGCTGCTTCTATGATGGCCCCGTTAGAATTGTCATTTCCCCCCTTCCACTGCTGAGGTGGAAGGGGGAAAATGACAATTCTGAATATGTATGTATGTATGTATGTATGTATGTATGTATGTATGTATGTATGTATGTATGTATGTATGTATGTATGTATGTAAATAATAATAATTATATAAAATATCACATGTTAAAATACCACACGTTAAATTGGAATGAATGCAATGGGTGAAGGGACCTCATACTACAGTCCACTGTTTCCTAGTGATTATGCTCTCCCCCCCCCTTTTTTTTGTTGTTGAAAGAACACACTTATACTAAAGTATAATAGCTCCTTCTTCATTTCCAGGCTTTGTTTTTATAGAAGGCTATGATATCTGCCTCCATAGGTGGAGAGATAGGGTCACCAGATTGTCTATTGTACTTTCATAAGGGAAATAATATAAGTTGTTGAAGCAAATTTCTACTCATTAACAAGGTCCTGGTTGGGTTCCTGGATGCCTGCCCAGTTGCATAGTTGGGTCATGGAGAGGAACATAACCAGTGCCTTGTTAATGAGTGCCATTTGCCTCCACGAGTTACACATTTCCCTTAAATCAGCATAAATCAGCAATGGGATTCTAAACCGTACCTGCACAGGCATGCACATAGTTATCTTGTCAAATCTAGCCAGCAGGATGGATTTGGGATTGCTGTGTGCATCTAGCTGAGTAGCTGCAATATCACTTGCAGAAAATGTAGCCAGAAAGGGGGATGCTGCAAATTTTAATTTACACTTTCATGTTGCATTAAAATGAATGGCCTTTCCACTTTGAAAAGAATCTTAGATGTTACAAGTAATAAATACTGTAATCTGTGAAGGGGGAAAAACACCTCAGGAGGTTTAGATCCAAATGAAAAATATATTTTATTAATTTGCTGCTTTTTTCCTTTTCCTTTTTGGCTACTTCTTGGAATGCCACCCGAGATAACATTAGTCTTTGATATCCTTATCTATTTATTGCTAATACAGTATGTATAAACATGCATATGGTTAAAACTAATTGGCCCTGTCAGTTCAAAGGAAAAAATGCAAATGGAATTGTTTGATTGGTGCTTTAAGAGCTGCTTGAGAAACAGAATGGGATCTAATCCCTATTATTTTTATTGCTTATTGAGGTAATGCAATAAGCATAGTTCAGTTGCACAACTTTTGCAGATAGTGATTTTGTCCTTATCTTAACTCTTGACTCTACCTGAATATTTCAATGTTACTTCCTCTGGTTAGAGTAAAATAGCTCTTGGCCCCTTAATGACATCTTCCAGAATTCTTTCAGGATTTTTCTTTAATGGCTTATCTTCAGGTAAACCCATATTAAAATAACTGGTGTGTAAAAGACTCCCATATTGCTACCAAAACACAGCTGCCTCGACGATAGTCATATGATACAGATTATATTATGAATAAAGCATCAGATTTCAAAATGAAATGGCAGAGGTTGTTAGCTAAATAAATGTATAGCTTCCACCATCTGGTGAAATACCGTATTTTTCCATTTATAAGATGATCCCCTTTTCTAACCCCAAATTAGAAAAAGTAGGGATCAAAGGGCTCCCTTTTTACTAAGCCCCATGCCTTGGCAAAAGGCAAGGCAAGGCTGCTTTTCCTTGCCTTTTGAGAAAGGCAAGGATGGAGCTTAGCAAAAAGGAAGGGAGCAATGACTGGTGCCTTCGCAAAAGGCAGTGGTAAAGAGCTGCCTTCCATGTATAAAATGTCCCTCATTTTTTTCTCAAATTATTTAAGGAAAATGTTTCATTTTATACACTGAATAATACGGTATCTCTTCACTTAGGCCAAATTACACATTATGCACTAACTCCAGTAACTGTAGCTTGATTACAGTAGTCCAGTGGTATGACTGATGTGAAAGTAGCATTATATGTGGATAGATGTGTTTACAGCGCTTTTCTTTGGAGGCATGATTAATAGGAACTAGTCCTTTAAAAGACTTGTGGAATGCATGGAATAGATTCTCATTTTTTACATACTTCTACAGGCATTTGTACATTATATTCATATTTGTAAGTTAACAACATGCATAATGGCTATGAGCATTAATGAAAATGTGATAATGTTTTAATCCTGATCCCACTTTATAAACAAGCATTTGTTTCTCTTCATGCAAAGCAACGGTGTCATCCATATGAAAATTCAGTAAAAATGCATGGCACCCAAGACACTGAGATTTTCACTGTTTTCTGTGTTTCAGATGAAAGTCCATATACTAAATCTGCAAACCAGGCAAAACCACCGGAAGGAGCATTGGCTGTAAGGAGACAGAGTATTCCAGGTATACTGCTATTTTTAGTTTGAAATAATTTTAGACCACTGTTGGGAAGAGAGTGTTTGAATCTATTAGCTGTCCTGTTCTCTCGGCAAAAATTACTTCAAATTGTTCAAATAGATTATGGCTCTTGCCTCTTGCTATAATTATCTAATCTAAGCCATAAAGATGTGATCAGAAATAAAAAAAAGTTACATTTTGGACTAAATCTCCTAGAATCCATGAATTTCTGGAAGTTGTCAAGCTAAATATAGCTTCCTTAAGATCTAACTATGGCTTCCAATCAAGAAAGTGTGACCAAGAACAGCAAATTGACTATCTTTATGCTACCTTTGTTAAACAAAAAGTACATTCACCTTCCACAAAGTTGTGAGGGGGGTGTTATGGGGCTCACATTTCACAAAATGTCTGCTGGACAAATCTTGAGTTTGTGTTTTACCTAGAAAGCTTAATACAGAAAATACAGGATTCTCTTTATTGACTTATGTCAAAAAGTTGTCCATCTGTTTTTCTACAGCCCATGCTCATTCCACTAAATTTGTTTGTCTTGTTAATTATATCATGTGTTTGATTATATTATCTGCCTAAATGCAGGACTGTTTTGAGTGTTTAACAAATATATAGTGCTTGCTGCTGAATTTTAAAAACATCTAAAGTCAAGTAACTTCTCTGTATCTCTGTGTATCTGATTTAGTTCACTTGTTTGTCTCCAAAATCAGACAGTAGAAATGGCATGGGACATATGAATGAACACCTGCAAAACTGGCACAGGCAGGAAAGAGAGACAACCATTCATTGCTGGAAGAGAGGTCTCATTCAGACTCAGACTGACATTTGTCCTGCTGTCTGGTGTATATTGGAGCAGATTGCTTTTCCTTTTTTCCCAGAGACATAGCTATGGGCACTTTCTCAATCAGCACTACACACAAGGAAAATACCGTAATAATCCAAGAGATTCACTACATTAGCAATGATCTGACACAGGCAATAATAATAATACTTCCACTTCCCCTGCCCCTCTGGAGAGGAAGTGTTTGACTGACAGTGGAAGGAGTGATGTTTTAGGTTGATATGCCAAATGGCATATTGCTCGTCTCCCCCCCCCCACCTCAAGTGTCCCTGTTTAAACTGCACCAGCCTGCACCAAAAGGTAGATGTGTCCATAGTTTCTGAAGCTGCATGACATTTGAAAAGTGATTTATTCAGGTGCATAATGTGATTTTTGCACATTTGCACAACAGTGTAGTGTAGAGGTATAGCATATGATTTTATCACTGTCTTAACCTCCTGTCACTATGTATACTGTTTTGATATTTAAAAAAAAGACAGTCCTCTTTTATAAAAACTAATAGACTTTTAAAAATCCAAATACATGGGAGACTTCCCTTTCAATTTTCAGTGTCATTGCTGTTCACATTTTCTGCTTTTACGTATAACTTCAGTCTAGAATATCAAAATAATTCGCCTCTTTAACATCAAACGCATGTGAATTTAAAACTGAAAATGAAAAATGAAACATAGCAAGTGTCTGAAACAAAGAAAATGCCATTGTGATCAGTAAAAGAAAGTGCCTTTCTATGAAAAAGTAGACTGTTCAGAACTATTATGGTATAAATAATGTCAATAGCTCTAAAAACATGTTATAACAACATGCTTTCATGTCATGACTTTTTAAAATCAATTCTTTTATTTGTAACTTTGATGAACCTCAGAATGCACCTGAGAAGACAGCACATGTTTATGAAAGAAAAGTTATATTCTGATTTGACATCAGCCCTGTTTTCCTGATATTTGAATTTGGGATGACAAGGAGACCTAACAGTGCCTAGAAGTAATCACTTTTTGTCAAAGGTTGTTATAAACCTCTTCATATCTGCTTTGATTTTCCTGAAATACAAATATTTCCTTTCAACAGATATTCCGTCTAAGATATTATCAGGGAGATACTTCATGTATCTCCCATCCTAGGAGATAATAAGCTATTTCTAATATCTGAAATATTTTACTAGAAACTGAGTCTGGGACCTTATGTATGCATATGTGCATCTGTGTACTGCTGCTTCAATATAAGCCCCTCAGATATAAATCTCACCAGTTAATTCTCCTGAGATCGATTGGCACTCTACTACCATTGTCCTTACAAATCTGGCCAAAGGTCCATGTCAGCTGGAGAGCTGACATGCACAAAATCAACAGCATTAGATGGAAGTGTGAATGAAGAAATACAAATTGCACAATTCAATTGTACAGCATTTTTACTTATTTGAATTTCACATTTTTCACAGAGTTGGGACTAAAGGCAGTTTGCAAAATAATTACAATTATGGTGCCTACACTGTAGGGTATTGTATCACAATATTTATGGCAGAGTACGGAATACCTAGCTTGCTGGATAGCTCAATGGTTTGGATATCTGGATGTAAAGCCAGAAGCTAGAAGTTTGATTCCCCCGTGTCCCTTGCAGAAGAAATGCCAGCTTGTGTAGTCATGGGCACTATCCCAAAGTGCCTCCAGAAGAAGGGAGTGGTAAAGCACTTGTGAGTACTCTCCACCTAAAAAGCTCTGGAAAGTGCTGCTATAAGTCAGAATCAACTTGGGAGGATGTAATTATTTTAGTGTATCACTGCAACGTTGAATCACTGCTTAGCTGTGTCATTTGTTTTAATAGCAAAACTTACTCAGCATTAAAACATGTATGCCTTGAAAATACTTGACTTAGGAACAGTTGAGCAGCATCCAGACAGACACTGGTACAGTGTGAATAATAATCAACCCTACATTTGTCATGGAACTAAACAGCAATTTAATTATTTCGGTTAAAAGTTTAGTCTGCATGGTCAAAGCATCTTGTTCATCTTCGGATTAGTAGTAGAGTAAAACATCTATCTTGAATTGGAGTGCATTCAAGCAAATGGCTAAGTAAATTATGGATCTAATCCTGTAGTATGTCTAAATAGGGCAGGGAAAATTGCTGACCCCATAAATAATGAAGGTGTTTCTTCACAAAATTATCTTTAAGAAGGCATACTTGCTATGGCTGATCGATGGTAATCTGGACTTCGATTGCTTACATTATAAAGAGAAGAATATTGGGAGGTGCTCTGTGTGTGCTACAGTTTTGTTGGGGAAGAACTTACTGAGTTTAAAATTGTGGTAAATAACTTTCCTGTTGGTTGGTCTAAGAGCCTTATCCAATTCATGAGACCTACTCTGTAGAATTTGACAGCACTCTGGGGACCTTGCCAACACAGAATCTTTTTAGCCTACGTCTTCTGCCCAGGGCAACACATAGTAATGGAACTGCAATCACTTTTACTCTGCCTGGTCTATTTATCTGCAGCTCCATCTGCTCCCATTTGGTCTCCCAGTGTCCTACTTATTGGTGAGTGGTGAAGGAGAGAAATGCTAAAGTGCAGAACCTGTGCAGGAAGAATAAGGAAAACATCTTTCAAATAAAAATGGCAGAAGGATTTTACATAGTATGATGTACTGAATATTCATGAGTATTGTAACTACTAAGGGGAAGATACAGAATCATGGGAAGACTTTGAAGCTGCATGTTCCTTAGTTGATGGATACAGCATCACATGATGGCTTGCAGTGATGTATCAACCATTACAGAGCAAACACTCTGGACACATTACTTCTCTGCACAACAGCAACAATAACAACTAACCCACATGTGCAAACAAACGTAATTTTTAGTTGAAAAAAAATCCCCATCTTTGTGTGCATCTTCATCTAATGAAACATGGAGTTATATTTATGTGTATGAGGAGCAATGTTGAGTGTATACACGATGTGTGGTAGCAGATGGCTTACTGGGCTGGAAAAAAAGCCATACGTAGGGAAAAGCTACAGTTCTCTAGTTAGCAGTACAACAACTACAACAATTCAACTGGTAACCACAACTGGTTACACTGGTGGAAATGCTTCATGGACAGCTTTTCCACATCGGTACTACTGTAGCTACCATGGGCATAATTCAGCGTTACACCCATGCAGCTATGCAACAGGATTCTGGCCATTAAGAATAAGGTAGTCACTTTGCCCACCCCTTCTATTTTCTTCTGATTCCCTTATTTGCCAGTGCCAACACCACCTCTTGTGCTGCTTCAGGAAAGTATGAGAACTATCACTAGAAGCCTTGGATGGCAGTAAAAATTCCTATCCCACCCACTCCTCATTTCACCAGCAAGCGTCCCCTGGATCTTAGTTCCCATGAAGTTACCCACAGGGAAATGTGCAATTTTTAATGCTTTCTCTTTGATTATTCCTTTTACCAACCAAGACAAACTGCCAGTGTTCCTTTTACATTGTCACTATAACTCTGCCAAAGCTAAGGGATTACTGTACTTCACACTACCCTTTTAAAAATAGGTTTTAATAATAATATCTAGAGTTGGGCATGAACCAGAAAAATAACAGTTATAGTGGTTCATAGTTTCTGGCTACCCACAAACCATAAACTTTCTGAACTTTAAAAAAAATGGACCACAAACCTGTTCATTTTTTTTAAAGAGTTCTTGGCTGGGGAGAGAGGAAACTAACCCCCCCCCACCTTCTGCCACTTGCCTGCCCTCTTCCCACTGCCCTGATGCCTCCTTACCTTGTGCTGCCTCCTCCTCCTCTTCCTGCTATGCCCAAGGTAAAGGTAAAAGTTCCCCTTGACAATTTTTGTCCAGTCGTGTTCAACTCTAGTGCTCATCCCCATTTCCAAGCCATAGAGCCAGCGTTTGTCCGAAGACAATCTTCTGTGGTCACATGGCCATTGCGACTTAGACACGGAACGCTGTTACCTTCCCACCGAGGTGGTCCCTATTTATCTACTCTCATTTGCATGCTTTTAAAACGCTAGGTTGGCGGGAGCTGGGACAAGCGACGGGCACTCACTCCGTCACGTGGATTCGATCTTACGACTGCTTGGTCTTCTGACCCTGCAGCACAGGCTTCTGCCGTTTAGCCCACAGCGCCACCCTTGCCCTCCTATGCCCAACATTCCCCCTAATTTTCTGGAACCCTTGCGCCATGTGTGTGGGGTTCCAGCTGTGACCAGAAGCAAATGGGCATTTGCAATCCAGTCCTGTGCAGCCCCAATCCAGCACTGCATGGCTGCATTGCTTAGAGGAAACAGCTGGCATCCCTTCTGGGAGCTAGGCCTGCTGTCTCTGTACGTGGTATGCCTGGCAGGTGTGCGCATATACAGTGGCTGGCTTCCATGACCCAGGCCTATCTCTGTGCATGTGCATACTTTGCGCATGCGCCAGTCTCCCAGTTGGTCAGGGAGATCAGCAGGGACCCTGGCACGTGCCCAGAAGGCAGCACCCAGGCTCCCGGAAGGCTGCACTGCCACCACCCGGATGATGATAGAGGAGGAGGCAGCAGGACCTGGGGGTTGGGGGCAGGGGGTGAGGGGGCAGAAAATGGGCAAAACCAAACCACAGAAACAAAAAATCACTTAAAATGTTTGTTGATTCAGTTCATTTTTGTTTGTCGGTTTTGATGAACTCGAATTGACCTGAACCAACAAACCAGTGATTTATTTACAAACTTCCTGGTTTGTTTTTTGGTTCATACCCATCTCTAATACAATAATACCCATCTCTAATAACCTTAGAATTGCAGACCTGGAAGGGATCCTAAGCCTTATCATGCCAGCAAAGACAACTCTGCAACTGAAACACGTAAAACATGCAAAATTACCACACTGAGATCACGTCACAGTCAATTTCAGAGAGGCCTTCTGGAAGCGGGTATACGTCCTTCAGCCTGGGTACCAAAATCAGAAGCTGGCCAGTCATCTCTTTGGCTAGCTGCCAAACCCAGCACAGCATTCCCATTCAGGGGGCTGGCGGCAGTATGACACAGTGTGCCTACTGTCCCAATAATGCCTTGGCAACTGAGGGCTTTCATCTTTACACAGGGTGACAGTGGGAGCCTAGCCTTTCATGTAACCGAAGACCAGATTGCCAACAGTATTTGATGTTACCATTGCTAACTATTTTTCCTACTGCAGTTTGATTTAACTTAAGTGACATTGAGCCCTATTTGAAATCCCCATCTTGTGTCTTGTTTTCAATCTTGCATCTTGTTTTCATTCCTGATTGACCAGGTGGTCAGGGACAAAATATTGGCAGTAGAGAACAAACTGTTTTTGATCAAGTGGAAAACTTATCTGCCGTTAGTAACTTTTTCACTGGGAAATACCAGGAAGCTTCAGAAGAACTTCAAGGTTCCTTGGTACAATAGTGGGAAAGTATTGCTTTAAATAAATCTACCTTGCATAGGCATCCTTCAGTCTCGAGAGACTATGGTAACATGCTCTGAATCGAGGAGTGGCCTCTCCAGAGCATGAAGCCCGGGTAAGGTAATATGGAGGATAGGCTGTTACCCAAGCAGCAGATCCCCCCCTCTCCACATTGCTGAAATGGTCCAATGGAAAGGCAAGAGCCAATGCAACTGGTTCCAGCAATGTCGCAGGAGTTGGCAGAACGACACGTGCTGCCTTCGGGACTCCAGCTCCGGATTTTGCCTCGAGGTTAACTCCTGAAGCCTTTTCCATGAGTGGATATAGCCACAAGGCAGTGGAGGTTTGAAATCGGAGTTTTCCTTCTACTAGATGGGCTGCCTTCCATGGCTGACGAGCCCCACCTACCCGGCCAATTATTCAGTTATTAACAAACATTAACTTTAGTTGTGTATTTGATCTTTGGGGATTGGAAACACCACACTGTGGGAACACATTTAATTACAAGTATTTTAATATGAATATCTGAAGAAGTTTTTACCCATTAACATCTTGAAACATGGTTTTGTTCAGTAATTTTCTGTAAAATGTGCCAAAGATAATTTTTTAAAAAAATATGAAAAAGTGACAGTATAGTAAAGCAGTAAAATCTTTATAAATATTTCATGAGATTCCTGCAACTTAATGTACATTATATATTTCTTACACGAGTATTTTGACTTGAAAAGAACAAATTATACTCTTCTCCTTCAACTTTAAAGTATTTGCATGTGATGTTTACAGCCATATGCTTTTGCTAGGCCCCTTCCATCCTTTGGAACAGATGTTTGTTTTATATGTACTACTATATCAAATGCAAAGTTCAGAAGGAAGACATTTGCTTCCTGAGACTTAGCTAGGTTGAGTAACAGTTGAAAATGTTGAAGAGTCCAAGTCCTGATTTCGGAATGATATGTATCTTGGTTGTATCTGCCAACCTGTATGATCTAATGAAAGTACTATCTGTGGCTATTACTTGTGTAAGCAATTATATAGTGTTTAAGAAAGCATCATTTCAAAAATAATAAAAAGGTGCATCACTCAAACTGTTACAGTATAACATGAAACATGTATACCTCTTGAACAAAAACTACGAAGGAAAAAAAAGGTGAGCATGCATTTGTTCAAAGATCTCCCAATCACCATATCTGGGATATAGTTAAACATTGAGTAGTTGCGCATAGAGCATACTAGGTTTTTTGCCAACTAGTAAATAAAACATACACCTTCAAGTGTCCAATTGAAGCAGAGTGGGCAACCATTGTGATAGAAGGGCATTCCCCAAAGACCTTAAAAGTCATGGAGCCTGTGACAGCATGCTATTACATTCCAACTAGGGACCCAAGGCCCCAACCTAACTGCCACCACAGTGGTTGCAGAGAGTTTACCGTGTGCCATACGGATCCTTGGCACCTAGCCCTTCCTAAGATGCCAGAACACAAATGGAAGCCCCAGTGGTGACGTCAATCCTGGGAATTAGGGGATGGTCTCTGGGGGAAAATGGGAACTAGTCTAGCACTGTTGGGTGAAAGATACAGAAGTGACATTGCCACCCAAAAAGGCAGATGTTTGGTGGGAGATGACGGGAGAGGAGGATAGTTGTTAGGTGGAGAAAGGGCTGGAGCCACTAGAAGAGATCATCCAGAGATCTGGAGTTTGCTATCTTCAATATGCTTGTGACTGTTATCTTTCCTATTCATCTACGGCAGTGGAAGCTGTCTGGCTGTAGTTGTGGACTAGACCAGTGGTTCTTAACGTGGGCGATAATGCCCCCCAGGGGGCGATTTCATTTTTCAGGGGGGCAGTAGAACGAAAAGGGGCGGTGTGGGGGCGCTGGAGCAGAAGGGGGGCGGTAGGGGGGCGCTGGAGCAAGCCAAACCTGTGAAGATGGCTACAGCCTTTTTACAGTGTGCATGAATATATATTTTCCTCCAATCTTAATTTAGTTTCAGAGTTTTTGTCTTGAAAGTTTTAGTTCCTGCATTGCAGTTTGTTTTTATGCCCCCTTTTATATTTCTTTTTGCGTCTTAAAATTCTCTTGCAACTAAATCATTAAATGTTACTTTTTGGGGGCTTTTCATTTTCTTGGAATTGAATTTTGTTTTGAGGGGTCATTGGATTTAAGTGTCATAAATAAATAAATAAATAAATAAATAAATAAATAAATAAATAAATGAATGAATGAATGAATGAATGAATGAATGAATGAATGAATAAATAAATAAATAAATAAATAAATAAATAAATAAATAAATAAATAAATAAATAAGATATCATCACCGTGGGGAGGGGGGCGATGATAACTTTCTCAATGGCTCAAGGGGGCGTTTCTTTCAAAAAGGTTAAGAACCACTGGACTAGACAAGGACTAAGAAATTGAAATTGAATTTGGATAAGACAGAAATCCTGTTGTTGGGAGGGATCCCTGATTGACTAGGAGTCTGCCTATCTGGTCTTAATGCTCCTGGACCTGACACTCTCAATGGAAAATCAGATATCGGTAGATCTTAGGCAGATCGCACTCCTTCACCCCACCTTGACAGGAAGTCCCTAACAACACTGGTTCATGAGCTAGTAATCTCGAGCATAGACTATTGCAGTGATCTCTACATAGGGCTGCCCTTGAAGGCAGTTCAGAAGCTGCAATAAGTACAAAACACAGCAGCCATGTCAGGAACATCAAAATATGTCTATACAGTGGTGTCCCGCAAGACGGGCGCTCCGTTTGACGATGAAATCGTTTGACATTGATGTTTTTGTGATCGCAAAAGCGATCACAAAACGATGTTCCCTATGGGGGAATTTCGCTTTGCGACGATCGGTTCTCTACTTTGGGAACCGATCATCACAAAGCGATGATTTTTTAACAGCTGATCGGCGGTTTCAAAATGACCGCCAGGTAAACAAAATGGCCACCCACTGTGTTTTTGCATGGATTCCTCGCTGCACAGGCATTGAAAATGGCCGCACTATGGAGGATCTTCGCTAGACGGTGAGTTTCAAGCCCCTAGGAATGCATTAATCTGGTTTTAATGCATTTCTATTGGCTTTTTAAAATCGCATTATGACGTTTCGTTCTACAGTACAGCGATTTCGTCGTAATGTGAGGCACCACTGTATATCACCTGTCCTGGAATGTTTGCACTGGTTGCCTGTATGCTTCCGGGCCAAGTTCAAGGTGCTTATGCCATCTCTTAAAGCCATAAACAGTTAAGCACCTTACTATTTGTCTCAGTGCCTCTGTCTGAGTACCTCCTTCCTAGGATGACCATCTATTCCACCCACACCTCATATACTGGAATGTTATGGGTGACCACCCTGAGAGAGGCCTGGAAATCACCAACTCAAGGCTAGGCATTCTTTATGGGACCACATCATTATGGAACTCTCTCCTGATAGAGGTGCAGCTGGCCCCTTTCCTCCTTCGCTTTAGAAAAAAACTGAAGACCAGACTGTTAACACAGGCCTTTCATGGACTTACCCTGGTCTAATTTTGTTTCTGACCACCTTACACCCCTAAACTCTGGAATATTTGTCTCTGTTTTGCCACCATTTACTGTATTTCTGTATTGTAATTTTTATTTATATATACATATTTTTGTATCAGTTTTTTTATATTTAGAGATTTGGTTTTCTTTTTTGTGAAGTTCTATTAGATTATTATTGTAGGTTTATTATATTATTTGATTATATGTTTATGTTATTTATAACTGCCCAGAATAGTGGCCAGGCTACTGCCTATTCAAATAAATAAGTATTGCTGGATAGCTAGACAAGCACTCCAGCTCAGAAAAGTCCCTTACAATCATTCAAACTACAGTAGTACCTTGGTTTACGAAATTAATCTGTCATCCGGGAGGTTATATAATGTGTAAATTACGCCAATTGGAATGTGGATTGCCATAGCAACGGGGCAGCGCTAGAAACTTCCAAGTGTAATGCATCCTTTTCGTACAATGAAAAAAAAAACATTAAAAAATGTAAACCGAGGCATTATTTCTTACGGATTTTGGTTTGTAAACTGAAAATTACATAAACCAAGGTGTACGTAAACCAAGGTACGCCTGTACACACAACATGCAAGGTGTGAAATAAAACTTCCAACAGCATTTAAGTATGAGATTTCTTTCTTGCCTTGGGTGAAACACAGATTCCTGAACCAGCGTAGAACAGAAACACAGAGAAACATGGCAGATTTTATATAAGCAAGGCTAAATGTTAGCTTTTAGGTAGCTCAAAAGTCACTTGAAGCCATATTGTTATTATGTAATATTTGGAGTAGATGGAAACTTGAGTGTAAAGATTCCCACCTACACTTTTAAGAAGTGAGAATTGTAGAACCTGCAGCTTGTTGCATGAAGGCGAAAAAAAAAATTCTGCTATTCTTATTCACAAAACTTTAAAAGTCATGGAATGCCTATCCCATTTCACATAAAATGGTCAGTCTTGTGGAAAGAACAAATTTCTTATCTGCCAACATTTTAAATGTAAAACCCATAATTTGAAAATACATGAGCATGAACATTATAAAGCATTTTTTTAAAAAAAGCTGGAATGACAGAATATAAGACCCCTTTGAATTGTGTAAACTGTACACTTCTGCTTGTTTTGCATTTTAATCAGTTGATTATGCATCCTTCAGCGTAAAAACAGAATCAAAGATTTCAGCTGTTACTGAAATAAATCAAAGTTTACTCAAAGACGTTAAAAGTGATGTGAACAGGCAGGATACAGTTCCATTTAACTGTGCTACAAGAAAATGACTGTAATAAAGATGGTAATAAAACTGGAATGTCTCTCCATTTTACTAATGACATTCTTTGCAAATCATGTAAACCTGTATCTTGCATTATAAACCAGTACTATAGTATAGATTGTCCTTCACAAACATATTGTGAAATGTTAAGTACTTAACACAGACCTCTCATTTCTGTACATTCTGCTGATGATAGTCTTCCCTGCATAGGAGAGGCAGAGGATTAGCTGTTTCAATCATGTAACAAATGAACATGAATTATTGTCTTCATTTGTATGTGTGTTACAACCAGTACTAAACTGGAGGAAAGGAACTTTTCTGTTTCATATTTTATGACTACAATATTTGGTGGAAATGCATATGATATACTTCATTTTCTCCCTCCTAAACGCAACTTTGATAATGTACCTGTTCAATATATTCGCAAAGGCTTTCACGGCCGGGATCTAACGGTTGTTCTGGGTTTTTTGGGCTCTTGGCCGTGTTCTGAAAGTTGTTCTTCCTGACGTTTCGCCAGTCTCTGTGGCCGGCATCTTCAGAGGACAGCAGCCTGTACTCTGCTGTACCTGTTCATTTGTATCCACTTTGTTGAACTTTGACAATATTCAACACTGATCATGCTACCCAGGTAAATAACAAGGGAGTAATTATAGACTTATCATTTAAAAAAATTAATTATTTCTTATCACAACCCTCTCATTTAAATTTCCACTTTAAAAAAACCAATATTCTGTCTACATTTTTCTTTCTCTCCCATTTATCACTCTCCAGCCAAGTCAGAAGCAAGGTCATTGTACAATAACCTCACCTTACAAAATATTTTTTTTCATGACTGAAAGTTGAATGTATTTAAGTTGCAATATGACCATAAATAGCCTTTGCAAGTCTTTTAACCTGCACTCTCTATAGCTACTATGCTCTAGTTTTACAATACAGTACCTTAGTGTACCAGATCTTTTATTTTACAAGCCTTTATTCCTCCAGTTTACAACAATATCATTATCCCCATAGACTCCCTGGCCCAACAACAGTAGTTACCAGTTCCTATGTAGGCTCGGGAGCCACTAGCTGGATATTTTTCTTGCTGTTTGTACCATTTTCTTCACTGTTCCTTTTTAAACTTGATCCATCAAATGGTAACATCACTGATTATAGAAAGATTGCCTGCTGTTTAGCCTACATGCTGCTTATACCTATAAGCACCACAACTAATTTGATTTGTAATTTTTGCATTTTTAAAATTATGGATTTCCCTGGTTTAGGCCTATAGCACTAAATTTATACAGCACCAATTTAGATTTAGCATTGTAGCATTAAACTGATACACTAAAGAGAAGTAGTACTAATTCAAATTATTGTCTTGTTAGTTCAGCATGATTTTACTTGCTAAATATTAAAAACAGTAATGAAAGGGATGAGTAAGATTGTGGCGATGATGGCAGACGTGGGCCAAGAAGAAGGGGGGATGTGCGATGTGCAGACATTTGAAATGCACCATCTTGAGATAATTAAACATTTATTTGAGAACTGCAGCAACAACTTAAATGCCAGGGTGTGTTATAAAGACCACACAAAAGCCAAACGAACATGAATTACATACATACAAAATAATTTTGTATTTTAGGCCTTTCCGATTATTGACATGAAATCTCGCACAGCTTTGTTGTCTATGCTTCCCATCTCTTTGTATGAAGGTTGCAACAAGACTGTTGCCTTTACCCATCGGAACTGAGAGAATAACAGCAGCACAGGTCATTTTCAAGGGTGAAGAGGTATCAGGAGGGGATATTCAGGATGGTAATGGGCTAGCTAAGTTATTCCTGAAGAGTAGAGGGGGGAAGGAATTTGCAGCATATTTAATTTAAAAACCTTCCTCTTCAGGATCAGTAACATGGAATACGTAAACACATGTAGATGCACAAATGAACACACACACACACACACACACACACATACACACATGAGGAGTGGGGGCTGGGATCCTGTTGTTGGAGCTGCATGATCATAAGATCATGTCATCAGCCATAGATATCATGGATATTAATCTTTAATTTAAATTGCTGGTGGCAGGACTGTTGCCTGCAACCTTTGGATTTTTAAGACTGGAGGTGTGCAATAGGATTTCAGCTACTGACAGACTTACTTACAGCAGTGTCTGTGACTGTGTATATACTGGCCAACAAAAGGCAGCAGGCACAATCAGACTCTTCAATAAGACATCATGACAAATCCATGTTTCTAAAATGCACTTGTAACTCTGAGACATAGAAACATTTTTTCCCTTGTAAACTGGGAGTCTGATATTGTGAGCTGCTGTCAACAAAAGTTTGTGCCAAATAAAACTTGTTCGTTTTTGAGATGTTATACAGTAACACTCTTTGCTATGCCTCCTTTATATTTCTGCAAAAGGAGAATAAATTTTACAGTATGTTTGTATCAGACTTAAATGTGTTACAGCCTAGACAAAACATGGGAAAAGCAAATTCATATAAGCTTGCAACCAGTTCTTTAGAATAAGAATTTGGGGTTGAAAATTTAGTATTTTGCTCCAAAATACCTGTTTCAAATCCTGCTTTGAACTGGTGAAAATCATGGTAATCTCAACTGAATCTTCCGCTGATGTAGTGCATATTCATCTTGGACAGGAAGGTTTTCATTGTTGCTACTCTGTCATCAACAGACATCTGTCTGTACCTTTCCTTGTATAGAAAATTGGCCAGTTGGAAAAATACATTGTGGTTCACAAGGAAGAGCTCCGCTCAGAGATCATAATATATATTAAATATAGTTAGATGCTGCAGATTAATTTTAAAGTCCTCTTGTGCAAGAGATCTCTGGGAAATAATAGGAAAGAATGGTTCCTAACCTAAATCTGTCAAAATTTTGACAAGAGTATGGTACTTGGGACTGATATTTATGGACAGATGGTTAGAATTAATTAAATATAATAATAGCACCAGAATGGTTCTTGACTAATATTTTCCCTAGATACTTTTTCCTAGAAGTACTTTTTTAATGAAAACATTCCTTGGTAGCTCAGCATTCTTGTTAATATACCAATATGATAACAACTGCAATTTCTTGGTTCATTTTATCAAATGTAGAAAAAAGTAGTTTTGAATATGGGGGTCTTTGATTCTCATGCCTGCCTGTTTAATAAGTTAGGTGTGTAGTAAGTTGCATCCATTCTTTATCATTCTTTGACATTAATTTATTACGAGTACATTGAACCTCAGGGAGAAATTAAGAGTGTAATGTGGGGGGGGGAGCAGGGTACATTTTAGAAGGGTGATACCTCCTGGATTGTAGATTTTCCCCTTTATTGACAAATACCTTTAAACCTCTTTAAACTGTAAATCCTTTTGGATTACAAATACTGATAGAGTATTAGGATCTTCAGTATTTCTGAGAGTCAGCAGATTTTAATGTAAGCTAGCATTTTACTTTGAAGTGGCCTAAACTCTTCCTCAGATTTGGTTTTGAAGCAACCTTTATCTCATTTGCTTTTTCTTGTTAAGAAACGTACTTGTAGGTTCAGATTCAGAAAATAACGTGACCGTTAGGGAAGAGCTCAGAGGCTTTGCTGAGTATCCCAGCGTTGGGAAACATTATGTCTGAAATCCGGGGTGGGGGGGTAGGTGGTGTTCCAGTCAAAGTAAATAGTATTGAACTAGAACAGTGTTACTGTATGTCTTAGGAAGGGATAGGAAGGCAGCTTTTGAATTTGGAGGTAAATTAAATTCTCAGATATAGTTTTTGCCAGTCTCTAGGAGATTATCTCTGTAACTAGAATACAGTTAAATTCAGTAATGAAATCTAATTCAAAATTTATTTCAGTGTCTCCAACACTACTAAATTGTCTGTACTGTATATTCCCTGCCCCTCCCCCATTTTTAATTGAATACATAATACTATAATTGGTAGAACTTGCACTTGCTTTATCTTGGGACTGAAACACTTTTTGCATTATGTTTTGCAAGAAAGCATCTTCTTGAAGTGAAGCTGCTGATCTACCTGCCCTGAAAATGCATGCCATAACCCTTCTCTGTTCATTGAATATATTATTATTATTACTATTATGTCAATCCCGTTCTATGGGCTTTGCTCTCAGGTAAAGTGCATATAGGATTGTGGCCTTGGTTGGATAGGACAAATAAACAAAAACTTGACCCTCTAAATAGAACAAATATTTGCGTATCATATGCTTTCTGAAGAGAAATGTTTAAAATGTGAGTTAGAAGATCAAAACCCTCTTATACACTCGTAGGGTTTGAAAGTCATCCATTTCCTTACAAATAAGAAAATTGAATTTCTTGATATAAAATAATTATATCATGTTGTCAGATGAAAAGAATCTAGGAGAAAAGGAGTTCAACCACATTCAGAAGGCAAAGATTTTCAAAGTTTCCTAGTTTTGAATTGGAGCCTTATGCTGTGAATGCACCTAAGAGTCCACAGAGAGAGTTATATCAACAAGAAGTCAAGAAGCAGTTAAATTAAATGATAAGTACAGTATGTATACATAAGATAAGCAATTGGCATAGAATCTGAATTTAAGATGAAAAGAATAAGAGCAAGGTTCTACATCATACAGGAAAAACATAGGGATCTTGAAGTTATTTCCCTGCTGATGCTTTGTCACTTTGGATTTCCAGACCTTACTTGAGATGAGAACTATTTGTTCGTGTTTGTCTGATAGTGAAAGCTGATTTAGACACTACAGAAAGCTTGCTACCAGAAATGTCAATTCCTTAAATGTATAACACCGTCTGATTTCTTAAAGCTTGCAAATTAGCTTGCTTAGTTTTCTGATTGGTCATCAGGAGTTAAACACTGGCCAGTATCCTGGTATGTAGTTTCACCAGCATGACAGGAATGATGTCACCAGTAGTGGCTAATTAGAGCTAATTAAAGAGTGCTCCCTTCAGTTTTGGGTTACATGCATCTTCTTTCTGTTGATTCATATTGCTGGGGGGGGTTGCATTAGTAAAATACCCTTCCCTTCTTATCGTAATTAATCTAATCTAAAATCAGCTTTTCAGATCATTGTATCAGGCAACAAAGTTATATGAATATAATGAGCAAGGAGAAAAAGGTCAAAATACCTCTTTAGGTTTGTGAATGTTGTAGCATAGGAGCATGTGTACTGTATTTGAATGAAATATATTTCAAGTTGTCATTCTTTTCATAAAGTCCTTTCCTTGTCAGAAGCTAGCATTATACAAATGATATTGATGGAATGGATAGACTGAAGGACTAGGGCCTAGGAGACCTGGGTTTGAAGCCCCATTTGACAATGGACACTCAGTGGGTGTAGGATGGATCTGGTAAACCATTCCTTTGTATCTCGTTTACTTTGAAAGCCTTATTAGGGTTGCTATGAGTCAATTCTGATGTGATGGAACCTAACACTTAACGTATTAATTTTCTTAGCCAAAACTGGGGGGGGAAACGCAGTATAATCCTTGGTTTGTTTGCCCAAAAGGAAAACCACAATCCAGTGGGACTTACTAGCCAGTAAGCTTATTTAAGATTGCTACTTTAGTGGCCCAGATCCAAAGAGCACTTCTATTCATTACACATGCCCAGGTGGGGGTTGCAATTGTATTTCACACACAGATACCTTATATTACATTTCTATTATGCAAACTGTTATCATGTTTTCAGTAATACACAAGTTCTCATGTGTGAGTGAGTGACAGGTGAAAAGCTTCTAACCACCTACCTCTTAAATGTTTTCAGTTCTCTCAGAATAAGCCTCACTGAATTAATTGGAATTTACTTGTGCATAGAAACTATATAGGATTATACTGTGAAATGAAAAAAAAATAAAATCTTGTGAAACAACCATAACCAAACTGGTGTACATATAGGTCTGTTGCTTCAATATTGGATTCCAACTATGACCCCGCAAGTTGGTGACAAACAAAACTTCCTTGTCTTAAACCTGTCCCAAGATAGTTTGTTGTTTTTGCTGCAACAGATTAAGAAAAGTACCTCCTTGGTGGGGGGGGGGAGAGTTAAGTTAGAGGGTATTAGCATATCTCATTTAGAACATGTGGGAAGAATTTTTGCTTGAAGGGAAAAAATGAATATAAACTCTATATTGTAGTTTTAGAAATACATGGGACTTTCACAGATCAGATTGCTATTGTTCAAAGTTCAAACACAGGCTAGATTCCTACTGGTGTTTCTGTAAGTTTTGTGTAACTTGCTGTGGTTAATTACGACTAATTGCCAAGGCTCCGAAACATGTCTCAGTTGCATATCTGGATGGACACCTGACTGTACAACTGAGATTCATCCCAGCACCCCAGCAGTTAGCCACAATCTGATGTGGCAAGGAATGCAGACGTGAAGCAGACATCAGTAGGACCCCTGGTTAAGTGTGATTCAGCAATAATCTATGAATATAATTATCGCTATCCAAATTAGAACATCATTATTTTTACAGAATTTATATTCTTTTAAAAACTATCATTTATTCCAAATCCAGGCTGCAAATTCTTTGGGCCACAGTCAAATCCATAGCTAAGCACACTTTAGTCCATGGATTTCAATAGGCTTAAGGACATTTAGCCCTTTGCTGGAAAGTGGTCATAAGGTGTAAGCTATTTTTTCTCTCAGAGAGCTTTGTGCAAGGGAGACTTATATGGTTCCTGGAACTAAATCACCTGTCTTCTTTTAAAGCTCAAAGACAGCATTTTAAAATTCTAAAGTTAGTTGTAGCTCTTTCAGTACATACAGAGTTGTTATAACAATGACAACAAAGAGTTGGTGGCACCTTAAATGCAATCAAATAAATTATGGAATAATGTCCTCTTAATTGTTCGTAACTACCAAGGTTTGATAATAATGATAATAATAATAATTTTATGCCATCAAGTCAATTCTGACTTGTAAGAATTCATTTCAGGTTATTCTAGGTAGAGAATACTTGGAAATGGTTATTGATTGATTGATTGATTGATTGATTGATTGATTGATTGATTGATTGATTGATTGATTTAGTGTGTTTTATATAAAATATTTTGCAACATTTCATTTAAAGAACCCTCCCAGACAGCCAAGTCACTAAAGGAAAGCTTATCTGAAGAGAAAAGTCTTTGGCTGCTTGTGGAAGGACAGCAAAGATGCACCCAGCCTGGCATCCTGTGGGAGGGAGTTCCAGAGTCTGGGTTTACCATTCCCTTTTTCTGGGGCTTACTCTGCAGTTTGCCTACAGCCATTCAAGCTGGCTTTTCTGGGGTGCACAGTGGAGAACTGAACGTCTAACCTCTGGCTCTGCAGCCAGATACCAAACTCACTGAGCCATCTAGCCAGGTTTTGTGCTTTTTTTTTTTTTTCCATTTTCTAGAATCACTGCACCAGGCAAGCATTTCTCACTTTGAAAAACAAACATTTGAATATTTGAAACTGCTTACATGTTTTTAATTCATTATTATTTTCTTCCAACAGAGGAATTCAAAGGCTCAACAATAGTGGAATTAATGAAGAAAGAAGGTACCACTTTGGGACTTACAGTGTCTGGAGGAATTGACAAGGATGGCAAACCGAGAGTGTCTAACCTTCGACAAGGAGGAATTGCTGCTAGGTAAACACTTCCTAATGCAAACAGCATAATGGCAATGCAATAGCAGTGTGATAACCTATACAAAGCAGAATAAATAAATAAGAGAGAAAACCTTTTTCACCAATAAAGACAGAAAGGTAATCAATAGTAAAACTGTTTTATAGAAAAGTTTAATTTAGTTATATACTAGTGAGATGCCAGGATGGAAATTAACATTTATATATTTCAGAGTTTATATATATTTGAGATAAAGCAAAGTAAAGCAAACACACAAAAATAATACAAAAGGCAGCACTACAGGGGAAAAACAACATATCATTATCAAAGTTAACCAGAAAATAACAGATGTTTGCAATTATTCTGTTTTTAATCATTTTTCCATGGTTGCAAGAATTTAAGTGTCATACTGATCATTCTTCCTAGAATATCACACATGTAATATGAAGTTTTGTCAGTGCTTTCAAGAGTCTTCATACAAATGTGTGCGCATGTGTGCGTGCCCGCACGTCCTATTATGAATAGGATATCCATTTTGCTGTGAACAGTGGAACAGCTTCCAAATGGGGTTAGTTTGTTTGATCCCTCAGGGTTGCAGCTTTGAGGCAATCACATGCTGGAGAACAATAGAGGAAAATATACTATCTTGAGACCTGAAATAGCAGATATGAGTCAAAGTAAGCAATGCTAGATAGACCAATAGTTTAATCCAATATATAGCATTTTTCCAGTTCCTTGTGTAGGCAAGAATATATTTTTGCATATGAAGGTCTAGTGATGGGTTACAATAGTAACACAGCATGAATATTATATATCCTAACAGAATGTCCCATTTAGAAAATTAAAATATACCACCTTTATTTAGTTAGCAAACATTGCAAATCTGTACATTTCAAAATAAAATTATTTATGCTTAACAAAATGAAATACAACTTACTGAAGAAAAGATGTATGTTGCAGAAGTGACCAACTGGATGTGGGGGATTACATCAAGTCAGTGAATGGAATCAACCTCACAAAGTTTCGCCATGATGAGATCATTAGTTTGTTGAAGAATGTTGGTGAGCGGGTTGTATTAGAAGTGGAATATGAGCTTCCACCAGTCTGTAAGTAATGAAATGCCTTTGCATGTTTGATTATAGCAATACTATTATTCAGTGTCAAAACTGAGCTGCTGAATTTTACCACATTTCTTAGCTTAGTACACCACTGTGATTTCTTTCCTTGAGTCCACAGAGGAAAAGTTGCATAACATTCAAGTGCTAAAAAACAGCTTTCCCCTTTCTTCTCTTTATATGGACCATGAATCAGTTGCTAACAAAATACCCATCATGATTAATGGAATATCTGCAGATAGAAATGAGGTGTTCTTTAATATGAGAGGGGGAGTCACTTCACCACCTTTCACTGGGATTTTAAGCCCTGTCCCAATAGAAGTGGATTGCTCCTGAAAGAAGGACTTTCAAGCACTAAGCAGATTTTACCCCCACTGCAAAATATTCCCCCAAATAAATAGCAGTACTGTAAATAAAAGAGGGCACTAAGAAGAGGAGTTTATCTAGCCTGTCTGTGTATAATGAATGCTAGAGACATCTCCCCTCTCTACTTCAACTCTTTCTTTGTCCTGTAAAAACCACTCCGCTCAACTGGCAAACAAACCAGGTACTATTTGCATTACACTCTACTTCTTCTGTAAAGCACTCTGTGAGCTTACGTACATTTCTTTTTCATACTAGAGCATATATTACACACACAATAACATGGACACATATAATTTCATCCCTGTAAATTTTTTCAGTGTGTCCAGGTCAGAAGAATTAAAGGTATAACTCAGCATAGTAAATTTAATTGAATATATTTCATTTTAGGTGTTAATGGTTAAACTAAATTTCTGTGCTTAATACTGCCAAATTGCAGTGGTGTATTTATGATGTTGTTTTGGAACTGCTGTGAATAATTAAGCATTGCAATATGAATTAGGTGATTTTGATTAACTAAATCAACTGAGCGTACAGCAATTTAATAGATTAAACATATTTATTTTGAATCAAACAACTCTGTTTGCTCTGTTATGTTATGTTCAATATATGTGTGATTTTTGTCCACTGAATTGAAAAATGAGCCTGTCACACTACATTACAATTACTGTACAGCCATAAACCCTTCATTTACATTTTCAGAATTTCTGACCTTGTACAAGTATAGTACCTAATGAGCTGAATGATAGCTTTGTAGATATGCCTCCAGCATCCACCTGTGAGAGGATGAAGGACTGTAACCAAATGTAAATAGGTGAAAGAAGCTGTAGTCCTTGTTGACTACAGCACACTAGGTTTGGTGTGGCATAGGGCCAGGTTGATTGTTGGCTGATTTTTCACCTGAGCCAATTGCTAGGGATATATTGTCAATGGCAACATTATCAGAGCTCCCACATGGACTCCTCCTGGGGTAGTAAGCAAGTTATTAAGCAAGGATAGCCCCCATGTCCCAGCATCCCTTTTGGGGACCATCTTTTAAGAAGCAGAGTGCTACTATGCAGATCCTTTCAGAATAGCTCTGGCCAGACCTTCCAGCACTGCAAGAGGCAAAGTAGTGGATGCCCAGCTCGGTGCCAAATCTCCTGCAACTGAAAACACTTTGATAAATCAACCTCCATATCCTTGAGCTATAATTCAGTCATTATTGAAGAGACATTTTGTGACATTCCGTTTTAGTCCATGAACAGTTAGCTCTCCAGCTTTTGACTAAGAGTTGACAGAATACTACAAAACCTACAAAACCAGGAAAGGAGGACTTCCTCTTAAAGCACTGAACTCCCTTACCCGAGTTGGTTAACACACAAACCCCACACACGATTGACTGGTGATGCAAGGGAAAGCAGGATCTTTGGGGAAGGATCTACACTTGGTGGTGGTGGTGGGCATAGCTCAGTAGTAGAGCACGTGCTTTTATGCTTGAAGTTCCCAGGTTAAATCCTAGCATCTCCGGTTAGTGGAAGGAAAGAATCCTGCCTGGAACACTGGAAAACACCTGCCAGTCAGTGTAGACAATACTGATCCACATGGAACAAAGGCCTGACTCAGTAGAAGGCAGCTTCCTATCTTCCCTTCTCTAATGGGAAAGAGGCATGTACCTGCCCAGCTCCCATTGATAGGGCAGATGCCCTTATCAGATGATAAGAATAAGATTCTTCTGGTTTGTGTCTCAGACTGGAAGCAATCTTGATATTGATACTCATATCTTCTTCTCATGATTTTTAAGATAAGGTTATTCTGTTGTTTGAATATGGATTATGTAGAACTGGAAAGCAGATCAGATCCGCATATGCAAGGATCAATCATTGCCTTGGAAACAGGTTATTTCAACAATTTACTTTTTTCCTTAATGTAGAACTACATGGTTTCATTATGTTTGGAATAATTTATTGATTATTCTAAACTTTATTTAATGATTATTGTAAGCCTTACATTAATTGTCAATAATACAATTAGAAAACTTTTTCAAATATATATATATATATGTTTCAGCGGTACAAGGTTCAGGTGTCATTTTCAGAACTGTGGAAGTTACTTTACATAAAGAAGGGAACACTTTTGGCTTTGTAATAAGAGGTAAGTGTGCCTTTGGTGCTTTGAATTTCAACATTATTCACTCCAATTCCACATTCCTGTTAGCAAGAAGATTAGAACAAGACATTGATAGTGCACATCCTGAAGGCACATACAAGGAGAAAAAGAGTACTAATCCAACATGATCACCACCACACTGCAGTGGCTTTAAGTACCTTTGTGTTGTTTTTTATGGAACTTGTAGTCGCAGTATACAACTATTAGAATTAGCTTCTTGGATATTGAACTAACAGTGTAACTCACCACAGGGGGAAAAATAGTTCAGGGTTATTTCATCAGCTTTATAATTTGGTGTTTCATTGTGGCGGGAAAGCAGATTTTCTGTCAGTGCATGCTGCAGATTGCTCAGGATGGTTAGATTGGGAACGGATTTTTATATAAGACAAAGTAAGAAGATGGTGGCTTTTTCATTCTCTATCCTAGGTGGAGCACACGATGACAGAAATAAATCTCGTCCTGTTGTGATAACATGTGTTAGACCTGGAGGGCCTGCTGACAGGTATTATTCATCTTCCACAGTGCATGTATATATGCATACATACACACACATGAGAGAGAAGGAGAGGAGGAGAAAGAAAGCAAAAGGATAGATATGGGGTTGCAGTTTAAGGCAGACATTTGCAAAGCACAATAGACACATTCAAGTCTAATCCATTCTACCTTATAAATTATACATTTAATTGGAGTACTAACAATAGGCATTGCTTAAGATTAAATGGCATGAATTTTAATTGAGACACTTGGCTTCTTTTGTTAAGTAGGGCTTAATTTTTTTAAGAAGCTTTAAGAAGAAAAGAATATGCTTTGTACTATGCAAATGTAGTTTGTTAACTTGCAGTTTTCATATAGCCTAGTTTCAAGATATTTTATGCTTTTATGCTCCTTTTTTCTTTTCATTCCTGGGGAAAATTGTACCCTGTTACTTTAATTTGTATGTATATAATGCAAAATTAGGTATAATTATAATTTCTATAAAGCTTTTGTTGATGCCTTGCTTTCATAATGTTGTGGTTGTTTCCATGATTGCTATTCCTTTCACCACCTCCAGGCCTAGCCTCATCATGATTAAGAATGAAGCAGTTCAGGTGGCATGTGCCAGGTAGAATGAACACTTCCCAGCTGTTCCTCTTGAGCCCTTTGGCTATTTATCTGTTTTTGAGGACAGAACTCAAAAACCACACAACCTATAACTGACATAGTGGTGTTAGTTGCGATTGGAAATTATTTCCCATTATCAGCGTTGAAATGGGGAATTATTTTCCGTTATCAGTGTTCATTCTATTTGGATTCTGTACACAGAAAGGAAGAACCACCATTTTGTTGTTCGCCTCAGGCAGGAAAATATTTTAGGCACCCCCAATTATTATGACTCCTGCTGCTAATCACTTATACAGATGTTATATTATGTTACATACATTACGTTATGTTACATTATGTATTTGTTATTGGATGATTATGTAATATTTTTGTGTTATTTTATTGTTCTGTGTTATATTGGAAGCCGCCTAGAGTGGTCCTATAGACCAGATGGGCGGGATACAAATCCGATAAATAAATAAATAAATAAATACATTACGTGCTATTGAGTGATATGTAAATTAAAGTGACCCAAACAAGGTTTTCAAGGTACTGTACATGAAATATTAAAGGGGCGATTTTACCATTAGAGTCTACCAGTGAGTTTCCATGGCTGAACAAGGAATTGAGTTCTGATCTGTTTCTCTTTCTATTGCACCACATTGGTTCAACAGAGAAACGGCTAAGTGTTCTGTCATATTTGGGCCTGCTGCTCAAAGCAACAAGGTAATTGCTATCATGTCATGTAGATCTGCTGCGGGGATCAGGTCTTGGCCACAAAGTAGTATGAATGTCCAGTGGCACTTCCTGAAGTATGATTAAGAATTGTCCAGTAGAAAAATTAGCAAAACTGGTGCCTCAGTATCCTCCAGAGGTAGTATTAAGACTATAGTATTTAGGCTAGCATTTAATGTCCTGAGTTAATCAAGGGAGTAAGTTATTTATTTTGTTACCCTATCTTTAGGTATATTTTAATATAGTTTTCCTTGTTTAAAACTCAAGACAGTTGAACTGGATATTGGGAAGGGGTATAAAGAATCATTTTGCATGTGATTCTTTTCTCAGTGTTACATTGAATCAAATTAATAAGAACTGTGCTTTCTCTTTCTTCTTTCAGAGAAGGCACAATCAAGCCTGGCGACAGACTGCTTAGTGTTGATGGCATTCGGCTTGTTGGAACATCCCACGGTGAAGCTATGAGTATTCTCAAACAATGTGGGCAAGAAGCAACTTTGCTGATAGAATACGATGTCTCAGTTATGGGTAGGTTGAAATGCTGAGCTGTCATTCTGGGGGACATCTGTGACATTTTACTGTCCATCCTTTAGAGGCTACTTGAACAATGATTATGACCTGTTATGCCTCTCCTAGCACAAATATTCCCACCAGCAGCATCTCATTAATCTTTCTAGGTTCGTGGAGAGGTGAACAGCATTTTATTGTAATTTAGAGCTTAGCTATGTCATAGTTTTGTGGGACTGAAAGCATACAATTGTTCCTATCAAGGTGACAACTCTCTTCATGATTCTAGTGAGACCTGCTTGCATAAAGCAGATATGAATGCATGACTATTTATCCCAAATTAAAGGGTGGGAAGATATTTGCATGGCATGACATGTTTATTTAGTGTCAGAAATAGGAAAAAACTGTGGGGAAAGTATAAATCCCTGGGACCCTTGAATGAAATAGCAAGAAAGAGGATTCCACTGATACAGAATTTATCTAATTATATATAACTTTTCTGGAGCCAGAGATGTGATAATACCCTAGGAGGTGTTGCTCCCTCTATCATTTTAGAACTTTGTAATTTGCTGATGCACTTTAAAAGATTTAGGGAAGGTTAAACATGTTCCTCAATTTATAAAATAAATTACCTAGCATCTAGATCAGCATTCACAGAAAATGCTGTGAAAATCTTAGTACCCTATGGAAGTTGCATAAAACAGCATGGACTTTACAGCTTTTTCATTCTCATAGTAGCCCTCATACATGGTCATCAACTGGAAGATTAACTGCATTTTCTTATCAATAAGGGAGTTCAAAGTCTCTTCAAGAAGAGGAAAAATATGAAATATCAATTGGCTTTGTGAGAAAATACCCCTGGGGCATTTTTCCCTGTGATATCCTACACTGAATATGATTATTTTGTACAGGATTATAGGTAGAAAATCTTGGTCCACTATGAAAATTTATTGCACGAGACTCCGACACTCTTAAAATGTTCATATGAGAAATATATTGATCTATGACTAGCTAAGTACTTTTCATATGAGAAATACTCAAATGCAAATAACAGAATAGATTTTATAATGAGTTCTATCCAGAACCTGATGAGTTATATTTAAGACAATTTAAAAGACTGATTTAACTCTGAGAGCTTGCTTTAATAAAAGGAAATACAGAAATTCTGAACTGCAAATTCTTTAGACTTTCCCAGACAGAAAGAAGATTGTTCAGATTGGTTTAAGAAATAATTTCTGCCAAGGACACTTTAGGACTGACATTCTTTGAAAGAGATATTGGTTTGCAAGCCTAGGTGTGCTGGTCAGCTAAAGCTGAGCAAAGATGTTTAGGATGGTGTCTCATAGGCCATCTTCAAGCACATGGCTGCATCAGTATCTTTTGCCTGAGGGAGTGCTCTGTACTGTTCCTACTGTCTGTTTTACTTTTGGCGGAGGGGAGGAGGAGTTAATTTTGGGCAGGCGGGACGTTGAGATCTTCAACCAGTAAGGCTCCTGCAACACACTATTCTGCAGACATTGCCTGAGAGAGCATCCTGCACTGCTCTTACTGTTTTACCTTTTGCCAAGGGGAGGAGGAATGAATTTTGGGCAGATAGAGCACAGGAAGCCTCAGCCAATAAGACCTCCAAAATGGAGCTATCCAAAGCAAGCTCCATCGTTCAAGCAGCGCTTTTCGTAAATACCTTGGTAGAGACACACACACCCCAAATTTTCCTTCGTATTTCCTCCTATTTTGTTTATATTCCTCCCTGTCTTCCTAGGTTTCCATTTGTGTTTTATTATTAGTTTGTCTGTGCATTGGCAGAAACAAGCTGAACAGTGGCTACCCTGCTAATTCGACTCTGCCTTTATACATCATCATCATCATCATCCTCATTGGAGTAAATCAATTTGCTTCAATATTTGTATTCTAAATAGTCTGAATGAATTTTATTATGCTTTTTTTTAATTATGTTAATAAATAATCATTGTGTCATTTAAATTATTGATTAACTTTAATTAATTAATGACAGGAAGAAAGCTTGAGTACTAATCTTGTAGTTTGCTCCTATTAGTACTTACTAGCTAGATAGAATAAGGGGCCCAATTCTTCATAAATAGCTCTATATTGCTTATTTATTAATTTAAGTTATTTACCCTACCATGCTTTCACTTGTCTCTGCTGTTCAGGATATCTCAGCTTGTTTGCATTGGTTCCTCTTGTCTATTAATTAAGCTATTTTTTCCCATCCAAACTTATTAGCTTTATATTGTATATCAAATTAGGTTTTATTTAAATCTGCCCTGTTAGTCATGACCTCCTATATATTAATTTATACTACTCCCTTGTGTTCTGGATCCAGCCCTATTATATATATATTGGTGTCTTGTTGGAGTATATCATCTACATATATCAGTGGATTGATTTTGAAAGCTAAAAAAGAAGCTGTCATTTCCAAATACTGTAGGTGATTTCCCATCAAATAAACAATGTAGAATTGGTAAATATTGGAGAACTAAGATGTTAAATAGATCCAGTCTCACAAGATCTTTCTATTGAAGAACTGGAAAAAGATCACAGAAAGCTGTTTTAGCTGTCAAAATATTTGTTTGTGTGTTTGTTTATTGCTTTTCTTCTCATAGGGACCCAAGGTGGCTCACAACAGATCAAATAACATATTTTAAACACTGTATAAACATAACATTTAAGAAATAAACAAACATATATTCGTTTAAAAACAATTTAAAAACATTTAAAAATATGTAAGTTAATGGACAGATGAAAGGGCGGCATGATTAAACAAATTGTATCTAAGGACTCCACCCTTGCTGAGTGATGGATTTTCTATATTCACATGCTGCCCCTTCAACCATCCTCATAAAGATTCAGACCACACACACCAGAAAGACCACTGTTAATGACCATTAATGACCCATGACAATAGGTGGAAAAGGACTGCAGAAGTGGGATTATCCCTCATTCCAAGTCCTTTGTCCTTCTAATAAGCCAATTCAGACCAGGGGGAAGTAAAACCAAGGTGGAGGATATATCAGGGGTCTCCTACCAACTCTCCTCAGACTGAAGAAGCTACTTGGATGAGTAGTGAAACATTTAAATAAGAAAGAAGTCCAGATGCCATGACTCAACTTACAGATAACCTCACCTGGATGACTGAGAACCTTCACAGATATACTGGAATAGACTGTTGTCTTCAGCAACACTGGCTGTAGCAAGCAGCATTCTTATGTAACTGCTGCCATGTTTCTCCTCCTCACAGCAGCAGTCACTCAGGACAATGTAGCGTCTGCTGAAATCTCATTTGCATCCACTCTAGACAATGCAGTTCCACCTTGTCTCTAAGTGCCACTGCTGTCTCCCCTTTAATAGTAACTCTTCCTCAGATTCTACTGCAGAGCTCTGCTGATCAGGATAGTAGGAAGCTCTGTTGTATCTCTAAAGGCCTTGACCTCTTGTGGTCCTGGGGAGACTGCTAGATAGAGGCTCAAACTCTTCCTCCAGTGGAGAGTCTTTCAACTGAGATATGAGATCCCAAATCCATAGATGAAATATGACCCCAGGCAGATTGCTATGGAAGCAGATACAGTGGTGCCTTGCTTTATGATTGCCCCGCATTACGACGAATCTGCTTTACGACGATCTTTTTGCGATCTCAAAACAATGGTCTAAATGGGGGAATTTCGCTTTGCGATGATCGGTTCCCTACTTCAGGAACCAATTCTTTGCAAAATGATGTTTTTCTAACAGCTGATCGGCGATTTCAAAATGGCCGCTGGGTAATTAAAATGGCTCCCTGCTGTGTTTAGGGACAGATTCCTCGCTATACAGGCAGCGAAAATGGCCGCCGTATGGAGGATCTTCGCTGGACAGTGAGTTTTTACCCCATTGAATGCATTGAATGGGTTTCAGTGCGTTTCAGTGGGGTTTTTTATTTCGCTTTACGATGTTTTCGCTGAACAGTGATTTTCCTGGAATGGATTATCATCGTTAAGCGAGGCACCACTGTAATCTTTTAGGCTTTGGTTGTATCTCCACCACAGAAGGAAAATCAAGATCAGACATTAAATGTTCACACAAATTGATGTTACTACAAGGTTACGTTATGTAAGCTTCTATGTTATGCTTCTATGTTATGCTGCAGCAATACTCCATATTAACCTTTTTTACAAAGTCATACTGAATTAATTTATTTAAATAGTGAATGCAGAAGCAAAATTATTATACTCATGCTTAACTGGATACATTGCTTTCGGTTGACATTATTTGTTGGTATAGTTAGTTATCAACACAGAAGAAGTTACTGGTGTGAGTGGGGAGTATTATTAACTATTGCTCTTGTTAGGTGTCATCAAGTAGCCTCCAATGTCTGGTGATCCTATGAATGAGTTACCTCCAAAATGTCCTGTCATTAACAGTCCCACTTACTATTTGTGGAGTCAGGGCCACCACTTTTATTGAATCAGTCCATCTCATATTTGGCCTTCCTCTTTCCCTACTGTCTTCAACTTTTCCCAGCATAATTGTCTTTTCAGTGAATTTTGTCCTCTTATGATGTGCTCAGAGTAAGACAGTCTCCGTTTTATAATTTTTGTTGCTAGAGTAAGTTCAGCCTTGATTTAATCTAGCACTTACCTATATGTTTTTCTGGCGGTCCATAGTATCTGAAGAGATTTCTTCTAGCACTCTATTTCAAACAATTTGGGTTTTTTAATTGACTTTTTCACTGTCCAGCTTTCACATGTGTTCATAGAAAATGGGAGTAGAATTGTGTGAGCGATTTTGGTCGGTCTCCAGTGACACATCCTTGCACTTCAGGAACTTTTCTGGTTCCTTCATTGCTTACCTTCTGAGTCTCAGTCCTCTTCTGATTTCTTGGCTTCAGTCTCCGTTTTCACTGATGACTGAACTGAGATATGTAAAGTCTTAAACAGTTTCAGCTTCTTAATTGTCAGCATTAAAGTTGTATAGTTCTGTAGTCAAGATTTTGTCTCCTTGTTTCTGTAGTCCTATTTTTCCACTTTCATATTTCACCTTCATCAGGAATCAATTCCAATTATTGCTGCTGCTGCCTGTAACATGGGATCATCGGCATATCTTGAATTATTGATATTTCTCCAACCAGATCTTTTTCTGAAATTCATCAGAATTTATTATGTATTACTCCATATATGGTAAAAAATTGTTGCAGCATCTTGAGTATCACTTTGCTTGCATGGGAAATTAATGCAGTTATTACAGTCTTTGTCATGTCCATCTTTGGGAATTGGAATATATAATAAACGTTTCCAACCTGAGAGCCATTGCTTTGTTTTTCCCTATTTGTATATTATTGTGTATTCTTGTTTTGGGTTTGAAAGATTCAATCTCTGTATCATGAAATATCGATCCTGTCTTCTCCTAACGATTTATTTCCTTCAAGTGCTTTGAGAGCAGCTTTCACTCTGCTTTCATCAATTGCAGGTTCTTTCTTATAGGATTCTTCTTAAAAAGAGATCCATCATCTTTTGTACATCTCTGCTGTACAATTCATAATAATAAGAATAATTACCATTTTAGAACTACAGAGCTGGAGGGACCCTATGGATCATCACGTCCAGCCCCTGTCAAGGAGACACAGTGGGGGACTGAACCCCCAAACTCTGGCTCCATAACCAGATACCTAAATTACCTTTGGTATATTGCTTCCCCTTTCTCTTTATTTTGTCCTATTTTATAGGACCTCTTATTCAGCACCCCTAATCTAGGTTTAAATTTTTGTTTGATTTTTTTGGATCGTATGGAAGAGATGTTGTGTTTTTTTCCTCTTTGCTTTCCATTTCTTTTCACTGATTATTGTCTTTTTTTGTATTTTTCACAGATGTTACCTATGGTTTCAATCCATGATTCTTCTGGTTCTGTCAGTTGAGCTTGGCAATGGAAATCAATTTTTTAATGGACTTGAAATTCTTCAGAAATTAACTATTCCTGTCTTGTTTTGGCAGAGGGGATATAGCTTCTGCATTTATTGCTTTAAAAATTATGTAGTCTATTTCATTTCTATTTTGACCATCTGGTGATGTCCACATGTATAGTTAGTCAGTCATCCTAAAGCATGTATTTGCAATAAACAGATTGTCGGTAGTACATAACTCTATGAATAGCTCTCCTGCTTCTTTTCTGACTCCTAGGCCAAATTGTCCAACAGTGTTTGGTTCTGCTTTGTTTGGTGCCTTTGCAGTCCAATCACCTATGATATCACATCTAATTATGATGTTTAATCAGGTTCAGTTTGCACTTGCACAAATGCTTTCAGTTTCTTCATCATCATCATTAGGTGGAGTTGAATGATGGTTGTCTTGATAGGTTTTCCCAGAAGTTTGATTCATATTATTTGATCAGACCTTGTATTATTGCCCCTAATTGCTTCTTATATATTTTGCATATAACGAGCAACAAGTATTAGAACAACAGCATCTTCTGAGCTTGTTGTTTCAACTATAAAATACCTTGTAATTATCTGATTTAATGGACTATTCCTGTCTACTTTATTTCACTCAAACCAAGTACTGCAGTATTTGAACATTCAATTTCTTGTTTTATGATTTCCAGTTTGCCTTGATTCATGGCTTCTTGTGTTCCATGTTACAACTGTATGTGTCATGTAGCGTCAAACTTTCATTTCTGTACACCTTGGCCGCTAGACATCCTTGTGGCTTTAATGTGGTTGCTTTGTTAGAGACAACATTATCCATACCTGTCTTCTGCTCTTCTCCAGCCATCTAGAATACTTACTCATAATACAAAAATAAGTGCCCCTCTCTTTTACTTATATAAAAGTGTAAACACCTCCCCACACACACAATACATGTAAAATGAATTTAGTCTGTACAGTATAGGACAAACGTCCAAATGCTCTGGCAGGTCCAATTTACATTTCTAGCACCATTGAAACTAAGACTTCATTAAAATCAGTTGTGTAAACATTCATTCCCTGTAGGAGAAAGACTGTAAAGGTGAAATGAAATGTAATTATTGCCAGATAAGTACAAATAAAGTTTCATTATGTGAATTAACAAGAGAGAAAAGCAATTTATATTGTTCAGAAAACTACTTCTCTTACAACTGTATGTTTAAACACACCCTTGCTTCCACAATAGTGAGAAGCCCCAGAGGCAATCTTAAAAAGTACAGTTTCCTTTTGACAAGAAAGCATGGGAGACTGAAAAGCAAATTATACATTGTAGAAACGGATGATTAGAAGTGTGAATTCTTTAAATGCTGAAAACATCTGATTATCCTGTAAAAAGCATTTTACTTCTTCCATTGTTTGCTAATTAGACTTCTTTGTTCTGTTGCTGGTCATTGGAAATAAGTACAGGCTTCTGTACACAGTACTGTGTACAGTAAACAAGTACACAGACAGAGTTCTAACTCCTGTCCTCTGAAGATGCTGGCCACAGAGACTGGCAAAACGTTAGGAAGAAAAACCTCCAGAACATGGCCAAACAGTCCAAAAAACCCACAACAACCATCGGATCCCAGCCATGAAAACCTTTGAGAACACATTAAGCACAGGCTTCATTTGAAAATATGGTTTGTATAATGTATTATTTGATCAGTGGCTACACTCAGATGACCAGGCATGACTTAATGAGCACACTTAGCTCCTTGCCCCTTGTTTAACAGCATGCCATGATAAACCAGGACATCTTTTATTATTAATGTCCATCCACCTGAAATAGAAACATGATTTTCTTCTTACCCTTCTCTGAATGAGAATTCGTATGGATTGAAGTTTAGTTGTAGGGTTAGGTTTTAGCTTGAGTTACATTTATGCTATTGGTGTGGCCAATGTTCTGACATGCAGAACACATTCATGCTTTGCTGAAAACCTGCCTGGGACATTCCCCCCCCCCCGCCCCCACATTGGCTGGGGAAAAAAGTTGTGTTTGTTGTTTGTTCATTTATTTGTTGGTTCATTTTTTTGGTCTTAAGAAAGAAAATTATTCAAAAATTTGTACAAGGAAGTGCCTGAAACTTGGAGATATTGTTTGCAGGTATTCAGGTGACAACACTATAAAATGCCTGTCTTGTAGATGTAGCTCTGTGGGAAATCTGCAATAAAACACAACTCATGGGGCATTGAGATGTCCCATTTGGGTGGTTCAGGGTTAATATAGTTTCCCATTTCATCTTTTAAAAAAAATGTACTATTCAACAAATACGAGGGGGTGCTGATAATTATTGAGCCTTTCCCAGGGAAAAAATGAGCTAGGAAGCTATAAATTGTAGGGTGTATTGGCCAATTTGTCTTTATTCAATGGGGCAAAAATGAACTACCTATGATTTTAACTTATTTTTCATGTTCACGTCCAAAGTGAACATGGCAGCATCTCCAGAAAAGTTCAATGTGGAAGAGCATAGGACCATAATCAAGTTCCTGTTTCTCCAAGGGAAAGGTGCAAAGCAGATCCATGATGAAATGTCACAAACTATGGTGACAGTGGCCTTCATATGCAACAGTTAAACGTTGGGTTGTCAATTTTTAAACTGGCCATTTCAGTGTTAAAAGTGAGAAGCCCAGCGGAAGGCCTGTTTCTGTCTCTGTGCCTGCAAATGTGAAAGCCATCCATGACATGATCATGGAGGACCGCCGAATATCAGCCAAAAGTATTGCTATATATCTGAGAATATTACGTGAAAGGCTTGGTGCCATTATCCACAACGACTTGGAAATGAGAAAGCCAGCAGCAAAGTGGATCCCCAAACTTTTGACAACTGGACAAAAGAGGAAACGTGTGGAGTCATCGGTGGCTGTTTTGGAACATTTTGCACGAAATGAGTCAGATTTCCTGGGCAAACTGTTAACTGGTGAGGAGACATGGATCTACTGTTATGATCCTGAGACAAAGGAACAGTCTAAGGAATGGAGACACGGTGCTTCCCCCAGGCCAAAGAAGTTCTGAGTGCAAAGGTCGGTGCAGAAGCAAATGGCAACAGTTTTTTGGGATAAGAAGTGAGTTCTGCTGGTGGACTACCTCCAACAGGGTTCAATCATCAATGCAAAATATTACGCCGCTTTATTTATTTATTTATTTATTTTATTTATTTATTTATTTATTGCATTTATATGCCGCCCATCTAGACATAGTCTACTCTGGGCGGCTCACAACTTATTGATGAAGTTGAGGCAAAACATCGAGGAGAGCTCTCCAAAGGTGCCATCCTGTTGCATGACAGTGCCTTGTCACATACTGCAGGTGAAGCAATGGCAAAACTGACATCCTTAGGCTTTCAAGTGATGCCCCATCCTCCCTATTCTCCCGACCTGGCTCCTTCTGACTATTATCTGTTCCCCAAACTCAAAAAACACTTGACGGGACAACGATTTGGGAGTGTTCTGGAGGCAACTAATGGTGCAAATGAGTGGTTACACCAGCAGTTGGAAGAATTTTATTTGCAGGGACTTAAGAAGCTGCAGGACAGATGTCACAAGTACATTGACTTCCTGGGGGAATATGTAGAATAGTGTGGCAGTTACAGCTTCCTAGTTCAATTGTTTCTGGGAAAAGCTCAATACTTATCAGCACCCCCTCATAATGTTTATCTGCATCAGATGAAGCCGGGATATTAAATCAACCTCAAACCTTAGCTCAATGCTTGGACCTATTGAGAGACTGGTATATATAGTGTGCTGTGTTTAGGTCAAATGAAAGATCATGGTCACGTAGAGCAGTGGTTCTTAACCTTTGTTACTCGGATGCTTTTGAACTGCAACTCCCAGAAATCCCAGTCAGCACAGCTGGTGGTGAAGGCTTCTGGGAGTTGCAGTCCAAAACTCCTGAGTAACTCAAGGTTAAGAACCAGTGACTTAGAGCCTTCCTGATGTGATTGCATGAGCCATGAGGAGAATAGCAAAGGAGCTGTAGAGACAAAAGGGTGCAAAACCGCGGCCGCGCTGCGCCGCGCCGCCGGACCGGGAGCTCATACCGAGGGCTCTCCCTTGGTGGCCGCTGGAGCAAAACCGTGGCCGCGCCGCGCCGCGCCGCCGGACCGGGAGCTCATATTGAGGGCTCTCCCTTGGTGGCTGCTGGAGCGAAACCGCGGCCGCGTCGCGCCGCGCTGCCGGACCGGGAGCCCATAGCGAGGGCCGGAGTAGGAGTAGAGCTTGGGAGAGGTTTCTCCGGTTTCCCCGCTGGGCTCGGAGGTCCGGGAGCGCTTCCCGTGACTATCTGGAGGGGTGTGCTCGCTGGTCGGCTTCAAGGAAAGAGGGCGAACGCGCCAGTGCTGGTCCCGCCCCGGAGAGCGAGCCCTGACGAGCTGGAGTGGAAGAGCCCGAAAAGACCTGGGCTCCTGGCTGTGGTCGCGGAGTGTTGCGGCAGAAAGAGAACGGAGCCGAGCGGGGGTTGAGCTCAGGACGGAGTCGCAGCGCGGAGGCTCCTGGAGGTGCGGAGGTTTCCTTGAGGCGCGGAGGTTCCCGGAGGCGTGGAGGTCCCAGACGGGTGGATCGAGAGTGAAGATCGGACCCAGCCAGGACCGGGAATCCATAGCGCCAGGGCAGGAGTTGGAGGGAACCACGAGGTTGGTGTACCGGAACATCAGGGCACCGGCGCCATGTTGGAGCTTTTCCCCCCTGCTTCCCTTCCTGTTTCTTGCCGGGTTCCACCATACAAGGACACCTTTTTAACCGACCCTCAAGGGGCGAGAACAGAGACAGAACTACCATCTTGGCTATCAGTGCCTTTGTTTCTGCTCATGAACATCAGCGCGAACCCTGAGCCAGTAATTAAGACTTATTACACCTTATATGAAAACTGCAAACTAACGTTGCCCTCAACATCTTTAAGGACTAGGCTGCACAGTGGAGGAGAAAGACAGACCTGGGATACATGTGGGGGATAGTTTTTATACTCTTATATGTTTTTTTTTTTTTTTAGTTATTATTACACTGTATAGGCTTATGTATGTATATCTTCTTATTTGTTGCACTGCATATGATTATGTTTTTTTACTATTAATTGATTTGTTATATTGAGTTATACTTTTTCCCTCCTTCCTTTTTATTCCCCCCCCCCTTTTTTTTTTTCCCCCTTGATGATGGATTGGAGGGCCTGCCCTCCCAGCGAGGGGTCCCAAAACATCTCAGTAGTCACGGGTAGGGGGAGATATGGCATTGGCCCCGTCCCTGCTCGTGTAAGAAGAACGATGGGCAGATGCCTAAAACCTGTACATTGTTCTGAGACGGGGTCCAACCCCCAGTATCGAGGTAGCCAGTCCAGTCGGCCATCCACTCTGCGCCTGGTGTTGTTGAATGCCAGGTCTGTATCCAACAAGGCCCAATTAATTTACGATCTTATTTTGGAGCAGGATGCAGACCTGGCATGCATAACCGAAACCTGGATTGGCGGAGAGGGGGGTCCCCCCCTAGCATTCATCTGTCCGCCCGGTTATGCCGTCCAACACCAGGGTAGACTGGAAGGTCGGGGGGGGGGAGTAGCCATTGTTTATAAATCCAGCTTAGAGGTTGCTAGGCGCTCCACAGTGGTAAAACCGGGTCTAGAGGCTCTTCACGTGTCGATTGGGGCCAGGGATGGTATTGGGATTTTGCTGGGTTACCGTGCTCCCCGCGACCCAGCCACTTCCCTACCGGAGCTGGTGGACTTTGTCTCCGCGGCACTGCTGGGTTCCCCGAACCTATTGGTTCTGGGGGATTTCAACGTGCATGCGGGGGCAGAGGTTTCTGGGCCAGCTCTTGAGTTCTTGGAGACCATGGCCTTCTTGAACATGTCCCAACATGTTAACGGCCCCACCCACGTGGGTGGCCACACACTTGACCTGGTTTTTTCCACAAATGGGAGCGAGAGTGGTCCGATGGTGACTGACCTTGAGTCGGTCCCCTTGTCATGGTCGGATCACCACCTAATAAAATGCATCCTCAACATGGCTCTTCCCCCCTGCAGGGAGCAGGGACCTATTGTCATGGTCCGCCCTCGAAGGCTACTGGATCCGGTTGGATTCCAGGAGGCCATGAGAGGTGCCACGACTGACCTGGCTGGCGCTCCTGTCGACGCTCTGGTTGATGGCTGGTTCTCAGCCGCGGCTAGGGCTGCAGACACGATCGCTCCTAAACGCCCTCTCCGCCGCAGAGATCGTCCGGCACCTTGGTTTAACCAGGAGCTCCGGGCATTGAAGCGGGTCAGGAGACGGCTAGAGCGCAAATGGAGAAAGGACCCGACGGATTGGAATTGGATAGCTGTTAAGGTCGCTACTAACCTTTACCTGGCTAAGGTAAAGGCTGCCAGTCGAACATACTTCGCTAACCGGATAAGCGAAGCCTCCAACCAGCAGGCGGAGTTATTCCGTATAGTACGCGACCTATCCGGAGTTGGTCTGAGCGACGGGCCTCCCTTTAGTTTTTCGCCGGACCAATTTGCAGCATTTTTTAAATCAAAAGTGGAGGCCATCCGCCGGGACCTCTCTCCCTTTTTGAACACAGTGAGTCGAGCAGAGATGTCCAGCGCTCCGTCTTGCCCGGTGATTCTTGATACCTTTCAGCCTGTTACGCCTGACACTGTGGCCAGGGTGCTTGATCGCTGCCGTGCCACCACCTCCTCCTTGGACCCTTGCCCGGCCTGGCTAATCAAATCAGCCAGGCCTTTAACAACGGAATGGGCCACGGTTATAATTAATGGGTCTTTCCTTGAGGGCAGATTTCCATCTGCCCTGAAGGATACACTCATTAGGCCCATCAGGAAGAAACCTAGTTTGGCGGCGGACGAAATTGGCAATTACAGGCCCGTCGCCAATGTTTCTTTCCTAAGCAAAGTGGTGGAGAGGGTGGTGGCCGATCAGCTGCAGGCACTCCTGGATGAAACAGATGCCCTGGATCCATTCCAGTCGGGCTTCAGGCCGCGCCACGGTACGGAGACGGCATTGGTCGCCCTGTGTGATGACCTATTGAGGGAGGCCGACAGGGGCAAAGTGTCTCTGTTGGTCCTCCTTGATATCTCAGCGGCCTTCGATACCATTGACCACGGTATCCTCCTGGGGAGGCTCTCCGAGTTGGGAATAGGCGGCCTGGCATTGTCCTGGCTCCGTTCCTTCTTGGAGGACCGTCCTCAGAGAGTTCAGCTTGGGGAGAGTGTCTCGGCCCCGTGGATCCTCAATTGTGGGGTTCCGCAGGGGTCGATTATCTCCCCAATGCTGTTTAACATCTATATGAGGCCGCTGGGCGAGGTCATCAGGGGGTGTGGAGCCAAGTGTCACCAATATGCTGATGACACCCAGCTCTATATCTCCTTTTTGCCAACCACAGGAGATGCCGTTCCGTCCCTTCAGCGCTGCCTGGAGACTGTACTGCAATGGATGCAGGAGAACGGGCTCAGGCTGAACCCGGACAAGACGGAGGTGCTGAGGGTGGGCGCCCCCGCAGCTCGGGATTTGGGAAACCCCCTCTCTTTTGGGGGGGTGACCCTGCCCGTCAGGGATGTGGTCCGCAGCTTGGGGATCCACCTGGACCCGGCGCTCACTATGGAGTCCCAAGTGGCGTCGGTGGTCCGTACCGCCTTTTTTCATCTTAGGCGGATAGCCCAGCTGCGACCCTACCTTGATGTGGGGGCTCTCACTACCTTGGTACATGCGCTCGTAATCTCCAGATTAGACCACTGTAATGCGCTCTACGTGGGGCTACCTTTGGGGTTGCTGCGGAAGCTACAGGTGGTGCAGAATGCGGCGGCCAGATTAATCAGCGGTGTGAAAAAATACCAACATATTTCACCCACTCTGGCCGCCTTGCACTGGCTGCCCATCCGCTTCCGCATAGACTTCAAAGTGTTGATGCTCACGTATAAAGCCCTAAACGGTTTAGGGCCTCGATACTTGGCGGAACGCCTTCTCCCGCCAAGATCTACCCGTGTCACTCGCTCGAGCCAGGAGGTGAGGTTGAGGAGCCTAACGCCGAGGGAGGCCCGGAAGGAGAAGACAAGAAATCGGGCCTTCTCGGCGGTGGCTCCTCGCCTCTGGAACAACTTAAAATAACCTCCTGTGATCCGCAGGTCTCCCTCGCTGGGTGTTTTCAAGAAGCAATTAAAAACATGGCTGTTCCGGCAGGCCTTTCCATCATTCTCCTCTTGACCCCCCTCTTTGTTTTTGCTTTTGCTTTGTGTATTATATGATTTAATGTAGTGCCTTCTTTTTTTTTTTTTTTTTTTTTTTTTTTTTTTTTTTAGAATTGTCTGTTTTCGTTGTTTTATATTATTTTTATGGTTGTTAGCCGCCTAGAGTGGTCCGTGCGGACCAGATAGGCGGGGTATAAATCAAATAAATAAAAAAATAAATAAAAAAGGCTAGTTCATAACAGAGGTTATTATGCCAAGACCTTATTGTCCATCTTGCTCCATAGCATTCTAATAATTTTTTTTCATTTAATAATGTACAAGTGGAGAATACTGAAAGTAAACGGGTCTTCTTTCAGCAAATCTGCGAATCCTGCTCCAAGAAGAACTATATAAAATCACTGCAAAGGCTGAACCCCTGGATTCAGCTCATTACATAGAAGCTCCCTTCACGTATCACAAATCAACACACTGCAGACCAGCTAAATAGTCTATATATTTTTCCCCTGAAGTATAATTATTGCACTAGAATGTTTTATCCCTGAAAACACATAGTGTAATTCCATAGCATTAATGTCCTTATATAACACTGTATTGAGTCAACAGCACAGTGCATCGTTAAACCATGAAATTCAATACTGCAGGATGTAGCCACAGCTACTCGTTTGAATCACTTTAAATTCATGGAAGTTCAGGCTGTTGATGGCTATTAGCCATGCTGTCCATATGAAACCTCCATGCTCAGAGGTACTATGACTCTGAATTATCAATTGCTGGGAAAGACAGTCAAATGAGTGCAGTTGCATTTATGTTTTGCTTATGAGCTTCTCATAGACACAAGGTTAGAAGCAGAATGCTGAGCTAGGAAGGGCACCCAAAAAGCAGTGCCTTTTTTGAAGTATTGTTCTACTAAGTGAGACTTCAAATCATTTAGTTACATTCTGTAACTTCACATTGCATTTCCACATCCCTTAATGCATAGGTCACCTCAATTAATTTGCAGAATATTATGGGATGGGGTAGGGGAAGGATTTTGCAGATTGTTTAGTTTGGATATAACTACGATTAACACTAACTGCTGACAAACTTTTAACCTTATTAACAGGACTTCTTGCTGTCAGTCTGGCATAGCATGCCAGTTTCTCCCCTTGCTCTTATTGTACTGTATCAATTTTTCTGTAGCATAAAGTGGGCAATGCGGTTCAGAAAGTATAAAGATTATTAATTTTTTGTCTCTCTCAAGCTGATAGCTAATGAGGAAGAATGTCTTTATTTTTCATGTTTTATAGAATGCTCCAGCCTGTGGAAAGAGACATATGCCTAAGGAAAATAAGCGAAAAAGAGCTTGAATCTACCTTCTAAGTCTAGGTAGATAGAAAAGAAACAAGAGGTTCATCTTAATTAAAAAGGTTCGTCTGTGACTTATGATGAGGGTTAGACATAGATTAAAAGGTATAGCTAGTTTGGGGAATTTTTGTAATATGTGAAAAAAAATTAATATTGCAGATGATAACATTTAAATTTCAAATGAAAATGTTACAGTTTTCCGAAGCAGGGTGGTAAATTGAGCATTCATAGATATGAGGCATCTGTCTGTGAGGCCCTTAATTCACTGCTAGAGAGATGTATAATCAGAACAATCCAATTAAAGACTTCAGATATTTTATACACATTTCTAGTTTATGATAGGCCATAAAGATGAATTTAAAATTTTCCATGCACTCTGAATTGCTAAGACTGGTAGGAAAAGAGGTCTTGTTTATCCTAACAGAGGCATCAGTACCATTTTCACTCAGCATCTGGTGAAGTTTTTGGACCATGCAACCATTTCTTGCTTTGTCAGCTGTGCTGGTAATAATGGTCTTCCTAACTAAGTAAAACATACATTTGATCACAGGAATACGGGTCTGTACACCCAAAAGTCCAAAGTATGGTAACTAGGCACATAATCTCCAGTCAGTGGCTGAAACCCCGTTCATCTTCATGTAACATGAATCTACGCCCTGGGGTTCAAATCCCAGGTAGCCGGCTCAAGGTTGACTCAGCCTTCCATCCTTCCGAAGTCGGTAAAATGAGTACCCAGCTTGCTGGGGGGGCAATGTGTAGCCTTTATAATTAAAATTGTAAACCGCCCGGAGAGTGCTTGTAGCGCTATGGGGCGGTATATAAGTCCAATAAATAAATAAATAAATAAATACGCCACCATAAATGTGCTAGGGGCTGTGCTCAAGCATTGCAGTTAGATTGTATAGTTGTCTGTGTGACTCCCGTTTCACCTGTTGCACAGCAGACATGCAGAAGTGCATCATGAATAGCACTTCTGCCCTACCACACATTCCTTTAAAGTTGTTGCTGTTTTGTATTGCACATTTGAAGGTGTGCAACAGAATTTCAGTTAGTAAGTTCTGAAGCCCACATTACACAGACTTTTTAAAAAACGTGCATTAAAATTGTGCTTTCTTACTTGCGGGTCTTCAGTCATGGTCACCTTGGAGAACCCCAGTCATAGTGAATGGTACCTTCAGGACTAAATAGCAGCAGAATGTAGGAATTTTTGGCAAGCAACTGTTAATTTTCTTTCAAAATAAATGTCAACTAAAAAGTGAAGCATTTTGTGTGGTTGGGTGTTTTTCTTTTTGAGAAAATACTAGTCTTGCACTATTTTCAAGTGTAAAAATGGCAGCCTTTTTTGTCAGCATTGACTGCTATCTGGTTTCAGAGAGTCCTGGACAAGGGATCTTTTACGCCTCCTGGTGATTATGCCTCCTTTCCCTGGTGCTAAAGGGCCCTTCCCTTGGCATAACCAGGTTTATCTGACAACGACCGGTGGTCAAGGCTGGTGCTGGTCAAACAGCCTTCATGATCTAAATTTGGTCTTATAATGGATCAGAGACCTTGTAAGCAGAAACAATTCCTGTTCTGAGGTCTTCTTGCACTTCAGAAATTTTCTGGCTGCTCTTTTCTTAGCAGGTCTGTTCTTTTTCCTTCATTTTATATGGCACTGATTTTATATGTCACTGCTAATTCAGATCATGAGTTCACTTTTCTGCTTTCCTACAAAGAGATTTCTTGTCTGATATTTGTAACATTGTGGCTGCTTTTAAATGGTATAGTATTTGCAGTTCTTTAATCTTCTGTGACCATCAGTGTGACTCATGAAAGCTACTAAATACTGTCACTGAAATTGATAAGCAATTTTATATTCTGACTGAAAATTATTGAAAATATCTTAGTCAAATATCTAATGTGTGTATACACAGACTGAGTCATTGGCCAGAATCCTGTTGATGTTCATGTAAGTTGCCATGGCTAATTGTGGTTGATTAACAAAATACCGGAGCACATCACAATTATAGTCACACGCCTGACGTGCCTCACAGCACAACACCAAGATGCGCTCCGTTCCCTTGTCAATTAGCTGCAGTTAGTGTAGTAAGTTACACAGGACTTACGTTACCATATATAGAATTCTGACCATTATGTCTATGATCCAAAGTTTCCAATAAGATATCCATGAAAGGTGGCTCTCTAAAAGGAACAGGACGTTCTTCTTGCCTCTGCTAGTATTGCCATGATTTCTTGGTATATATTGAGCTGCATGTCTGAATCTAATCTCTCTGTGTTGTATGTTCTTCTGTATAATCTAATGAATTTCTAGAAGATAAATGTATTTTTAGCTGTATCAGTTACCTGCTGTTGCATCAGTGTCAGAGATTTGCAGAGAAAACAATAATTTAATCTCTAGCTGAATAATATTATAATGTGATGAAAATGCTGTAGCTGCCCAGCTATCTCAGTCCTTTTCTCCAATAGTCATTTTATTCCTCAGACCTTTCCACCTTGAGATGGGAAAACCCAAGAATGGCACAGGGGCAAAGGAAGCTACCAGACCCACCTAGAGTGTTTCCCTCCATTTTCTGGCACACAATCACTTTCCTGCAGGTGTGCCTTTTAGAAATGTTGCACATCTATTTTCACTCCTACCGTTTTCACTGCTACCATCCTGACACATGTCTTCATACTTTAAACCCCAGTAGCTTGGCAAAGTAATCAAGGCACTAGAAATAAGTACCTAGATTTCTTCTGTAACACAAAAATTCAACCAACTTCTGGATAGGATTTTTAATGTATTTTTTAAAGAAGAAGGAATAAAAAACATAAAATGTTTACAAAAGCAAAAAGTGAAAGTTACTCAAAAGTTTATTAGCAACATAGAATTAAATCACAAGTTGCAAAATCAATCTTGGATTTATTTATTTATTTTTGGCAGAGAAGGTACACACTTCAGAAAATAGGCAACATACTATCTAACCTAGTTCTTACTTATTCCTAACACAGGCTGTTACCTGAACAAGGTCTCCTCTCATGTAGGCAGGCTCCTTCTGGAGAGATGGAATTAACCCCCTGGTTTCAGGATGCTTCATTCTCCCACCCTGCATCTCTCAGGCTTCTTTATAGCAAACAAAGTTTGATGTCAGGCATGCATCAAGTACTACCATCATGGCTAATCCTTTGAAGTGCCTCCAGGCTAATGGATTACCTCCTTAATGGTTATTAGTACCAATTGCCATCCCTCTTGGCAGGTAGGAACTTTACCAGAGATGTGACATCCATATTAAAGCCTGCTTTGACCTCTTCCTCTGATAAACAAACAAGAGAGTCATGGACCAGTCTCCTTCTGAGTGTATCCTGGCTACTTCCAGTAACAGAGGGAAATTTGCATGTTTATTTGAATTTGGTATTTCTTCCACCTTAAGATGTTTCCCAGCACACATTAGGATTTCTTGTAGTCCTATTTCTCTTTACATATTATATAGGATATGAGCACCTGTATTTATTTATCCGGACTTCACTGTTACAGATAGACATGCAAATGAAAGTGAATCCATACTGTTCTGTCTTATTTTGTTTTATAAGTTTAATTTAGTTACCATTTGGTACAGCATAACACTTTAAAGGGAAAGTTAATGAGCTAATTTTCATACTATTAAATAATTTGCATACAGCCATAAACTTCATGTTCTGGTCAATGTATTTAGTGATAGGATTAGCTCATGCAGAATTAGCAAGCAGGATTGGAATCATAGCCATCTCTCTGCTGCGTGCGGAAACTTGCTGAGGCTAGCGAGCCTTTTCTCTCCTGTGCAATCAGGCTGAGAAAAGAAAGGCAGCAGCAGTGGTGCTAGGACATGGCCTTCTTGCTCTGCTCTTTCTTCCATTGGTGATGAAAAAGCTTGCTCTGCTCAAAGATCCTGTACAAAGTTCTTGTAAAAATCCTACTAGGTTATGAAAGTCGAGCACATGACTTGTGTTGAGGTAGCAGGAGTTAGAATACTTAGAGTCTGCCCCACACTGAGCAATTGAACTAGAAGATGAAAATATAGTGGGAATGGAGGTAAAGTTCTCCTAGTGTCTCTCCCATCTTGCCTAAAGTTTTCCCCTTATTTTAAAATTGTTTCTAATTATATTGTAATATTCTTGTTGTAAGCCGCCTAGAGTGGTCTTAATTGACTAGATAGGCGGGATATAAATAAAATAAATAAATAAATAAATAAATTGCCAGTGTAGTATCTTTAGCTCCTTGGAATTAAACAGATCCCGTGCAAACGATTATTTTTCTCAGTTCACCGAAACAGAAATGCAAAAGAGCATATGGAGAATGGAGGTCATCACCTATGACAGACTGTGGGGAGGCTAATCTCACTTTCATCACTACAGGACCTTTTGGGGAAAAAGAGAGAGAGAGAGAGAGAGAGAGAGAGAGAGAGAGAGACCAATTAGAGTAATACATGAAAGCGAGCATTTTATTGCTCTGATAACTTTTCTGGAAGGGGCTTCCTATTTTTCTTCCTCTTCCTTCTCTCTCACTTTCCTAGTTGCAGCTATTGCTGTTAAACAAAAGCTTGATTTTCTAGCAATTGGATTTAATTTATGAACACTGCAGCCCTTTATATTATTTATAGTGGTCTGCACTTAAAGGTATGCTTTCAAGTCCAGCAGACAAAATTTGACTTTCCAGCTGTATTTTAACCCAAAGGCACAAATTATGCTATCCTTCTTGCTCTGCTCTTTCTTCCATTGGTGATGAAAAAGCTTGCTCTGCTCAAAGATCCTGTACAAAGTTCTTGTAAAAATCCTACTAGGTTATGAAAGTCGAGCACATGACTTGTGTTGAGGTAGCAGGAGTTAGAATACTTAGAGTCTGCCCCACACTGAGCATGTGTTTGACATTCCTTGCACCAGTGATACCAATAATGCATCCACACAGCACACCCATGCTACCAGCTGAATACACAGAAGGCTGAAACAAATGTCAACAGTGACAAAGCAACAAAACAAAACAAAAAACTTGCTTTTTGGTTTTGTTCTATTTTGTTTTTAAAGAACTCCCAGTGGTGCTGTATTTTTGTTCTGTTTGCTCTGATTTATTCAATGCAGGATCAGCATGTGTGAACTCCAGTATCACATAGATGCATGTTGCTTGTGGGTGGATGTAATTTTATAATATTTCCTTGTGAGTATTTTTGACTGGTTGGTTACCATCCCTCCATGCCCTACTGCTCTCACTGCATTCTGCTTTTATTTATTATTTTTAAAAAATGTTCTCCCTTTTGCATCATACTGCATATGTGAAAACTAAACTTAAAAAATCAAATATAAATAAAAAGGACTGGTGTTGAAAGATTGTTTGAGAATGGTGGATGGGTAAAAAAAGGGGGGGAAGACAGTAGATGGTGAAGTAGGTGGGTAGACGACAGGGAAGATACCAGCTGCTCCAGTGTTCTGCTTTTTAAAAAATAATAATAATATCATTTTTGCACCTAGTGCAAAACTGAAAATTAAAAATAAAATAAAATTAGAAAACAAGGTGCCAAAAATGTTAAGGTTAGTGAGCAGGAGGCAGGTAAAACAAGCGAAGGAAAGAGAGAGTGAAGTAAGCAGAGAGAGGTCAGAGGAGATAAGCAAAAGGGAGCACTGGGATTTGCACTTAATTAAATAATTAATTCATTGAAAAATAGAGGGGGCAATGATTTTGTGCATTTGATTGCATTTGACGCTCTCTCAACATATTTGTAATTTCTTTCGGGTTTTAGAAATAAGAAGTTATATTCAGAACAATCAAACATAAGCTGTTCCCAAACTCTTAAAGAGTGTTATTTTGGCTCTAAAGGTTTTTCGGGCCAAGACATTTGGCTGATAACCAAATAAATATAATCCTGCATTATATTTTCAGTTATATTATTTTGAAAACTATCAGAAATGTTGTTCCTATAGGATGCTTCTTGTGTCGCATTCAGTTATAGTTCTACCCCAATAAAGCTTTTTTGTTGTTGTTTTGGATTCCTGCTAGGAGTGGATATTCTCTTTTAACAGTGTATATGGGACCTTACAGACATAAACATATCACTGGTCCTAAGGGTCTTACAAGATAAAAGAGACAATGGAAAACACAACAGAGGAATAGGAGAACATGAATGTACTTTAAGCCTCATCAGAATTTTAAATGAGAATTAAGAGAATGGGACATAAAATTGGCTTTGATGAAGGGTTTGAAAAGGAGGGTAGATATGGAACCATATGCATGTTCAGAAAGATGTTCCGCAAGCAGTTAGCAGGAACTTAATTCCACATATGATGAGAATGGGCAGAAATGTTTCATTAAGGAGGTAACAAAAGGTGGAGAGCAGAAGGTATGGCTAGGAGTGAAGTAACATGAAGTAATAGCCAAGAGATTAAAAAGAAAAAAAACATGTGAACAAGAAATAAGGATGTGTACAAAGGTGAGGGGAATAAGAAGGTGAAGGGAAGCCAGAGAAGAGATCTGATGGGAGCTGTCATGCATTTCTGTCTGATTAAAAAGGTAAAGGTTCCCCTTGACAATTTTTGTCTAGTCGTGTTCGACTCTAGGAGGCGGTGCTCATTCCCATTTCCAAGCCGTAGAGCCAGCGTTTGTCCGAAGACAATCTTCCGTGGTCACATGGCCAGTGCGACTTAGACACGGAACGCTGTTACCTTCCCACCAAGGTGGTCCCTATTTATCTGCTTGCATTTGCATGCTTTCGAACAGCTAGGTTGGCGGGAGCTGGGACAACCGACGGGCGCTCACTCCGTCGCCTGGATTCGATCTTACGACTGCTGGTCTTCTGACCCTGCAGCACAGGCTTCTGCGGTTTAGCCCGCAGCACCACCACATCCCTGGTTAAGCACCCCTAATAAAGTGCAGCCTGTTTTAGTGCTGAAAGAGGCAAACTGAAATGGGCAGCCATGACAAATCTGAAGAAGAGCATTATGATTTGGAAAATTGAGTGTTGGTTAGTAGAGAAGCCTTGTGCAATCAAGTGGAATAAAAAGGGGGTGAATGGCATACATAGACAGAATCAGAAACCAAATAACATGATGGCATAATAACTGTTTTATTGATACTTTTCTGAGCAAAGGAATAGTTTTCAATAATACATTGCCATCTCTATTAGGAAATGAGCACACTCAATTGTGGACATGTACCTTTTGTATTAACTACATTTGTGCAACACAAAAATGTCCATTGCCTATCTCAGAGTGATGTGAGAGGGATAGTTTCCTTGAAATAGTGAAATACATGTATCTCGTAACATGTGATTCCCTTTGGCTAACTATCATATACTTACCATGCTTTGATTATTGGAAAGTAAATACAAGCTTTATGAATCTAATTACTGAATACATGTTTCTGAGAAAATCATGGAGGAAGAGGAGCGAATGACTCTCTCTCCTAAAGTTTAGTTTGACCCCTGGATATGAATATAGACAAAGATACAGCTATTAGTGATAGAAACACATATACAGTAGATCAATCTATTGTATTGTAATTCTTTTTAAAGTTTTCATATAACTGGTGTAAAACTATGGACTGCCCAATTCATATCTCCAGAATAAATAGGGAGATTGTATCCCACTTGCCTTGAATCTATTGTACCTTTTTTTTCTCCATGTGTCAGTACTGAACAGAGGTAATGAGAACGCTACTCTCCTTCTCAAATGCATGGCTTTTATAAGATCATGAGAGCTCTGAGGCTGTATGTAATTAGATAGACTGTCTTCTAGGCCTTGCAGGCAACACTTTAAGAAAAAAATTAATTTTTAAGTAGTTACTTTATTATTTATCAACTGTCCTGCTTTGCCATCTGCACAATGTCTGCAAAGAATACTGGCTACTCTCTTCCAATATTATTTTGAGTGATGGGTTTTACACTTGATTTAACTGTATTAAATATACATAATATTAAATAATATTGTGGTGGTGATAATCAGTGACAGGTTTGACATTGTGAAGTCTCATTCAGAGAGAGTTTCTGATTTTCCTTACAAAACCTGGGATATCTAAAAGGGTAATACGTGTAATGGAGTATGAACTTTGCCACAGCTAACAATGTTATATGGGTTAAGGCAAATGCCAACATAAAGACTGTAAAGATGGTGTAGAAGACCTTTAAAGAAAATAGAATTATTAATATTCCCCATGTTTAATTAGGGCAGCATATGTATACTTTTTTTTTTTAAGAATTGTTCTGTTCTTGCTATTTCCACACCTCCATTTCTTTCCCTTAAAAAGGGAAGCATACTTACAATGACCCTACACATATTCCCTTCTAGGTTTTTGACTTTGTTGGAGAAATGGAAAGGGCATTCAGAATGATATACAGTATATTTCTAATCAGTTTTTTGCATGTTTCAGAAAAGAGTAGTATTCATTGCAAATTAGATTTGTTATATTAAAAAGTCATTGTCTGCATAAAGGAAAGGGAAGATCCAAGCTTAACTGATTTATCTGCTTGGTGTCCAGGCTTATACTGGTAAAAATTATGTGATGGTTGAAATAATAGTGCATTATTCATGGTGGGCTACTCAAACATAGTCTGAAAAATATAATGCAGAAAGTGCAGGCTTCACATTTCATTGCTATGTTGTGGCATAGCTTGAGTTCCCTCTTTCAAAGGTTTAAATTACAAATTAAGAAATGTGAACAATGAAGGGGAAGGGATAACAATCTTTTTGCTATTGACATCTTGTGTAACATGAGAAAGTGGGAAAACGGACAAGTGGGGAGACCCGGAGGAGCAGCAGATGGGCAAGAGATTTCTCTGATACTCATAAACACTTTCAATCTTACAGAGGCGTTTGTGTCATGGAAATGGCAGATGCCCTTTCCCAGCCTGTTTCCACATTGAGTCTTTAAGACAAATCCAGATAAATTGGATACAGAGATGGGCATGACCTGGCACAGTGTCCATGAACCACAAACCATGCTGAATGTTTTTTAAATGAGCTGATACGTGGTTCATTCAGTCTATTCATCCCTAAATGAAGGGGGACTTTCTGTGTAGCTTAGCTACACAGAAAGCTCCCACTTACGAGTTTTCTACCTCGCATACCCCTTGATGGACTCAGCCCTTGTTCTTTGAGTGTAGTTCTTTGAGGATTCCCAATATATTGACAAATGGGCAGCAAAATTATTGTACACTTTCTGCAGTACTCCAAACCTTCCAGGAAGCCCTGGGGCAGGAAGTAGACTCCACACAGCCCACTGTCTTACTTAGCTGGGCAGAGCAGTGTAGGTAGAAGGGAGGAGGCCCAGTGCGAGGAAAGTAGGTGCTGGGGCCCATGAAGGTGGGCTTTCGGCGAGGATGAAGTGAAATGAAATGCCAGGGATGAAAAAGTTTGGTGTCTCATTTTACTCTATGAAAATGTGCTTCCCAGAACCACTCATGAAATGAAGCACGAACTGGCCCAGTTTGTGGGGGCATTTTGTTTGTGGTTCATTTCATGTCCATCTCTAGTTAGCTCTGTCATAGCAAGTATGTCCCGTCTAGATGAAATTGCATTGGAGCAGTCACGGACTTACTTTAGAATCCCAAGGGACACAGCAGATCAAGTTGATTGAGCCTCATCTTTGAAACATTTCAGCCAGATCTTTGCCCAAACATTTCATGGAAAGTTTCTCCATTTAAAAAAAAAATCCCTGCAAAGCTTTCTGCTTTGAGGATCTTCTCTTAGGAAACACTTTCTACTACGTATTGTACTTAATTTAAATTTGTATTTCTGTATTGTGAAACCATTGCATTTTAGCAACCATGGAAATGTGAATCATATGTTTATTTTATGCTACAAATATAACAGTACTCAGGAATTCTTTGCATGTAGCCACTATATCTGACATGTACCTGTTTGGTAGAAATAAATGTAAACCAGTGTTCTCCAATACGTATATGGATATTATGACTTGAACAGGCAATTTAACTAAGAAGGCATGTGCAGGGTTGAGTTTAATAATTTAATTGAATAATTTAAATGAAGAATTGGATTAAATAGATTATAGATTATATTAGGTACTACAACAGAAGCCATAGTGAAGCGTAGAAATACTTTGATATCTCTAGAATAGTATTCTTAGGTCTTACTGATATTGTCACAAAATTCCCTATGATCCAGGAAGGATCAGGAACTCCATATTAATGGATGCTTCTACAAGTTCACATAAGCTAATGCATTCTGCACAATCAGTTCTATTCCTGTGCATTATTCACAAAGTGCTGAGCTTTAGCCAGCATCAGTGGCCTCTTTATTATTCATACCAGCAGTAAGAGAGAAGTGAGCTTCCTAAATTACAGATGGAATAATTCTAGTACCTTTGGGCAATGGTAACACCTGGTTTAAATGGAACTGGTAGCATCTCATCCCTATTCTCCAAAGCTCTCTATCAAAATTAGTATTTAACAGCTGTCTTCAACTATGATCACTTATGTATGTATATTCTTTTTGACATCTATATGTTATGTAAATGTCTAGGACCAACATCTCTTTCTCACAAATGTGAACCACATTTAACTTGAAACATACTTTGGAAGCTAGCAAGCATAATTTTGCTTAAAGCAAGTTCATTATTTCCTACATTTTTTTTAAAAAATGATGATATTCTTTAAGCATTTGAACCATTTTTATTTATCTGGGATTTTTACAAACCAAATCTGTATGTTAATTCCCATTTGAGCATAACGCTAAAAAATGCTTTCCCTCTTCTTATACTATTTGTGATAGGGTGGAAGGGGAGGAAGTGCCCTGTTGCTTAGTTAAAGAAGCCAAGGTTATTATTAGCATGCTGAAAGTAATTGCAGTGCCTCTGGGAGGCTCTAATCAAACCTGGTGCCTTGATAGAGATGCTACATTCAAAATTAGGAAAACTTATAAATGAAATAAAAATCTAGGAGTGTTTTCCGTGCAAACATTCATCAGTGTATCTTATGTAATTATACAGCTGATAAATCAACATGGTGTGTAAGTGCTTTGGTCATGGTGTAACTATCTTAATGACCTAAACATCTTTTGCACATGAATAATTTATATCTCCATGATTCATTTTTCATACTTGTGCCTTTTACTTGTACAGGGTAAACTAATCAGTCTCTGTCAAGGGAGCTACACTTGATCATTGTTTCTGATTCCTCCTAGTTGGCTGGTTGTCTTCTGTTTTCCCTAGTTCTGTATAATGTTTGTTGACCTTACCTGCCTTGATGTGGGTTCCATATGCACTTTTATCAACATCAGAAGGCTTATCCAAATCACAACTCAAACCAAGTTCATTTTAGCCTTTTCTGGGTAGTCCTGCCTGTCTCAATTCAAAGGGAATCTATATTGAATACACGGAAGAATATAATAACTGCAGGAATGATAAGCTTGCTATGCTTCTATATCAGTTAGAGGATTGTAATGTTTTACTGTTGTTTTTGTGTCCTATATTTTTATTTAAGTACATTTATTTATTTATTTTTAGAGGTGGGTGAGAAGTGTGGATTTTTTCCTCTGGCATTACTTATGTAGTCCCTTAAAACAGGGAAGAAATAGCGCTGGCCTACAACTAGTGACTGTCCCACAGAATGCTCCATGAATACTTCTTTGCATGAATTTGCAAAATATTTCCTTCTTTTTGAAAATACTGTTATTATTTGGACAATGCATAGTCAACCTATTCAGCATTGGAGCAAAGGTCTTCTCCAGGGTCTCTTTTAAAGTAGTGAATTGTTTTTCACTTTACACTACACTTTCTCTACCCTCCTGTGCAAAGCATGACTTCCTCTTACTTTGATTACCTTTGCATTTTGCTGTGTGTGTGTGTGTGTGTATTCTGGGAAGATCAGGAATTAGTGCCGCTGTAACAGATATAACCAGTTGTTTTCCTAGTATTGTCTGGTGAATAGGACAAAAACAAAAATTTTGTTTTGAAAACCACTTTGGTAGTTAATAAATGCAGGGCTTGAAAATGTGTGTGAGATGTAATCACACAAGATTGTCTTTGCTGTTTTACAGATTCTGTAGCAACAGCTTCTGGACCACTGCTTGTCGAAGTCGCCAAAACGGCGGGCTCTGCTCTGGGAGTTGCACTATCTACCTCGATGTGTTGTAGCAAACAAGTTATTATCATAGACAAAATTAAATCTGCAAGTATTGCAGACAGGTGAGTATTACAACCACTGACATAGATCATAGGAAAATTCAGCAGTCAGAGGAGCAGTTAAGACAGTTAACAGTGTCCTGCACAAATACTGTGTGACGGCCTATTTATAAGCACAGCAAGTAAACCCTAAAAAAATAGATGCAAAGGAAAACCATTTCCACTCATCCAAGCACCTTCCCCCTACGATTGCTGCCACATCCATTCTCCCCCTCCCAGCCAGTGTTCCTGCTATCCACAAGCACTTTTGGCTGCAAGGAGAAAGTTGCAGGAGCACATTGTTGCATGTATGAAATTCTGCTTGTATCTTGGGTCAAGATCAGTTTCTTTGTTTGCTATCCAGTTGTTTGGACATTTACACTGATCATTTTTTTTAAGATACAGTCATTAAAAAATCCAGCAATGATTTTCATGATAAAATATTTACTATGGTGAATGTCATACAGCATTCAGAATTTATGAGACTTTATAATCCTGGCAGGTTTGTTGGTTGCTGTTGTTGTTTTTAAAGGAATCATCATTCAATCTTGGAGTACACAAAATTGACACTCATTAGACTTGACCTATCCCACTGCTACACTTTCTGTTGTATTTTACAGTATCAGAGAAACAAAAGAAGCTGGCTTCTGGGGTGTTTTTTGGCTGGTGTATGTGTGTGTGTTTTAAATGACTTACTTCAATAGTCTATGAGGAAAATCCATGTTTGAAAAGTAGTGTACTGTACTGAATTTTTAACCCTAGACACAGTCCAGGGATCTTTCTCTCCCAACCACATTTAAATGAATGATATTTCTGCAAATGTGTGTTTTATGCAACTTCTGTTCAGTGGCATCATTTAAATTAGTTCCCTAGGAGAAAATCTGTGTGATAGTGTTGTCATTCATTCCTTGACCCATTGGTGTTATCTGCTGTCAGGTTCCTTCCCATTCCACCCCAATAAACCTTTCTAGATATTCAAGGAGGCCGCCCTCCAGTGAGTTTCCATGACCAGGCAGAGATTTGAGACCAGGTCTCCTGAACCCTAATTCAACACTATCTAATAGACACACTACATACTCAAATAATTCTGCCTCTGAATTCCTCCAAACAAAAATTGTGGAATATATTAAGGTTACTACAAATGGTGTTTTCCATTTACAGCCCCTCCCCAATTTCCCCCATTGCCATTCTTTGTTTTTCCATTTCAGCAATCCTGCAAATATTGCAATTAGTGTACAATCCTACTGTGGACTTTTTGCCATGAGAATTACGGTTTCCGATCCAAGTTTTATTCTGAAGGATGCAATACTTTAATTTTCTCCCTTTGTTTTTCTCCCATTTCACAGGGGGTAACCATCTAAAGACATTTTCTACAGGACTGGTACGTCAGGATGCTGACTGCTGTGTTTGCTTTTCTGAACTCATCCAGTAGCCAGTTTCTTGAGTGCTGTGAAATGTAGCATCTAGCCCCTTCAGTTCCCACATATTAGGTTGTCTTTACTTACCTAGCCTATCTAGTCATCATGACTAGTTTAATAATTAATTTAATTAGTATATATCATCACCACCTTTTACAGATTACCAGCAAAAATCAACAAAATGTTTGATTCTCAGATAATTCACCATACAATCAAGTGGGTCCTTGTGTAAGAGAATAGCCTTCTTAAGCTAAGCTGCTCCCTTTTGTTGTGTTGCTCATTCATGTTAACTCACTACCATTCAAATTCTGTTCATGATGTCTTGGGCTTTTCCTTGTATACTGTATTGGTTTTTGGCAAACCATTGCAAATAATCCAATCAATATTGCAATCTAATTTTTTTAACCATTTTTAAGTTTTGCACTAATGGCATTTATGGTCTAGCAGATTGTATGAAAACTAATTTTATCTCATTTGAGGCAGAAAAATAAAGTGAATAATATCACTTGAAAGCAGTGAATCCCAATGAACTTCTGTGGAGAGTTTCCTTTTCCTTTTCCTTTTCCATAGATGTGGTGCATTACATGTAGGAGATCACATTCTTTCCATTGATGGCACCAGCATGGAGTACTGTACATTGGCAGAAGCAACACAGTTCTTGGCTAATACAGCTGACAATGTCAAGCTAGAGATCCTCCCTCATCATCAGACACGACTGGCTCTTAAGGGACCAGAACATGGTAAGGGAACTTGCAGTTCCACAGCTAATTTTAACCGCATTTCTTCCTGTTTTCTCTGTGTTAATGTGCCATCAAGCTCATTCCCACTTACAATAACCATAGGAGAATTTCCAAGGTATGTGAGATAAGTAAACATTGGTTTTACCAGTGACACTCTCGTGAGTTTCCATGCCTATTTTCTAATGGGACAGAAATTACCATTAGGCTGTTTTGAGTTGTATTTTGTTTCTTTCACTGTTATGACCTTGGTTTGATACATGATCAATCCGAGTCAGTTTCTTTCAGAACTCTCTTTTCTGTTAAATGGCACATACTTCCTGTATGTATGCTTAGAGTGTTAGTTTATGCTAATTTAAATGGGACTTAGAATGAAGCATGTTTCAAGACTGTGGGAAACTAAGTTTAGAATCTGTATTTAATATGGGGGTGGAGGTGATTCTATTTATAAATCTATTCCGAAGACATACATGTTCTTGATACTCTTACTTTGAACATCATTGATAACTTCAAACAAAAGGAGACCATTTTACCAACTACTTATTTGTCTCCATCTATAAAAAAGAAGTGATCAGTGTAGCTGTTTTTGACTATACATGTATTTGACTATACATGAATACAGGATAGCTAAGTATTTATAAGCTCATTTTCAGACAACATAGCCTATAATTTTAAAAGAATCTTAAGTACTAAATTTCACTCAAGTAAACAACATTTGGTTTATATGAAGAAGCCATATTTGCTGAAGAAAATTTTTATATTTTTCTCACTTAGTAACAGACATAGGAATAGGCTATCCATGCTGAATTGTAAGAATTAATGACATATTTTACTGCCACAGGCAGTGATAATGTGTGTGGGTTAATACCTTAATTAAGAGAGGGCTAAGTATAATCTAAGTTATGGGGCTAACTAATCATATAAAGTATGAAACGGCAAGCTTTGCTTGAGCAAGACCAGCATGGAGAGAGGAAAGGTCGCATGCAAGGTTATATATTGGCCCTCAGGAACTTCACAGAGAATATGACTTGGTTCTCCATTAAGGCTACAGGCTCAGGCAACATGATTTGTAAAGACAAGACATACTTTCATTGTACATAGTGACTGTCTGAGCTCTGTTTCAGTACAATAACCATAAAGGGATGATGTGAGTAGAATAGAGTGGGGAGTCTTTCATACTGTACTATGGACATTTGTGGGAGAGGCCAAGAGGGAATATGTCCTACCCAAATGATAAATTGATTTTCTTATTTTAATGTACATAGACAAGACACACTGGCTGAAATCCTGTTGCTTAGTGTAGTAAGTCACAACTAGAGTAGTCCCACTGAATCAATGGAACTTATAGAAGAGTTGACTTACCACATCCCCACAGATTCAGTGGGCCTACTCTATTTGTGACTGACTATGCTAAGCAACAGGATTTGATTCTTTTGGTGCAGACCATGAAGATTTGCTCTTTGTGGGGGGAAAAAACCAGCAGAAACCTTACATGGTGCCATGCTTTTAGCCACCCTCCACTGTTCTTTGACTTTTCTGTGCTCTAATGTTATTTCTGCTTAGAGAGGTCTTTATACTTTTAATATCCAAGGGATCCTTCACTTGAAGAGGTTTCATGCTGTTGATGTTACACTAGCCTGTCGGGAAGCTGGCATAAAGTCCAAAATGATGAGAGTGGTGATGATATTCAAAAAAGCATAAGATCCTACATGTCAGCACAACTTGTGTAGGAAATATGCCCCAAATTGCCTATACAGTCTGGGCCTGTTTTCACCAGATTTTGTGCCATTCTGAATGATGCAGTATAGTTCAATTATCTGATGAAAAGCCAGCTTAATGCAAATTGTGTCAGATCTGCTTTGATTTGGATTCCTGCACTGAATAGAGGGTTAGACGCAATGGTCTTACAGGCCCCTTCCAACTCAATTATTCTACAATTATCTAATTTCTACTGTTAGTTACAGCAAGCTCTGCCCTTAAAACGTCTGTATCATTCTACCTTCTGCTGCCAAGGTAAAGAGAGGAATAGCATTTCCTCCTCTTCCTCTGAGTTTGGATCTGTTTGCTACACTTTTTCTCTTGTTGCTTCCAATAGGAGGTGAATTATTTAGAACAGATCCATAGTAGATAAGAATATTTCACTATATTGGGGACATGGTAAGGGACTAGGAAGGCTTTGTATTCTATGGATCCAAGGCCTCTGCCAATCATCCAATGCAAAAAAAACAACAACAAAAAACAAAAAACTCCACGTATCTCCGAAGCATCAGAGATGTAGTAGCAGGGAAATGGACATTGATATGATTACCAAAGGAGTGCGGTGAGAGAGCCAAGGGCTGATGATGACCTCTTTTGAAATCAGATGTGATTCTCTGATCTTGGATAAGATCAGAGAATGGCCCTTGCAGAAACCATGAGATCCTGCTGTTAGCCAATTAATAGTTGAGCTTTTAGGTTAAAAAATGCAGCTGAACGGTTGTACTGTACTCTGATCTGGAGCACCAGAACACACCAGCTTTATAAAGGTGATTATGGAGTACCATAATGTCAGTATAGACTAAAAAAATTATGTAATACTGAGATTATTCAATTCCATAATCTCACTGTTTTGAAATATTATTATTACCGGTTGGACACAAGTAGCATTGAACAATAGGGGATAGCAGCTGCCACTTTTCTACGTGTCCATGAGCAAGACTTTGTGTGATGTTATATGCAGGGCCCAGCCCAAGCAGGTCTAGGCCCTGCATATAAAAAGTTGCAGCAACTTTTCCGCAAGTACATGAGAAACATATTTTGATTTGATTTCTTTATCATGCAGCATTCCAGCACAGGTGTAAAATATCCTTGCCATGACTAGAAAACATTTCCCTATCTACATGGAAAATAAAATATTCAGTGTGTGTGGTAAAACACAGTTCGATGTATATATTTTATTTTTAGTTTGTAACATCTGTTTTCCATTTTCCCTTCTTGGTTTCTTTTGGTGGTAAAGTACTCACCACTGGTGTATAATTCCATGTTGTACTGAAGATATTTCATATCTGTTGCTGCAGAATTATTATAGCCTTATGCTGAGTAAAATGTCCCAAGAAGAAAATATTCACAAAATATGAATGAGAAAAGATTCTATGTCTACATACTCCTTCCCATTTTGTGATGTAGACAAGGAAACCTGAGTCCAAACAAGCTGCTTTTATCACATTTAGATATGCTGTCTTGCAAATTTCACTTGATAACTTAATAATAATATAAAACCAGCTTTTTCTGGAAGAGTACTGGCTTTAATCAACTGATGGATCCTTTTCACTTACTTTTACTTTTTGACAGATCTGCCCCCCCCCCCCCGCCGCCAAGTTTAAGGTCTGTCTGACACAAGATTGACTACAAGAGAGAATTCAACTGTTTCCTGTACTAGGCGTGCAGATAGTATGAAATCACATTTTAGAACAATAAATGATGACTTTAGATTTCTGCTTTGTCTTTATTAATAAATTCCTGTAAATGGAATTTTTCTGCTGATGCTTGAGAGATAGGAGTTCATTGCCCAAGATAATATAATGCCGGTGATGGATGCTGTTAAAATTAAAATGTCAGAGCAGTAAATTGAAATGACTGGCAAGTAAACTGCCCCGAGTTACTATGCAGATTGTGATATATGCTCCCTCATTTTATTTTGTTTTTTACACACACACACACACACACACACACACACACACACACACACACACACGAACTTTCAAATGGGTGGATATTTTCAGACCTTAATTACTAATTGTACATCATGTGTGGTGATCATGATAACTGAAATGTGTCCGTTAAAGGGATTTAATCATAGCATCCAAAGACAGAAGTAGATTAAAAATTGATTGAGTACTGACTAGCTTTTTAAAAAGGCATAAGATGCATTAGTTCTGGGTCTATGAAAGATTGCCATCTTTGGAAAATACTAGTGTTTGCTGACCAGCAAAAAAGGGGTCTCAAGAGGCAGAATTCCTTTCTTTTCAAATTGCCAACATATTTTTTTTACTTATTAATTTATTTATGTAAGCCAGTCACTTTCCCTGTTCTCTGGTTTTTTGTTGTTGTTTTGTTTCTTTTCATCCTTTCATGTGGGCAGTGAAGGTTCAGAGGAGCAACAGGCAACCTTTGTGGGATCCCTATGCCAACAGCCAAAGCGGTGCCCTCACCTACCACCATTATAACACCTACCACCCTGACCATTGCAAGATGCCAGCTTTGAAATGCCAGAAAACGCCTCCTCAAAAAAACCTTTGTAATACTCCATGCTTTTCATTTATTATTATTATTATTATTATTATTATTATTATTATTATTATTATTATTATTATTATTATTATTATTATTATTATTATTATTATTATTATTATTATTATTATTATTATTATTATTATTATTATTATTATTATTATTATTATTAAAATCACACAATCCTCTTGTTCTTTCACTCTTTCCCCCATTTCAGCCTTTAAAAACCATTCCACGTTATCAGTCTTTCACTTTTTCTGACACCCGTGCAAGGTCATTTCTGACATGCATTTTTCCTGCTTTAACTTAAGTCTTTTTGTAGAGAAGGGGAGAGGTTTGAAAACTCTTGAGGGATCCAACCTTCCAAACCTACTATCTGACAGTGTCCAGTTTATTGCCTTTAAAAAAACATAATCTTTCTATGCAACATATATGTCAGAAATCACCATTTCTAAAAATATTCATTACTGATTCAGTGTGTCTAACCACGCTAGTGTGCATTAATTAATTAACACAGCCATGGATTTGAACAACTATCAGTTGCTTTTATTATGAGAATGCCAGTTGCTTTAACACTGTTGATGAAAATAATGTAACAGGATTGCAAGTTACCTTTTTGTACTAGCAAATACAAATTTTGCCTGGTTCACACAACTCTGAAAATCCTGACTATGCTGCTATATGTTTGTACAGTTTGTGATTTTGTCACTGGATGCACACAAACCATTGCTGTAAGTCACGCTCACAGTCCTGTGATTTTAATAGACCGTAATAGGCATGTATTTCAGTCCTCTTGCTTTGTGCCAAAGTGTTTCTTTCTCTTTCCGCAGCATTGGTATCATCCTCCTTTTCTCCAGCTTCCATGAGTGCATACAGTCTGAGTTCCTTAAATATGGGAACTTTACCTCGCAGCCTCTACTCCACCAGCCCACGAGGAACAATGATGAGAAGGAGAATGAAAAAGAAGGACTTCAAAAGCTCATGTAGGTGACCATGTGTCTATTGATTCAGTGGTGCTTAGTAAATCTGACACATGTCAAGAACTACATTGCAACTTGGGTTTGTTTGGGATTATTAAGGATTATTTTATGTGCATTATAGTTGAGCAGAAGGAAGTGTTCAATTATATGCTTCATTTTTATTGCCTCAGCTAAATTCAGATAACTGCTAAATGGCAACAAGATCTTTTAAAAATCAACTAGCACTAACATGGCAGCAATATTTTGAAAATACACATACACCACAGAATGAAATGTGTTAACATTCCATTTGCAAGTGAAATTATGTGATAGTCTTCTAAGGAATTCTTCTTTCAACTTTCAGTGAGGAAAACCTCATTCCTATTCAGCAGTTAGATGTGGCAGACGATGGTCAAGACTGTAGATAGAATGATTTTCTGTAAAATGGCAATAAAGGCACTCTGATGTCTTTGAACTCTGATGTCAAAGTGATCAGTATAACTGTCACCTATTATGAAAAAGAGAGCATCACATGTAACTTGATACATTAGTAATATTATTTTTAGTTTAAACATATTTAAGCCAATTTAGTCAGTTATGGACTATTTTTAATGTTATCCTACCTTCAGCAGCTCAGGATTTTCAAGGTAATTAAGGTTCAGAAGTGCTTTACCATTGCATTTTCCTGCACAGTGCTAACAAAAGGGTGCTCTGCAATTTCCAATTCACACTGTGTGATACTAATAGGCTTTGGGTCAGTAGGGTCAGCTGGCTCTATAAGCCCACTCCTTAACTGAAACAGATCACCATTTTCATCTGCTACCTTCTCACAGTGGCTGAAGGCCAGTTGTGTAAAATGACACTGTGTGAGGCTGATGACATCATCAGCTGATGCCTTTTATAGCTGATTAAAACGTTTCAACCCACCCCTACCCCCAGGTTTTGAGGCTCCCAATGGGTCTCTTTAGTGCTTGGGAAGTCTTTGGGGGACTTGGGATGGGCAGAAAGTCTTTGACATTCAAGAATCTCTGCTGCCAGGGCAGGTTCCACTGCAAAACCAAGAGCTAGTCTGAGAAATTAGAGAATAGCAGTAGGAGCAGCAATACAGTAGCTATCCTGAGAAAACCACCACTGCTGCAACAGTGGCAATCCTGGGGACATGAGACCCTTATGGAATGGCGGTAGTAGTAGTGTTTGCACACAGCTTCTTTCTTTCTCTAATGCATTCAAGGTTTGATGTAATAACTAGTTACGAAGAGGCCCCTAAATCTGTTTTTCTTGGAAGAGTCTAGAATATGTATGACTGAGAGTGCAATAAAGTTTTCATTGCCCTTTGTGTGGAAAAGCCTGCATAACTAATGTGATCTTCCCAAATGCCTGGCAGTAAACTGTGCTGGCGCAGGGAACCATAAACATTTTATTAACAGAAGTTTTGCAGTGACTGCATTAGTTATGCAGGGTTTTTTTTTCTAAACACACAGCCATAAAACTTAAAGATACCCCACACTATCACATACTGTTTATTACACTTGATTTTTTGCTTTATTTGTTTTCTTATATATATTCTTCCCTTGATTTTTAATGGCTGAAGTGTCTGCTTCAGGGAGAACAGCATTGTTACTTGCCTCTGACTTTGGGCAATGGGCTCATACAAACACACACACACATTTACCTTACCACAGTGCTTGTACAATGAACCATGTAAACATTAAAGTAGATATCTTGAGTTATTCTGTGCATGCTTGAACATCAGGATTTACAAATCTTGTGTCTGTTGGCGTGAGTTTCAACACACAGGGTTGACAGAATGAAAGCTGTCTTCCCTCCATCTCTTCTGCAGCTCTCTGTAGAACTAAAAAGTAGCTCTGTGTGTTTCCAGCCACCCACGGCAGGTTTTTAGGGTTGCACAGTGGCCTTCCAGAGGGAGGGAAATCATCTATTCAGATGGAAGCAACGGAATCTAGTAAAGGAACAACATTGGATCTTGGCTGTTATAGACTATTATGTGGCAACTATCAATTTTGTTAAAGTAGAAATACTTCTACATGTTCTTCTTCATTTGGTTAATTATCTATGGGAATTAGGTACCCCTCCCCAGCTCTTTTTGTTATCTCCAGATACCTACACACACACACTTTAAAAAAATCCCTCTGTAGGCATCATAATTTCGGGAACAGCAGTTTTCCATTTTAAAAAGTATGGAAAGTTCTATGTATTCTCAAAGTTCTGTTCTGTTTTTTCAAGATTCGTCTTAAAGAAATTAGAAGTAGGTTGATTTGGAAATGTTGGTACAGTTCCCAGTGGGTCTTGGGGTCTGGAAAATGATCTCTTGACACTGAACTTTCTCTACCCTTGAGTTAAATGATTGGATGCAATTTTATATATCTGGAAAAGTAGTGATAACTTTGCAATTGTAGGGTGCTCAGAACAACAAGCTCCACAGCTAGCCCTGCAATCAGGACAGTCCAAAAATCCAGGTAGCCAAATTGGTCCATATCAAGAGAGAGAGAGAGAGAGAGAGAGAGAGAGAGAGAGAGAGAGAGAGGGAAGCACATCTTTTGTAGAACTGTTGGCTCTTAATTGCCTGTTCAAAACCAGATCACCCTCAAAATAATATATTAACAATTATGTGCTCTAAATTCTGATGTATGACAACCTTTTTCAGGTTTTTCTAGGTCTAGAGTAGTGGTTAACTATTGCCTCCTTCTGAGGGTGCTCTTGGATTCTGCAGTTTGCCCAAGACTACGCAGTCTGGATCTTCTCCTGGAATGTATTGTCTGGAATTGAACTCTGGCTCTGCATCCATATCTCCAACTCACTGAGCTAGCTGACTGCATCTAATTATTTCTTGTAGCAATATATTAGCCAAGATCCCCATGCACAGTTTTATGTCATGCAAGCCAGTTGTCATCATCATTTCCACTTCCCACATCATAATTCCCACTTCCCAAGTCTGCTGAACAACTCTCAGTCATCAATGTTAGGATCACCAACTTACCAGCACATTTTTAGTTTCTGTTGGTCAGAATCCTATTATTTACATATGCCAGCATAAGTCAAATGGTATGAATCTCACTGATAATTTCTGGCTACATAAGAAGTCAATGCTTGTATTCCTCATCATGTATGAGGTCATGTGTTAGGTGTGTGACAAGAAATAGAAGCATTGACTCCCTAACTGATAGTAATTCACCACTGACAATTATAATACACCAGTGTATGTAAGTAGTAGGCTTTTGGCCAATATACATACAGATTTTTTAGTAAATGGATAGTGTTTAAGGGCTTAAAAGGCTTTTATTTTTTCCAGAAAAAATATATATATTTACAGAGAGAGAGAGAGAGAGAGAGAGAGAGAGAGAGAGAGAGAGAGCATGCATGTGCACATATACACACACAAACACAGAGAGCACAAGTAAATACCAAAGAATGATACCAACAGGCAAGCATTTATGGAACTTACACAAAGGCTAATGAAGGCATTATAAAACAATTACTCTTTCTGCTAGGTTTCTCAGGAGGTAGATAATGTTGCAATTTGATTTCTGTAGAATTCACTATATGCTATGGCATCTCCATTATTCTGTAGAAGTCATTGTAGTTGCTGCCTCCAACTATCTGCCCTCCAGAGGTGTTGGACTAGAATTCCCATCTCACCAGCTAGGATGGTCAGCTGCCATGGTGCTTGGATGATGGGAACAATAATCTAACATTGTTTAGAGAAAGCTACACTTTAGGAATGACTGAAAGCTTCATGAAGCAGAAGCTTCAGTAGTCATCAATGGCTGCTGCCTTGTGAGTTGTTTATAAATGAGTGATGGGTCCATTCTCAGTGAAAACTATTTCTGCTCCTTTTGGAAATATATTAGAAGGATCAAGTAGCCCAAGCTTGTACATCCAAGCCTTGACTGACTAAGGATCGACGTTTTACACAATAATTGGATATCTAAGCAATATCAAAATATCAAAAATTATGATATTAACAGGTTTTTAGTTATCTGTTCAAATCTTTATGTGGTTGTTTAAATACCTGCTGGCCTTCAATCTTAAGAGTGTTAACATAATATTTAATGTTTGTTACACTTCATTACACATGGTATATTGACAAAATTAGTTAATTTCTGCTATCTAATTTTGAATGTCATTGCTTCTGGTTGGATGTGCTTTACAGTGTCACTAGCCTCTAGCACTGTTGGCCTGGCTGGGCAGGTTGTCCACACAGAAACAACAGAAGTAGTGCTGACAGCTGACCCCATTGTGGGCTTTGGGATACAGCTTCAGGGCAGTGTGTTTGCTACTGAGACTTTGTCATCTCCGCCCCTGATTTCCTATATTGAGGCTGACAGCCCAGCAGAAAGGTGAGTTTCTTTAAGATTTGTATTCACGATGGCTTTCATGGCTGGGATCTAATGGTTGTTGTGGGTTTTTCAGGCTCTTTGGCCATGTTCTGAAGGTTGTTCTTCTAACGTTTCACCAGTCTTTGTGGCCGGCAAAACGTTAGGAAGAACAACCTTCAGAACACAGCCAAAGAGCCCGAAAAACCCACAACAACCATTTCTTTAAGATTATTGCTCCTAATTGTTTATTTCTAAGAACTTATCTTTGGTTGCTCTTGGTTAGTTATTTTCAAGTTTCTCTTAAACTACTGAACATTGCTCAGTGAAAAAATGTAGTATATTTTAAATTTTCTCTTTATGATACTAGGCTTTTAAAATCTTTGATAGGGCATGAGAAGGGTAGCTTGCACCAGTGTCTTTATCTAGATGATTGCCTCTGATGAGCAATTCTGGACTATATTAATTAGAGAACATTTATGGATGTCCTTCCAGTGAGCACTCAGGGTTGATTTCCTTTAGAATGGATAGGTTTGTTCTCCTTGCAGTCCAGGGGATTCTCAAGAGCCTCCTCCAGATCAACAATTCAAAGGCATCAATTCTTCGGCGGTTAGCTTTCTTTATGGTCCACCTCTCACTTCCATACATCACTACTGGGAAAACCATAGCTTTGACTATGTGGGCTTTTGTTGGCAAGGTGATGTCTCTGCTTTTTAAGATGCTATCGAGGTTTGTCATCGCTTTCCTCCCAAGAAGCAGGCGTCTTTTAATTTCGGGGCTGCTGTCTACATCTGCAGTGATCATGGAGCCCAAGAAAGTAAAATCTGTCACTGCCTCCATATCTTCCCCTTCTATTTGCCAGGAGGTGATGGGACCAGTGGCCATGATCTTAGTTTTTTTTTATGTTGAGATTCAGACCGTTTTTTGTACTCTCCTCTTTCACCCTCATTACAAGGTTCCTTAATTCCTCCTCGCCTTCTGCCATCATGATGGCTGTATCAAATAGTTGGGAGCAATATGATTTCATGCAGAATAAAATTAAATCTATATTACAAAGTTTTAGCATCATAACTGGTTTATAATGTAAAGACTGTTAAGTGTCTTGAATCTCCTGTAAAGACTGAATTAGATTTTTAAATTTTTTCTTTTTGTACTTATATGGATCTGATGGCTCATTTGTTTTGCACTGTGTATAAGGTGTGGCATCCTACAAATAGGAGATAGAGTACTGGCCATAAATGGGATCCCAACAGAAGATAGCACATTTGATGAAGCTAATCAGCTACTCAGAGACTCATCTATCACCAGCAAGGTCACTTTGGAAATAGAATTTGATGTAGCAGGTAAGAATCCTCAACTATTCTTATCTTTCTAACATGCTGTGAATTCAAACCGTTTGCTTTTGAATCTGAACTTGCTATTTATATGCACAGCCCCCAACCTTGCACTGTCAGTATTTTCTTACTATCATGAATCTTTTTCTGCAACCTTGTATTTGTACTGAATCTTTCAGAACTCATCCAGAAATGACTAATACTGTATTCTATAAGTTGTGAAATTACTCTTATCTTTCTTACATATACACCGGAATTACCCAAAGTGCAATGTATATCAGATTTAGGGAAAATCATTAATTGCCAGTTGTGTGTTAGAAACACCATGTGTTACTTAAGTTGGCACTTTATAAGAACAGTATCTAAAGACCAAAGTGTAAATTTTGCAACATGTCAATTGGGATTTTTGTTTCAAAACTTGGGACCTATTCCCACCCGGTGTCTTATAAGAAAACTCCTGGAAAGTGAGCTCCAATCCTGGTACAAATGCATTAGAATTGATCACTCATTTGCTGAAACACAAGGGCAATACATTGGATGGGGAAATCAAAGTAGCTTTCTTTTCTAGAGAGTAAGGGTTGCACTGAGTTGGACACACAATGAAAAAGAGAGGGAGGACAGCTTTGTTGTCTTGGACAGATCCATTTGTACACATGCAGGTGTGTTTGCATCAACAAGAACTGTATTCCAGTTGACACAACATTCATATCCAGTTTTTGATGACAGTTTTAAGTTACACATTCAGACTTCAACTTTTGTTTTTATGTCTGTCCCTTTGAAGAGTAATGGCATGCAATTTACAAAACTTAGATTTTAAATTGCTAACATAAAGTATGCAAAATGTGCTTTTGAGTTCCTTGACTGAGACTTTGTATATTACTTTTAATGAATGGGCAAGGTGTGAATGATGAACTGGCGTTTGCTATAAATGAAACAACTTTTAATTACAGAATCAGTCATACCAAGTAGTGGAACATTTCATGTAAAACTACCAAAGAAGCATAATGTGGAGCTTGGCATTACCATAAGCTGTAAGTAAGATTTTTGTCATATTTACTTTATTATACTTGATTATAATTAGTGTGGATGTTTAGAAAATTCTGGAAATCTTTTGCACCATATTTTGCTTTCTTTCAGCTTTTGACAGCTAACAAAATAAAACTAGCTAAAGGTCTGATCTAGAATCCAAAACTAAGGGCTCTTTGAGCATTTCTTCTCATCTAATGTCCAAGTCAAGGTTATTAGCATTCCTTAATGTCCAAACTGTTTTACTCTCATCTCACTTTCTACAGGATACATTCCTTCACATATTCCTATTCTTTCCCCACCCCTCCAAATACTGGGATGAGTGGAAAGCTGTATTGATGAATTCCACATCACTTTTTGCTGGTATGCATCTGCATAACAGATTGGTCCTTCCTACTGATGTGTGGATATTTGGAGAAATAGGGAATGGCATTTGCTGTGAAAATAAGCTGTCTCTACCTTCCATCATACTTCTCCTTTTCCAGTTTGCCTGCATTCTTCCACTTCGTCCCCTTCTTTCTACCAGAGTGTGGCTCTGTGTGACTTTGAGTTTAATTTCTTCATTGAGAGAATAATGTTTCTCCACAATCAATGCTTGCCTGTTTTGACATACGTCAAGAAGTAGCACACAAAATAAGAAAAAGGTCTGCATTGTGATTATTTTCTCTTGGTGCTTGCAAAACATTTCAGGAATATTAAAACATTGTAAACAGCGGGAAGAAATGGCAAGAGGGCTACATGTCAACATGACAGTAGTTGACCATCAATTTTTGTTGGACACTTGTGTGGTTGGCTTACAAAGTTTGTGAGACCATACATCATCAAGGTGCAAGTATAACACTGAAGAACTTTAGCATTAAATAATTAATAGTTGTGGGGGAAAGTAGCTTACAAGAGCAGTGGTGAAACAAAAACAAATATAAGAAATGAACAAGACATGCATTACTTAGTTTTAAAAAGCACCAAAGAAGAAGCCCATAGAAATGGTGGGAAGGAAACAGATCATGGCAGAAAAAGCAAAGGATGAACATGGGGGCATGATGAGGACAAGACTCAGCAAACCATTATCCACATATGTGAAGAGTGAGTACTGCAACATTATTTAGCATCACAGTAATACAGAATCTGGTATCAGGACACAATTCACAGTAAGTCCGATGAACTTCAGTCATCAAGCAATAAACATGGAGACAGAACAATGTGTTGTAGCACTACTATCTGGAGCAGTACTGAGTCACTTTATAATAAATGAAATTCAGTGATAGTTATATATCTTTCTTTTTACAACCATAGTGCAGTATGTTTTAGTAAGGATTAAAATATGGAAGGAAATCACAGGCTTAGGCCTGTCAGCAAAAGAACTACCGACAGCGGATATTAGTAAAGATAAAAATGCAGATATTTAATATGGCACAGTTGGGAAAAGGACCAAAGACCGTTCACTTCCTATTTATGTAAAAAATAAATTATACTTTGCTCTATTGTGATTCTGGTAAGAATTCTATATTTGGCACTCAATTCATTTGTCCAGCTGAGATAAGATAAGCTTTGCAAATAAAGGCTGCTATTTTAATTTTTGCCATTTGTGTTACTTCTGAGTCTTTCTGTTGCTGCCTGAAGCAGTTCCTCTTTTTTTTTTTGGTGACATTTTGCAAATGCTTAAAAAACAGACTCAGGAAAACTTTTCTTACTTTTCTTGGTTTTGCTGTTTATTCCCATCTTGATTATAGTATTATTGTAAATTTTAATTATTGTTTTTAACTTGTTTATGCACAATATATTGTGAGCCACCCTGAGTAGACTTCTGTCTAGAAGGGCGGGATAAAAATCCAATAATAAATAAATAAATAAATAAATAAATAAATAAATAAATAAATAAATAAATAAATAAATAAATAAATAAAAACTGAAATCCCTGGATTTCAACCTTCTCTTTTTCCCAAGTCTAGTTTGACACTTACTTGCTCTGTTTTACCTACGTGACTTAACATAGCTCTTAAGGGAAAGGTATATTCCCTGTTCTTAGACCATTTGCTGATCTGTTTTCCTTCCCACAATGAGATTTCCTTAGTAATCTGACCTGGAAATGAAGTTCATGTTTATTTTGAACTAGGGGCCAATTGCAAAACAAAGCTTGCTAAATGCAAGATGTGTAGATGAAGAAAATCATGTGCTAGGAGAAGCATCCATCTTTTAATACTTGAGAGAGAGCACCTGTTCCAGCTCTTAAACTGGAACACTAGTACAGTGGTGCCCTGCTTGACGACGATAATGCATTCCAGCAAAATTGCTGTTAAGCAAAATTGTCGTCAAGCGGAAAAAAATCCCCATTGAAAACCGGTCAGTACGTTCCAATGGGGGAAATACCTCATCATCCAGCGAAGATTGGCCATAGAGAACTGCCAATCAGCTGTTCTAAATCGCTGTAATGCGACAATTCCTTCTGGAAAGCAGCCATTTTGAGAAGGGAGGGAAGCCATTTTGTGGTGGGAAGCCATTTTGCGGAGCCGGAAAAAACATAGTTTTGCGAACAAACAGTTCGCGAAGCAGGCTCCTAATCGATGTCAAGCAAAAAAACCCCATTGGAACCATCGTTTTGCAATTGCAATAGCGATCGCAAAAAGGTCAACGTCAAGCGATTTCGACGTCTAGTGGGGCACCACTGTACTGGTTCATCATATATACACATAAACTTTTAAAACCATTGAAATTCTACTTATAAGTCAGAATCCTTTCCATGTTATAATAATACCAGGGTAGGTATATGCTACATATAGCTACTGAAATTTATTTTCAGTTTGTAACTATGTATTTATGTATTGTGTATTTCAGCTCCATCTAGTCGAAAACCAGGGGACCCTCTTGTTATTTCAGATATTAAGAAAGGAAGTGTTGCTCACAGGTAAGTGCTTTCAGGTTGACCAAAAAAAGTTAATCTGTTGGTTATTCTAATACACTTTGGATTTGAAATGATTTACATTTCTAAGTTAAGTGAATTCTCCCACTAAAGTAATGTACTCCTTTACAGTTATATGACAAAAATAAATAAAATCATTTGAGTAAATAGCAATATAGGCAACATGTTCAAGTCATTAATCATGTAATTTATCCCATTTGTTAACAGAACTGGAACATTAGAACTGGGAGATAAATTGCTTGCCATAGACAATATTCGACTGGACAACTGTTCCATGGAAGATGCTGTTCAAATCCTGCAGCATTGTGAGGAACTTGTGAAGCTAAAAATTCGGAAAGATGAAGATAACTCTGGTATTCACAGTGAGCTAGTTTAACAATATTTTATGTTCATTTCAAGTGTAATTATACATTCAGCTATAATTTGCCTAGTTCAGAGATAAGTACCCTGTTTATTAATATCATTTAAAGTTAAACACTGGCCAGAGTCCTCTTGATAAGTTACATCAATGTTAATGCACTGGGTTGAATTGCCATGGCAAATTGCCACTAGTTAACCATCACCAGTTTTATTCCTTATTTATTCCTTGATCAGCCTCATGGGTTGGTGTATGGAAAAGGATGCAAACAGCAAAACCTGTAAGCTAGCAGCAATTTATCACTGTAATTTATGCCATTGCGCTTACACAGGATAACTATCTAGTAGCACTAAGGATTCCACAATGGAATTGCACAATCAGTTGGGCATCCCTAGCAAGACCAGTTGTGCAGTGCACCAGTGGAAGTGCTTCAGGATTGCATGCATAGTTATGCAATAGTATTTTGGCCAGGGCTTTTTGTTTGTTTGTTTGTTTCCATGGTCAATATCAATTCCCTTTAACAAGATTTAGGATAATCCAAAATTTTAAAAAAGAGAAAGCAATACTTCTTAGGCATTCAGAACCTGCAGTTCTGTTGGCTAAATAAGGGATCCCTTTTGTACAATTAGGGTGCAGTTGGAAACCTGGTAATAATGTTTTTATACATATTAAGATTCAGTGTCTCTCAAATTAAAATGTTGTTGCCTGGAAGCAGGCTGTTATGCAGAAAGCTGTGAAGACTTTTTTTTTTCTTTTCAAGTGGTTTTCTGCCTAAAAGGCAAATTCATAACAGCACTAGAAGTCAGCATTTATTAACGTCCATGTTGCATGATTTCATGATTCTTCATCTCTTCATTTCTTTCCAGTTTAGTAAGTATTATGAGCCATCCAAATCTTTGATTGTGCAGAAGGAGCATACATGGCCTGCCAATGATTAAAAGACCTGATAATGTATCTTTTAGTGTAATTATCAGCTTTTTAATTCTGCTGCTAAATTAATATGTTGCATAGATTAAAGTCTATTTTAGCAGTGTTACTTACATGGTTTACAGTTAAAATCTTCAAGATGCACTCCATCTATTAAGTGTGAATGTTCCTATTTAAATCTGGGTACACTAACACATCAAAATAATCATAAATGGATGTGTCTGTATCATTTATATTAATGAAAGCCATCCAGTAAATTACTACCCCATAAACTGATGTTATAAACTATATTTGGAAAAATAAAACCAGTATAATGAACCTTTGTTCAATGAAACTGAAAGAAAACACTGCGCAAATTGTTATGAGAATATAAATTATAACAGCTGTGCCCTACCGTATTTCTGCTCTGTGATATCATATCCTGGGGTTTTGATCTGGCACTTAAGAACCAGTCGTGGACCATGAGCATCAAGACTAGGCTGCACATGAAAGAATTTGAGCCTTATGTGTTGGGTATCCATTCCTGCAGCTAGAGCCATGTACATATGGAGCTAGACTGAGCACTGGTTAAACTTAGTCCTGTATTAGAAATGCCACCATAGTCATTACCATCATATTCACTTTAAACAAGTACACACAGAGGAGTTTCAGAATTAGTCATTTCTGCCCACAAAACAGTCTCAAGTGAATTTTGAACCACTCCCCACAAAAAGAAAGAAAGAAAGAAACTGAAGTTGATTTTTCACTGTCTACAGTGAAACTGTGCTGACTAGATAGCTCAGTGGTTTAGGTATGGAGTTTGAATCTCCACTGTGCCTCCTGCAAGTAGACTGAGTACCTATCTGTAGTTTTCTTTTACGGTCTGGCCTTCCTTCCACTTCCCTTATGTGTCCTTTTTTGTTTTTAGGTCCTCTTTGAGCTTTTTTTTGAAACCACATTGGCCTTTTTGCTGTATTCCCTTTTTTCCCCTCTTGGAATTTTTTGTAGTTGTGCCTTTAGAATATACTGTACATTTTTAGACATTCCCAGCCATCTTAATATTTGGCATAACTCCCAACAGCTATCAGAATAATTGAAGTCTCTCATTATTACTTAATTGTGTCTCTTTGAAATTCTTGCAAGTTATTTTTCAAAGCTTTCATCCATATCTTCTCTTTGATTGGGAGGTTAATAGTAGACCCCAACTAACACGTTCTTTTTATTTTTCAACCAAGTTATATTAATCCAGATATGCTTGATGGGACAACCACATTCATCTTATTGTATTTCTGTGCAGAAATATATGTTTGAAGACACCAAGACTATGTGGTATACAGGTGTACCATGTGGTGTACAGGTGTACAGGTCTGTGTTACTATGCAGTTCTTGCCTAGATAATGACTAAATGAGTGATGAAACCTCATATGACTAGGTCCACTCACATGGAGATATGTAGATCTTTAAGATTCCTCCTGCTCTATCCTGAGGCTCCCAAAGGCTTTCCAAGGGTAAAATGGATCCCTAAAGAGCTTTAGAAACTCAGGTGTGGAATAAGAAGTTTTAAATTAAAGGTTAACATTCCTGGGTGATGACATCATTATTATTTATGCCAGGTAGCCTCATATGACTAGGTCCACTCACATGGAGATAGATCTTTAAGATTCCTCCTGCTCTATCCTGAGGCTCCCAAAGGCTTTCCAAGGGTAAAATGGATCCCTAAAGAGCTTTAGAAACTCAGGTGTGGAATAAGAAGTTTTAAATTAAAGGTTAACATTCCTGGGTGATGACATCATTATTATTTATGCCAGGTAGAGTTGTGCAGCAGGATTTCAGCCACTGTTTTACAATGATTCTAGTCATTATTAAAGAAGTATATTCAGAAATTGTTGCTGGCTGATTCCAGTTTCACAGTTTGTTATTGGTATACTATGTTGACTATACCTAGCTATAAGAAACACAAAGGTTTCATTGGCTATCTGTATGTTTTGGGAAATAATTTAAAATGCTGGACTATGACCTAGAAAAATGTACCCAACTTTGGATCAGGTTATCCAGAAGACCAGCTTTTTCTGTGCAAGGTTTGATCAGGCTTACAGATGGACACACATCAGAAAAATGGTGATTTGTTTTGATTTATGATTCATCAAAGTCAACAAATCACAAACTGTGAATTTGGTTTTTTCTGATGAATCAATAAATCAAGTTGTCAATTTTTTTACTTTAAATTCCTATAAAATGCCCCCTCAAAGGACCTAGAGATGTTACAATTACCGAGACACTTCCCCTGACTCTGTACTACAACCCCAACAAGTTGGTGAAATTAGGGTTTCCGACGTCCAAGTTATACCCACAAGGAGGACCCCCCAGGAAAGTCTTCCCCAGGCACCTAGAGACACTAGAATCACAGAGAAGCTTCTATTGATTCTCCTCTACAATCCCTCCAAGTTTGGTGAAGATTGGTTTTCAGACATCCGTGTTATACACCCACAGAGTGGGTCCCCCCCCCAAGAAAGTGTCATTTAACATCTGGCTTGGGAAAACCCAGTCTTCACCAAACTTTGAGGGATTGTAGAGGAGAGTCCGAGGAAGCTTCCCTGCAATCTTGGTGAATCTAGGTGCCTTGGGGGCCATTTTATAGCCAAATGAATTGATGAAAAAAAATCATTGATTTGTGATTTGTCATGGGCATGGATTTGTACCAATATGAGTCAACGAATTAACAATTTTTGAATGAAATTGGTGATTAATTTTTTAATTCATGCCCATCTCTAATCAGGCTTTAAGATTATCTGGAGAGACCATTATTTTATCTTCTGCTAACAACTCACCCTCATCTAGTAAGAAGCTCAAGAGAGGGCCTGCTAGTTCATAGCTCCCAGACTTTAGAACTCCTTGCTAGAGACCCAGCTAACCTCACCTGAATAAAATACCCCACTGACTGTTGAAGAAAAATTTACTTAGACTCATAAGATGGATTGTACATAAGATGGAGGCTGGTTTTCTATCCTGATTAGATTTATTTTTGACTGACTTGGTTTTACTTTTTTTAAAAAAGATAAAAGTTTCTATTTTATCGTTGTGTTTTATTGTACTATTTATTGCTACCAACCTGTTTTAGAAGTGTTAGTTAGAGAGGCTGAATATAAATTGAACACATAAATATTTACAATATTTTAAATAAGATACTGTTTAAACATCCTGTTTAGCTCAAATCTTGTTGAGTAAATTCAGAATAGAAGAGGAATTATGATAACTATCTTGACCTTCCTACCCAGTGGATTGTCCTTCTCATGACTGGCAATGTACTAGTTGTAAAATCTGGTGAATAGCCAGTCAGGTGACTGACGGTGTGAAGAACAATCAACTGAAGACAGCTTGTGTCCAGAGGATTCTGGCCCAAGTTATTTTCTCTGGTTGACTAATAGATTCTGAGTAGCTCCATGCTTATCTCTGTTTCCTCCTGTTTAAAAGCAAACAATTGCTGATTATTTATTCACTGTACATCACCATGGTTATCCATACAGATGACTGACCTTCAGCAATATGATGAGGAAGCTACAAAAAGCTACCCGTTTAGAAATGTTCAAGAGACCATGGTAATTTACACATTGAGAAATATTTTCAGAGTCTAGAGTTTCTAGTTAGTCACTGTTTTAAAGTCTATTCGAAAGACATCAGAAAATAACGTAGGGCGATGTAGCACCATGATTTTGCTTCACAGTTGTATTGCTGTAGGAAAGTACATCAAAGTAAAGTGATATCCTGACCTCATTTTGCAAATCCTGGTTTTGTTTCAATGAATGAGAAGATTTGCTGTCATTGCCAATGAAGTCAGATGTCAATTTCAAATTAGAAAAAAGGAGTGACTAAGATATGTATCTGAACCATAGCATTGTGAGGATGAACACTCTGATTTCTGACTATTTTTTTCTGAATGTATTGTTCTTTTCATTCCTTCTTTCATAAGAGACCAATTGCATCCTCTTGGCATGTATTGCAGATGAACAAGAGAGCTCAGGAGCAATTATTTATACTGTCGAGCTCAAGCGGTATGGAGGACCTCTTGGGATCACTATTTCTGGTACTGAAGAGCCCTTTGATCCCATTATCATTTCAAGCCTTACTAAAGGCGGTCTAGCTGAAAGGTAAATTGAAACTATTATATTCACAGTTTTGGTATTTGCTGTATTCATTCGTGCATAACAATTCATTCAGTCATGTAATAATGTTCCCATGATACATCATAAATGAAACACTTAATGATCATCAAGCTTTTTCTATTGGTTTATACGTTACCAGTCTGTTGGTAAATCTAGAATATAATTTTGCAAAGACTGTTGTTATCACAAATCATTTGAGCATGTTTTCGGTTCCTTAGTCACTGGTGATATTGGTCAGAATCCTAGTGGAATTTTGCTCCAGAGTAAGTAAAATTGTTTAGGTTATGGTGACAAATGCCTGGTTACCTGCCAAGCACATGGTTGCTCACTTGAACCAATCATGTGACTGGCAGCTAGTTAATTACTCTGGAATGAAATCCCACTAATTCACTGTTTCTAAGAATATTTTCTTGTAATATAGCAGTACTGATAAAACAACCTGGGTGTGTGGGTGCCTGGATGTTATTGCTTGTGCATGCGTATATCCTTACCATTAAGACAGAGGAAGGCAGCCACCCTAGGCAGCATATTTGGGTGATGTGAAAGAGCCTGAAGTATGTAGATATATGAACAAGGAAATTTACAAAATGCTGCTAAGTGTACAACTCCCACCCGTGGTGCCACTCTGAAAGAAGCAGGGTTTTTTGTTGGCAGATAACACTGTATTAGTAGCTTAGAACCAAAAAGAACCTAATGCACACAGCCTTAGTAGCAATAACATTAAAACAATTGCCATTGATTTTATATTCTAGATTAACTGGGAAAAAGGAAAAACAGAAGACATTTTTACTTACCTAAGTTCAACATTTGGCTCCGTTTTCTTTTTCACTGAACTTTTCATGTTTTACTTAACTCATGTTCCAGGACAGGTGCAATTCATATCGGAGACCGAATCTTAGCAATAAATAGTAGCAGCCTGAAAGGAAAACCTTTGAGTGAAGCCATACATTTGTTACAGATGGCAGGAGAGACAGTCACCTTGAAGATAAAAAAGCAGACAGATGGTGAGTATGGCAGGTATTACATGGAGGCCCTTTGTCTGCCATCAGCAATGTTTAAATGCATATGTTCATGGAAATGACATTTGGCCTATATCAAATGTATGTACAGGAATGTGGAAACAAATGCCCAGATGTAGGAGTGGAGCCAAATGGTTAGGTAAAAGCTCTTTCAGTGAGGAAGAAAGCCGTGTTCTGGAATTGCACAAAAAGCAAACTCTATTTTTGACGTACAGTACTAGCATCATATTCAAAATATGGGAAATAGCCATGGTACATTCCTGGACTGCTGTGGAATATATGAAGTGTGTCTGGAAAAGATGTTGTGACAACAAACAATTTCAAAGGCATGGATTTATGACCAAAGAAACAACACATGTTCAGCCCCCCCCTTCCCCACAGGAAATGTGAGGATGAAATATACTGGCAGTTTAAACCTTTAAAATGATGCCACAAAGCAGAAAAATGTGATATATTGTTGGAGGGGGCTGCACAAGGCCCTGCCCCCTGCAGGTAGGTCACTAGATAAGTCAGACTAACAAAGCTCTATAGTAGCCTACCCTGTTTTGTTCAAACTTACAATAAACATATTTAGGGTAAGAATGGGACCCCAGTGTGATCAGCTGGATAGAGTGATGGGCTAGGACTCATGAGACAAGGGTCTGAATCTCCACTCGGCCATGGGAACTCACTAGGGGAGTGGATCTGGTAAAGCCATTCCTTAAATATCTCACTTACCTTGAAAGCCTTGTTGGGATCACTATAAGTCAGTTCTGACTTGATGGCCCATAACTAACTAGGGTAAAATTAGAGATGATCAATTGGACTGTCCTCAGGTATCTTTACAGGAAGATAAAGGCAAGGTTATAGAATGGTATATATTACCATGGAATCATCCCACACCAGAACTTAGCAAGTATTTGAAAGAGCTGTAATGTTAATTTGAAGAACAAGAATATGCAGTCATCTAGTGAAGAACATGAAGATGTTCCTTTTTTAAAAAAAAATGAAACCATGATCCCTGTTCACCTCTCTTTTGCCTATTTTGATAGCCAGACTTTACCACCTGTGTCTTTTGTCATCTGATTGTCCAGACTGCTGGTCTTTCTGATTTCACTCACCATAATCCATTCTGTCTCCCTCTCCTGCTATCCTTTTTCTTCTCTAATATTTTCCTTTTTGAGAGGGAAATAGATCTGCTTCCAACATCCATCAAGGGCAGGATGGGAAGCAAATGGCTTCAATTTAAATAACTTAGATATAATTTAGTTTAGTGAAGTTCACCATTGGCACAAAATATTGGGAAGCATGTTGATTCTTGTGGATGTCCTCCAAAGAGAAATTAGTAGGTATCTCTCAAGGATGTGTTGTCAGAGAAAATGAAAGTGATCTACAATGAAACATTGTATTTCTTCTGCAAGACTATACAGCATTTGCCAACTCCTCTAGTGTTATGTTTTATATTCAAGAAAGTACAGCTGTTTCATAAAACTTTTCCTTTATGATCCAAATTAGGCAAGCATTGGTCATCCACAACTTATGGATACATAGATGTGTTCATTAGTTCAGAAGAGCAGTTTCTGGTAGTGTTAATCATTACGTTTTGTACAAATATGTGTTCATTGTTTGTGCCTGCTTTGATCTCTGATCAAACTAACCTCTGGAAGGATGACTACTGCTGTTGTGATGTATCTGTATAAAAATCAAGATAATGGTACTCCATCAGCCCTGTTGCCATGGTACTGTAAAGGAGAATGTTGTTTCTGTCACAAATAAATATCTCTGTGTTGCCTGCTTGTCTAAGCTGTCACAATATTCTTCTATGCAAATGAAGTGGCATTTATATCTGATTTAATTTGTTTTTTCTGCCATATAATTTTGATCAGCATCAAGTCCCAAGAAGTTTTCTGCCTCTGGTCACCTGAATGAATTAAGTGACACTGAAGAGGATACAGCTAGCTCACAGAAACCAGGCAAACTTTCAGAAATATATTCCACTACTGTGCCAAGCGTGGACAGTGCTGTAGAATCATGGGATGGCTCTGGGATGGATAACAGCTATGGAAGCCAAGGTGGGGCTTTGTATTTCATTTTGCATATGTAATAGAGATGGCCCAGGAATTAATAATATTATTTTGACTTTGCTGTACCCCAGGAGCAGACTCTCCTTTCCATATACCTCATTAAGGCTGCATGCTTTAGCGCATTGTGTTACCTCTTGCACTCAGCTAACCTTGCTTTTGCTCTTTCATGAGACTGTGACAGGTCTTTAAGCATATATCAATATACGAACAGCCTTCTGCTAGTTTTACTGATGTTTCAATGGCTAGTCCATAGCTCATCCACAGCTAAATGGGTTTATCCTTCAAGCTGAGATTAATAAAAGATGCAGAACACATTGAAGGTGTTCATTAATTTGAACATCTGAGGCCCATTCATTGTGATTTTTAAGCTGACTATAGTAAAGATTTATTGTAAACTGCCAAAGGGGAGCATAAAGAGATTATTCAGTGATTTGTTACCCTTTTGTTTCTCCCTTATTCCTTGACATTAAGATGTCAGGGGGCTTTCAGAATAATAACTAGTTTTAGGAAAGATTTTGAAAAAAGAATAGTAATAGATTTCCTTTTACTCATAAAATGTCGTGCTTACCGTTTATTGTTTGAGCGATGTTTTAAGCATTATCCTTTAAATGTTGACATAAAATTGAAACATAGAAGTGCCATCTTTGAAACTAAGAGTGTAACTAGATGAGGTAATTTGGAGCAATCCATGTCTGATCCTAATGAGACTCACAGGAGGAAAAAAAGAAGACAGCCTGTCCCTCAATCAGAGATCCTTAAGCGGAGCATTCCAAGTCTTCAGTACAGTAAGGAAGCAGTAGGCCTTGATCAAAACTGCAGAGGCAGATAGAAAGAAGAGGAGCTTTTTGAATTTCCTCTGCCAACATTACTTCCATGGCAGTAATGATGGTGAGAAAGCATTTATCCTGTTCATGGTTGGTGAAATGGTTCTAGCCATTCCTTCCCATAGTAAGCTTAGCAAATCAGCTGACAGTGGATGTGACCATCAATTCTTGGAAAGTTTGAGCATCCTGATAAAAAGCTGTGGTTCTGTTGAATTTGAAAATTTGTTTACTTTTTTGGTCACTCTGACTTGGAAAGGATATCACAGGTCTAGGAAAGGTAAACAGAAATCATCAAAAAGCACTTAAATATTTATTTATTGTTAGGAATGTTTCTCTCCCATCCTGTATCCTAAGATCTCAGGGCAGGGTGCAATAAAATTAACTTTAATAGATTTGAAACATTTATGTATTTTATTTATTTAGTGTCATTTGTTGGCCACCTTTCTCCCAGTGAGAGGACTCAAGATGGCTATACAGTATAAATACTATTTACAACTCTACAAACATTCCTACAAAAATGGCTAAAATATGTTTTTGCTTTTAAAAAAAAGACAACATGGGACATGGTAGAAGTTTACAGAATGATGAAGAAGTGGATTTTAAATCTGTTTTATACTGGAATCAGAGGTCACTCAATTAACAAATGACTTTTGTGTTGTTTCACACAATGAACAGCAAACATTCAGAATTCACAGACTTGAATCAGGTTGGTGGTCCCAGTGAGAAGAGATCCAACGAATTCTTAGCGGCATGCTAACGAGAGCAGCTCAGGAAAGAGTCTAGCTCCGCAGCATTGTTTAATGAAGCATATTATAAGTTAAATAATGGGAATAGGCTGTCCGTATGTGTGTGTGCACTCATGGACACATGTGCATGCCTTTCTTATGGCCTTCTGGAAGGCTTTTGATTGAACACTGTGAATCAGAATTCTGGACTATATGGTTCAGTCAGCAGAAATCTCGTATATTCTTACAGAACAAGGTATTTTGCTTTCATGGAGAAACAGGGAACTACGTGACACCATCCTCAGGGCCAAATCCATCCTTAGTCTTACTCAAAAACAGACCCACTGTAATCACTAATTTAAATCACCTATCATTTCCATGATAGGACGACAGTGGGCTTTTGGGTACTTCTTTTCTGTGGAAGTAGAAAGATCAGCTAGGGTGCCAATAGAAGATTTCTCTCTGTTTTTGGCACTCATGAAGATTAGTGTTTCATTTTCAGTGCTGATATTTAATTTATTACGTATCTTGACATTTAAATGACAACTGCTGTTTTGTTTTCTATATTCATGTAAAATCTCTTTGATCTTATCCATTTAAGAAATAAAAGATGTCAAAATCAGTTAGAGATTCTTATATCTCCTTAGAATGGCTAGAGAGACAAAATATATAATTCCACACACTGTTATTTTCTCTCAAGTTTAAAATGTGTAGATAGAGCCATCATTCACGAAAGCAGTAATAGAATGAAGCAGTCTCTGTCACGCTGGAGGTCTAATTGTATTTCTAGACAAATCCCCAGGCTGTGGGCAAATGTATATAGAGGTTTCATTTTGATTGCATTTATTATAGTTAATCTTGCCTTTGACAGCATTTTTTCACCTTTAAATCTGCAAATACACAACATTGTTTTTACTTACTTTTGAAGGGTGGTGATTTGGGTTTGTTTTGATTTGTGTGCCTGAAGTCACCTTTCGTCTGTCATTCCCTATCTCTCCTGATGAAGGCAAATCTCAGTATGTGGCTATCATTTAGGCTGTGTGACAGTAAACAGCCCATGAATCAAACACAGCTTCCCCGCAGGCCCATTTGTTCACCTCTCTGAAAGACTAATGAAATATCGAACTCCAAATATTTTCTAAGATGGAAGTAGACTGTGAGGTCTCAAGGAATGGACAGCAACGCATCCCTGCAACAAACACACATTGTGGCTTCAGTCAAGAGAACTGCAAGGTGCAGTCCAGAATAATGGAAACGGAATGGAATTGTACAAGTGTAGGGTCATATATGGATATGGAACAACTGATTGCTTCAAAATTGGGAAAGGAGTACGACAAGGCTGTATACTGTCTTCTTGCTTATTTAACTTATACACAGAATACATCATGCAAAAGGCTGGACTGGAGGAATCCCAAGCCGGAATTAAAATTGCCGGAAGAAATGTCAACAACCTCAGATATGCAGATTATACCACTCTGATGGCAGAAAGTGAGGAGGAATTGAAGAACTTCTTAATGAGGGTGAATGAGGAGAGTGCAAAAATGGTCTGAAGCTCAACATCAAAAAAACTAAGAACATGGCTACTGGTATGGCTACCCTAACCCTAACCCATCACCTCCTGGCAAATAGAAGGGGAAGATATGGAGGCGGTGACAGATTTTACTTTCTAGGGCTCCGTGATCACTGCAGATGGTGACAGCAGCCATGAAATTAAAAGACGCCTGCTTCTTGGGAGAAAAGTGATGACAAACCTAGACAGCATCTTAAAAAGCAGAGACATCACCTTGCTGATAAAGGTCCACATAGTCAAAGCTATGGTTTTTCCAGTAGCGATGTATGGAAGTGAGAGGTGGACCATAAAGAAGGCTGCCCACTGAAGAATTGATGCTTTTGAATTGTGCTGCTGGAGGGGACTCTTGAGAGTCCCCTGGACTGCAAGGAGAACAAACCTATTTGTTCTGAAGGAAATAAACCCTGAGTGTTCACTGGAAGGACAGATCCTGAAGCTGAGGCTCCAATACTTTGGCCATCTCATGAGAAGAGAAGACTCGGACACAACTTAACGACCAAACAACAACAAGGATCATGAATTATATAATGGGTAGGAGCAAACTATAAGCAGTTTTTGTTTTCTCCTGCCCCGAACAGCTGTAAAAGAAAGAACAGGGATGAGACTCCTGATAACTGTAGCCACTAATGCAGAAATAAATAAATCATGTTTCATTGGGTCAGAGAAGCCTGTCAGGTTGTTGCAGAAGACACTGCAATCACTCCTATGTCCAAGTCTGGCTACCCCTCATTATTGAATGCTGGAGTTAACCTGCAATGATTGCAAACAAGGAAAGCAATTGAAGTGATAGTAAAGGACAAAGGAAATCCTGTGGCACCTAAATCCCACAACATCTACAATATTGTTATTTGCTTTTTATTCATGAGTAAAGTAGAAAAATTATGTGTTTGGATGACAACTTCCAGAATACCCAGTCCACATGGGCCGTGGCCATGCTTCCTGTGGGAATCTGGGAGATGAGGTTCAAAAAAGTAATATTCCTCATCTCTGGGGAATTATCACATGCCTCTGGCGAAGTGGGTTTTAACTCACAGACGTGTTTCTTGCACAAAATGTGTTCATCTGTAAAATGCTCAAGTTGTCTCTTGGTTTTACTAACAGGGTCTTCAGTAAATCAGCCCTTACCTGGGACCCTTTGGGTTCAAGAAAGATACTGAATGTTTCCCTTGCTTCCTGAATCCCGCTGATATTTCTTGCTTTTTGGAACAGAAATGCAAGGATGCTGAAAAACATGTCATATTTACAACCACACAGTGTGCAAAATCCTTTTGCAGAAATTTACATCAACATGAATTGGGGCCCTTTTAGCAACCTTGAGATGGAGTGGAGAAACCTGTAATAGTTAAAAATCATGGCCAGATCGCCACATGCAGTTCCAGTCTTGGCAGAGGTGATCTAGTTTCAATCTTGACAGAGGTGAATTTGTGTTTTTGTTTTGTTTTGAGTTTTTTGTTTTATTTATTTATTTATTTATTTATTTATTTATTTATTTATTTATTTATTTATTTATTTATTTATTTATTTATTTATTTATTTATTTATTTATTTGTGTCCCACCTATCTGGTCGTTGCGTTTTACTATTAAAGGCTGCACCCCACCTATGCTGAGGGTTCCAAAGGTCTTCCAAAGCCCTGGGAATACTTAGAACATGGGGGGGGGGGATAGGAATTTTTAAATTAGTTTGTATTAATTTTAAATTAGATTGTATTTGTATTAATTTATTCCAGTGCCGTGTTGACATAATTTTACGCAACAGGAATTTGACCATTAAGTAGTTGTAAATACAACTATGATATGCTTACACAGATTAACATAGCTACCACTTGAGAAACGGCTTGCTTCTCTGTGACCTTGCATTTCTGTCGCAAAGCAGGTAGTAGTAAGTAGTATGTAGAAGCAGTTGGCAATAGCTGTCATTTGAAGTATCTCCTAATGCTCCATCCTGCAAGCTTTGGTTTTACTGAAACAGTGAAGACTATCAGGGCAATTAATTCAAAGCATTTTGATTCTGTATCCTGGTGTTGACCAACAGGAATGGATGTGCTGAAGTGTTGAACAATATGGCCTGCATTTTATAGCCCATGAATTGCTGAAGTGAAAATGAGAACTTGTACAGAGGAAAATAAATTTTCAGGGTATGCCTCATTCATTAGTTCCGTAATGAATTTAGAAGTGAATTTTACTTCATTCCATGAGGACTTCTGGTTGCATAATTACTTGAAAACACGATTTGAATAATTTAATATTCTGATCATGTTTGACACAAATCATCAGCAACAACATTTTTCACCATCTGGTAGTCCAAGGTGAACTACATATTTGAGAATCAGCTGATAACACAGTAGAGCATGGGATTCAAAACTGGAGCTCAATCGCCAACTTAACACATAATCCTGGACTACTGTTTTAGTTTGCTGCTGGAAAAAATATCATGTTAACTGCTGAAAAAACCAATGTAATAACAAGCCTCAAGCTTACAGTTTTAATGTGCATTTATTTTCTACTGAGTCCCATTGAATTCAATATGGCTTCCTTTTGAGTTGACATACATAGAATTGTTGCATAGGGAAGGCAAAAGGATCCAGCAAAGGCTGTCCATCAGAGGCAGGAGGCAATAGGCATCGGTTCCTGCTGCCAGCGGTTCTCCACAGAGGTACATTTAGTCCTAGTGAGACGGTTACTATGAATATCGTAGTCTTTCTGTTTTGTAGTTACCAGAGCATTAAAATTTACATTCGCCAGTATTATTGGAAATTTCAACTACTAATTAAATTATTAATTTTGTTTATATGTATTTACGCCCACAGGAGCAGCTAACAGATAGGGAGCACCCCTCTGTCTCACTGACAAGACGCCACTGCTCACAACAGTATTGCTATAGTTTTTAATGTCCTTAAAACTGACTCTAATTCATAAATGAAATAGCAAAATTCCTGTAACGGTATAAACATCTTTTTGTAAAATTGTCCTTCTTGGCTTTTTGTTTCCATCTGGGCTGGACACAGGTTGTTTGCTGGAGTGGGATATAAGACGCCAAAGGTTGCAAACCACTGTCCTCTTCACTTCAACTGCTGCCTGGGGAGCGGCAACTTTCCAGAAGGCACAGGAGGAGGAGAGATCATCTCCTTGCTCCTCTTCCAGTGTCGGCATTGCTCTGGATCCAACCCATTGCATATTGGAAGTCCTTATTTTGAACTTTTAAAAATCATAAATATATGATTTATCTTTTAGGCACCAATTATCAGGCTTCAGGATACAACTTCAACACCTTTGAATGGAGGAGTCCAAAACAGAGGGGCAGCTTATCCCCTCCCAACAGGCCCCGAACCAACCCCTTCCATGATACAGGCCTCAGTGATGACGAGTGGGATAAACCAGTCACAAGCAGGTAGTATTCTGCAGCACATACCCGTTTTTATGTTTGCAGTGGCCAGTTTGAGAGGCATTATGGTGTAATGGTCAGAGTATCAGTGTACAGCTCAGGAGACCTGGGTTCAAATCCCCACTTGCACCAGGTGACCTGGGACCAGTCATTGTCTCTCATCCTGATAATGTGGGGAGAGAAGAGGCATGTAAGATCCCTTTATCTCATGGGAGGAAAAACAGATGAACATCATCATCATCATCATCATCATAATCATAATAATAATAAAACCAAACATACACCTACAAAGTTCATTCTTACATATATCTCTTGTGTGAAGTTAGCGGACCGATCAGTTTGTCCTCTAACTACAGCGATATTCCACGTTTATAGTACATGCTGCATGAGATTTATTAGATTAGTGACATACATGAAATGTTATGATGTTAAGAGCAAGACCTCTGCACTTGATGAATTTCTATGCATAAAAAGATAGATCATTGGCTCAATATTAATGCAAAAATTAAAGTGAAAATGGCTATTTCCATTCCACTGTCCCCATTCAGATGCTGTAAGAGTGATTTGTTTTAATTCTCCCATAACATAATACTGTTTCTTACATATCATTCATATCTTCATCAAAGTTGATGTGACTGATGTGGTTCAACTGCAACATCTCCAACAGCTAGTGGCAATGATGCCTTGGAGTGTCTGAAGAAGGAAGAGCACATGAGATAAGCAGATGATGTGGCCACTTAAAACATCAGCGCTGAACCTCTCTTAAGGGGACAACAATCCCATGTTGGAAAAGATGCCAATATTTTCAAATCTTGGTGATTGTGTAGTTTCTGTAGAGCAGGAGTTGGCAACTCATGGCCCTCCAGATGTTGTTATACTGCAACTCCCAGCCCTGTCCTGGTAACCCCAGCCAGTATAGCCAATGGTGAAGAATCCTGGGAATTGGTGGTCCACCAGCATATCGCAAGTTGCCCCAGCTTTAGAGAACTTGTTTCCAGCATTATTGTTATCATCCCAGAAGCATCACTTTGAAGAAGTATGCACAACTTGTTTTTAGAGGAGACATAATATATTCATGTTATGATTTCTTTTGTGTGTGTGAAATAAGTGAAAAGTGCAGAGTATGGCTGGTCCAGAGCACACCTTATCTTTAAATGCATTTGTGGATAAAATGGGCACCTGGGGTGGGTATGCTTTAAAGGGGCACGTGGATGGAAGTGCTGTATTACCCAACAAATGTTTATGTTGCTCCTTACCCAGTACATTTTAATCTACCAGCTGCTTCTGCCAAAGACTTTTCTTCCCAATCAAGGTCACTTCCCACATAATTGGAAAGTGAGCCTGAGAGGAAAACTATCACAGGAGGACACATTTTAACACTCCACACCTGATCTCCCCTTTGACTGTTTAATGTGCACCTCATTTTATAGTTTCTGTATGAATAGGGCATGCCCATTTCAAAGCACATATGAGTTCTCTTGCAGTGGTTTTAGGCATCTATTGACACTGCTAGCCCTGAAAGATTTAGTTTTTAAACTTTCAATGAGACATTATTATTGATAATTTCTCCACTGATCTACTGTCCAGTCAGTAACCTGATGACTGCATGGCAGTGCTAAGAGTGATAACAAGCTAGCTGAAGAATCCCTGTCCACTTTGGGGTGTTTCTTAAAATCAAATATAATATTTCCAAATATTGTCTACAGTGCCACTCATCTAGTGTCCTCATGGGAATCAGCCTGCTATACAGTTTTTATCATATTTTAGTTATTGGTTCATTGTAAGTCTAAAGAGTACCCAGTGTGGTGGACAGAGTGATGGACGAGGACTCTGGAGACCATGATTCAAATCCCTGCTCAGCCATGGAAACTCACTGGGAGAAAGGACTGGGTTTGTTGTTGTTTATTCATTACGTGGTGTCCGACTCTTCATGACCCCATGGACCAGAGCATGCCAGGCCCTCCTGTCTTCCACCACCTCCCGGAGTTGGGTCAAATTCATGTTGTTCACTTCAATGACACTCTCCAACCATCTTGTCCTCTGTCGTCCCCTTCTCCTCTTGCCCTCGCACTTTCCCAACATCAGGGTCTTTTCCAAGGAGTCTTCTCTTCTCATGAGATGGCCAAAGTATTGGAGCCTCAGCTTCAGGATCTGTCCTTCCAGTAAGCACTCAGGGTTGATTTCCTTCAAAACAAATAGGTTTATTCTCCTTGCAGTCCTGGGGAGTCTGAAGAGCCTCCTCCAGCACCACAGTTCAAAAGCATCAATTCTTTGGCAATCAGCCTTCTTTATGGTCCACCTCTCACTTCCATACATCGCTACTGGAAAAACCATAGCTTTGACTATGCGGACCTTTATCAGCAATTTCGTGGCAGCTGTCACCAATCATGGAGCCCAAGAAGGTAAAATCTGTCACTGCCTTCATATTTTCCCCTTCTATTTGTCAGGAGGTGATGGGGCCAGTGGCCATGATCTTAGTTTTTTTTTATGTTGAGCTTCAGACCATTGTTTGCACTGTCCTTTTTCGCCCTCGTTAAGAGGTTCTTTGCTTCTTCCTCACTTTCAGCAATCAGAGTGGTATCTTCTGCATATCTGAGACTGTTGATATTTCATCCAGCAATCTTAATTATGTCTTGGGATTCCTCCAGTCCAGCCTTTTGCATGATGTATTCTGCATATAAGTTAAATAAGCAGGGAGACAATATACAGCCTTGTCGTACTCCTTTCCCAATTTTGAACCAATCCGTTGTTCCATATCCAGTTCTAACTGTTGCTTCCTCTCCCAGATATAGATTTATCAGGAGATAGAAAAGGTGGTCAGGCACTCCCATTGCTTTAAGAACTTGCCATAGTTTGCTGTGGTCCACACTGTCAAAGGCTTTTGCATAGTCAATGAAGCAGAAGTAGATGTTTTTCTTCAACTCTCTGGCTTTCTCCATAATCCAGCACATGTTAGCAATTAGATCTCTTGTTCCTCTGCCCCTTTGAAATCCATCTTGGACTTCTGGGAGTTCTTGGTGAACATAATGCTGAAGCCTACCTTGTAGGATTTTGAACATAACCTTGCTAGTGTGTAAAATGAGTGCAATTGTACGGTAGTTGGAGCATTCTTTGGCACTGCCCTTCTTTGGGATTGGGATGTAGACTGATCCTTTTCAATCCTCTGGCCACTGCTGAGTTTTCCAAACTTGCTGGCATATTGAGTATAGCACCTTAACAGATTTTGAGTAGTTCCATTGGAATGCCATCACCTCCACAGGCCTTGTTGTTAGCCATGCTTTCTAACTTGACTTCACTCTCCAGAATGTCTGGCTCAAGGTCAGCAACTACACTATCTGGGTTGTCCAGGATATCCAGATCTTTCTGGTATAATTCCTCTGTGTATTCTTGCCACCTCTTGTTGGTGTCTTCTGCTTCTGTAAGGCCCCAACTATTTTTGTCCTTTATCATGTCCATCTCTGCAAAAAAAGTTCCTTTGATATCTCCAATTTTCTTGAACAGATATCTGACACCCAGGATGTTACTGATTATTCTTGTCATCTCCTCTTTCACCACATCTAGCTTACCAAGGTTCATAGATCTTACATTCCAGGTTCCTATGCATATTTTTTCTTTGCAGCATCAGACTTTCCTTTCACTTCCAGGCACGTCCGCAGCTGAGCGTCCTTTCGGCTTTAGCCCAACCACTTCATTAGCTCTGGAGCTACTTTTACTTGTCTTCCACTCTTCCTCTGTAGCATGTTGGACACCTACCAACCTGAGGGACTCATCTTCCAGTGTCATATCTTTTTGCCTTTTGTTTCTGTCCATGGAGTTTTTTTGGTAAAGATACTGGAGTGGCTTGCCAGTTCCTGCACTAGGTGGATCGTGTTTAGTCAGAACTCTCCAGTATGACCTGTCCGTCTGGGTGTCCCTTCACGGCCATAGCTTCTCTGAACTACTCAAGCCCCTTCGCCATGACAAGGCAGCAATCTGTGAAGGGGGAGGACCTGGTAAAGGTCCTTAAATACCTCATTCACCCTTTAAAGCCCTATTAAGATCACTACAAGTCAATTTCAACAGAAGAACAACAGCAACCAGTCTAAAGAAACTTTCCTTTGTTTGTCTCTGCTCAGAAAGAAAATTGGAACTGAATCTGATCCAAACTCTGGGCAAAGAGTACTTAAACCCAGCCAACTGTTCTTGCAGTTGATTCCAAAGGCCTCCCCAATTTGCTTGCTAAATGAATACTGGCTTAAATGAATAGTAGCCAAGAGGAAAAGCAGAGGCTGACAATAGCATCAGCAAGTCTTGAGTTGGATCCTGCCTTTCTCGTGTTATTCCTTAAATGTCAGTCATTATTCCCCCAATAGACAGAAAGGTAAACTTGGCAAAAGATGTTCTCAGGTGCTGCCATTTAGAATGTAGCCCAACAAGCAGCTAAGCTCTGTTTCATCTCCCACAGCCAGGGAGCCTTCAGTCTTTTCATCCCCCATTTCCTGCAAACACTTCCCTTTTAAGTACCAAGAATCAGCACCAGCATTCCAAGCCCAGTCGGGGTGCTAACCCAGCAGCAGCGCCAACAAGGTGTGTCAGGCCTCCACCTTGGCAAACAGAAAGGATATCCCCTGCCAACCCAAACCATGAGGAAGCAAAAGGAGAATTTGAACTACACAAGCTGAAGGCAATAATTCTAGGTAGGTAAACAGACAGTCAGATCCCTCTTTAAAATGCTGCAAGTGGGAATTGCTGTCTGATGGATGTCTTCCTGATGTGCAAAGAAAACCTTGCCCAGAATGTGCAGTTAAAATGGGAGTCTACAGGATCCTTAGGAATTAGATATCGGACATGCAGTAGGTACATTTCTCTGTGGCCCATGTTTTCTCAAGTCATTAACTGGTCTGAAGAGAATTGTTAGAAAGAATGTGGCACAGAAATAAGGTTCTGACTAACACATCCATCAATATTGATGAAAGGAACAGGAAAAAAATGACGGCTTCTCAGGCATGCTTGAACAAACAACTGGTGGTTAAGGAGGAATTATGGGGTATTCAGCATGCTTTAAGTGTAGAATGGCTAGTTCTGTTGGCATCAGTAATTATAACGATAGAAGATGCAAGATTTCTTCCAATTTAATAAACTTGAATGATGATCTGCCCTTTCCCCTCACAAACACACCTGTACTTGTGACTTCGGTTTGTAGGAGTTCCTGAGGGTGAACTGTCCATTAAGGCAGCTGTGAGAAATGCAGACCAGGACAGAAAGATGAGACAAGAGGACCAAAACTGATTTTGGAGAGAACTGATAATTATAGGTTAATGTTTGTGGTTTGTTTTTGTTTTTTTTAAACTCTGCTATTATATTTCTTACCTATACAGTTGACATGGTTAATCACTGGACCTTTCATTCCATAAAAGTGCAAATATTTTACTGCTGAATGCATCCATAGGTTGTTCTTTTTCAGTACAAGGGCTTTAAAAATAATCTGAAGTCCCGATGAAGTTCAGCTGATCCACAAGCCCGTGCCTTAGCAATCATGCATGTGCCCCAGCTGTAGCCTCTCTTGGTTCCACTCTACCTTTGGCCACAGTTGTTCTTTAGTCTCCTGGTGTCATTATGATTTGTATGTTTAAAGCATTCCTGTGATGTTCACTGCCGTGTTGCTTTGCCTTTAACCAAACTCTCCCCCCCTTCTATAAATCTAGTTTTGCAGGTGCCCCTGAGACTGACCATGAAGAAAATTTCTGGTCTCAGGCACTGGAGGACTTGGAGACCTGCGGACAGTCAGGAATTCTGAGGGAATTAGAGGTAGAAACAATCTTAATCCTGTCATAAATCGTGTTTTTTTTTTCAATTAACACTCATTTATTTACTGTTTCCCTCCTTCCCTTTATTAGTTTGCATTAATCTCACAAAATCATTTTAAAGCTTTAACCCCCCTTTCCACAGGACAAGGCTGACAGGCGTCTGTGTTTGAGAACCATGACTCTCTTGGTACCTACCCTTTATTGTTTGTATTTTTGCTTGTGCAGCTGCCTTCCCAACGCCCCATAATCAAGCTCTGTTTTCTTTTTGTGGAGCTGCTACTGAAATGGTACAGCTGTGTGCTGAAAAGCTTACCCTGTGCTACCGCTGGCTGCACCTGTTTGTAGGCTTATTTTGCCTTCACAGCAGTACATCCCATTGTCCTCCAGCTGCTTTTATGAAAGGTTTTCCTGGCATGTATCTCTTGCAACAGAACCGAATCTGAATTAAGGGGAACATAAACGAAAAACAAAGTTCTACATGTTTTCTTTCAACACTGGATTCACCTGGTGAAGCGACTTCAAAAAGATCTGTGTATGCAATTGCTTTTTTTTTTCTTTCACATTGCAACCTGATGGTAATACACCTATGAATTTCACATTAACTTCACAGTGAGAGGTTTACTTCAAAAATGGAGTAAATAGACATCTCTTGGTTTAAAGTTGCCTGTATGTTCCTAAATAATAGCAAATATGAATATACTGACTTTTAATGCCTCAGAAGGGTGAGTCTTCAAGGATTTTCTTTTATGTTCTTTTAAATTCCTTGCATTGCAAAACTGGCAGAACTGCATTTTCATTTTATGTCATATCAAAAGCTCTGAGCAACCACAAGGAATGTGAATGGCATAACTGGGTAAAACTCACGCAGCTCCACTTGATTGCACAGCCTCAGTCTTATGGCTTCTGTATTGCATGTCTGTTTACTTCAAATGCAGATCTGGTGTATGTTTAATTGCCATTCAGAGGAACTTAGGGAAACAATGTCATGTCACTCTGGTTGAGTTCTGTCTAAGACATGATACCTCAGCCTTCTTGTATGGATTCCTCTGGAGAGCATAGCAGATGGATTGAGATATAGATAAGAATGAATGCTTTCATAGGTTGATAATTCTTCAGTGTAAGGATGACAGAAGACTTTTTTTTAAATGAAAACCTAACTGGGCACTTAGCAAAACTGTCAGCATCTCTTGTGAGCAGGGAACAGGTGTTCAGATTACACTGTAGAGATGGGACACTTATTTCCCATCCCTCTAATCTTGTCTGTAGCCCTCTCAAAGTACGGCTCAATTTTCATTATAACAGAGAATTAATTATTTTAATTCCTCAGGGATAAGAAACCACATTTTAAATACCTCAAGTCAAAATCTAAAAACATAGGATACATCCATTTAAAGCTTTTTAAAAAGCTGAAATTCCATAGTACCAGTTTTTTCATTTAATTCCAAACAACAGGAACTAATCACTCATCTTTCCTATATATACTAGGAACATAGAAAGTTACTTATGCCAAGTCAAGGCTCCTCACTGCACCAGAGCTGGAGAAACTGTCCCTCCCAGTGTTACATTCCCACCAGCCTCACTAGTGGAGAGGAATGGCTGCACCAGTAATTCATCAGTCTCTAGGTTCCCCACCCTGGCTAGGACTGAAGTGACGGAGTCTCTTTCTAACCTATCTGAAAAGGCCAGGAATTTATCCACTTACATTAATTTCCTCCACTCTAGTGTTCTCCCTTCCCTGAACACCGCACACTTTATGTGAATGCAGTTTCATATTTGGGGATTCAAACATATAATTGCTAAGCAATTGCAAAAATGGATAATTCCTTGAAGCAAAGAAGCCCAATTCTGAGATGTTTTCATAATTTGAGGTGAAGATAGTGGATTAATAGACTTCTACTATTTAATTATCTTTTGTTTTTAGCAATTTTGGTTCATAATGTAGCTATGTTAAATTACCAAAGAAATTCCATTAACCGACATGCGCCCCCCCCCCCCCCAATTTGCCAATATGGAATTTTATTCTTCCCATTTCTTCCTTTATTAAGCCGCCTTTCTTCCCACCAGGAAGAACATTAATTTGGCTATGTTTTCATCTAAACCTCAATGTTTTTGTAACAATTAGATAGTATATCAGACAGGTATACTCTCACTGAAAGTTATTTGTCATATTTTATCAACCTGCTGTGATATTTTAGTATCTGTGGCTATTACAAAATCTTTGTTTTTACAGCAAGATACATTATTTCTGAAAGAAGTAAAATCAGCCACAACTACATGATTCATTGACCACAAAATGTAAGGTCAATGTCAAAATTACATGCAAACTCATATAACATATAGATAAATCTTCAGCAGTTTTTTAAAAAACAAATTGTGTGAGGACCAGAATACTGTAACAGATTTTGAAAGATGCTCATACAACTTTATTGTTCTACTAAAAGGCTCTTCTCCCCCAGCTTTTTTTTTCTGGACCCGAATCCTGAGACGATTCAGCATTTTATGGTATTGCCCTCTCATGATCAAAGATGTAGGTTCTTCAAGAGAAGCATGTACTGCTGACCCACATTTTTCACTTGAAATCTTAAAAAAAAAAGTGACTTCAGTAAACCTTTTATTATATTTTAGGATAAACTAATTTTTTAGATGCTAGGATTTTTTTTAAAAGACTTTTTCATCAGTCAGTAGACATTTTTACAGTTTAGTTTCATTCTTCCTACTGCCAGAAATAACAGCTGTGGTCTAATGTTGCAGCTCAGAATTTATAGTGGCTTTAATATTTCAGTCACCTTATGCCCTTTTGTCCAGTGTTTTTTTCCAAAGGATGCTCAGTCAAACTGTCCATCTATCTGCCACCCATATGCTATACCCTGAAGTGACTGTGTTTTGGCAATTATAACAAAATAGAAGATGCTGCCCTTTGTTACAAATTAATCTCCTGCTTTTACTATATGGCATATTAGAGAAACCTGTTTATTAATACTGTAGGCAACCATTATGTCAGGGAGCACAATGAGTCTGAACCATGAGAACCCGCAGCCCCGTGGCCATCTAGGAAGACAGGCTAGCTTCCAGGAAAGAAGCACATCGCGGCCCCATTACAGCCAGACTACCCGCAGCAATACCTTGCCTTCGGATGTAGGACGAAAATCTGTAGCTCTGCGGAAAATGAAGCAAGAAATAAAAGAAATGATGTCACCAACTCCTGTGGAGTTACACAAGGTTTGTGTGCATTGTTTTGACAGCAATATTTGCAATGCGTGTAATGTAGGGGGAAAACTGCTAAGAATTAAATGTTGGTGCAGTTTATGGCCTTGTTTGCAAGACCACTAATGGTATATCCTTGGGGAAGAAGAGAATAGAGTCAAATATACATTTCTGCAAGGCATCTCTCCCAGCATTAAAACTGACAAATGGTGACTACTCATACAAAATGTGTTTCAAAAGAAACAAGTTTGATCTGGGGCAAAGTCCATTCATTATTATATTAGGGACCTGTTAAGCTCCTGGATTTTCTATGACAATCCATATAAGTTTTTATTCTCTCTCTCTGACTCTAGAAAGAACCCACTGAGATACTCCTTTTTATTAATGGATTTCTAATAGTCACTTGATTGTGCTAGAAATCAATTTCTGTGTTAAAAGAATGCACTCTGAGTAATAGAAACCCTCAGCATTTTAACAATGCTCGTCTGTTTCATAGTGATGATACAGAATTGTTTTCAAGAAACAACAGTACAAACTGTTGAAAATATTTCTTGCTATCGAGACACAGCAGAAAATGGAGAGGAAGGAAGGGAACTTCATGGCCCAATATGAATTTTATTTGCAGTATATATTTCATCAAGTCCAACCCTCTGCTCAATGCAGGAATCCAAATCAAAGCAGATCTGAGAGATGATTGTCCAGTTTTCTCTTGAATGCCTCCAGCATTAGAGTGCTCACCACTTCCCAAGATAATTAGTTCCATTATCATACTGCTCTAACAGTGTAATAAATAACAGTTTTTCCTGATATTCAGCATAAATCTGACTTCATGTAGCTTTATCCCACTATTATGTGTCCTGCCTTCTGGGATGAACAAGAACAGATCCTGCCCATTCTCTGTATGACTGCATTTCAAGTATTTGAAACGTAATATCTCCTCTCAGTCTTCTTTCCTCTAGAGTAAACATCCCCAGTTCTTTCAGTCTTTCCCCATAATGCTTGGTTTCCAACCCCCTAATCATCCTTGTTGCCCTCCTCTGAACTTGCTCCAGTTTGTTGGCATCCTTCTTAAAGTGTAGTGTCTAGAATTGAACACAGTACTCTAGATGAGGCCTAACCAGCACTGAATAGAGGGGGACTAGTACCTTATGGGATTTTGAGAATATATTTCCATTAATACAGCCTAAAATAGCATTTATATCTTTTAAGATTGTACTTTTCAGGCCCATTAAGTTGCAATTTAGTAGGCAGAAGGGATTGTGATGAGAAGGGTACACATAGAGAATGAGTGTACCGTGCCATTATTCCTGTTTATATCCCTCAAACACATATATGCAGGGAGAGAGATGTATACAGGCCTCTCGTTAGACCATCAGTATCTGGGTATTTTCACCTTTCTTCATCTTTAGGGAAGGGTGAAAATGCCCAGATTATGTATCCTAGCCATCAAGGATGTTGCTAACAAAATGTTTAGCTACAACACTGCAATTTAGCTACAACATTGTAGAGGTTAGGACTGGAGTCACAGTTCAGTTAAGGCGGGGAGGGGCAGACAACAGATCAGGATCTCCTGGCAAAGCAGCATGGCTAGTTGCCCATTCCTCAGAAACTTAGCGATGCCAAAAGGAATTTTTGTTAACACTTAATATAAACAAGCCAATAGTACAAGACAGCCTTGTTAAAAGATATGACGCATGGAGGGTGAAGACAAGGAAAGGCAAAACCCTCCAAAATAATTAAAAGGCGGGGCAAAACTGGTTTTCTTAATTTTTTTTTAATTTATTTGTTTACTAAAACAGATCTTATGATAATGTTTGCTACCTCCACAGGTAACATTATTCAAAGATTCTGACATGGAGGACTTTGGGTTCAGCGTCTCAGATGGCTTATTGGAAAAGGGCGTGTATGTTAAAAATATTCGGACAGCTGGACCTGCAGATGTAGGTGGTCTGAAGCCATACGACAGATTACTACAGGTAGTGTTAAAATTGTGCATTATTGTGAATTAAAGTTGTATAGAAAAACTCTCTGAACACAGCATATGGTTTTTGTTAAGTTAAAGAACAGTAACCCTGACAGTCAATAGAATGCAGAAGCTACTTAATTAATCACTACATAATTGCAATCCTGTGATCAGTATCTTGACATGTACTGCTGTTGAGCACAGTGGAAGTAACTTCTGTGGAAACACATAAGAACATAACATAAAAACATAAGAAGAGCTCTGCTGGATCAGGCCAAGGGCCCATCTAGTCCAGCTCCCTGTATCTCACAGTGGCCCCACCAAATGCCTCTGGGACCACATGAGACAACTAGATACCCGTCTCTTGATACCCCTCCCTTGCATCTGGCATTTGGAGGTACCTTCCTTCTTCTAAGCCTGAAAGTTGTACACCCCTCATCATGGCTTGTAACTTGTAATGGACTTTTCCTCCAGAAATCTGTCCAATCTCGTTTTAAAGGGATCTAGGCCAGATGCCATCACCACATACTGTAGCAAGGGGTTCCACAGACTAACAACACGCTGGGCAAAGAAATATTTTCTTTTGTCTGTTCTCACTCTCCCAACACTCAATTTGAGTGGATGTCCCCTGGTTCTTGTATTGGGTGAGAGGGAAAAGAGCTTCCCTCCATCCACTTTATCCATCCCCTGCATCATTTTATACATCTCAATTGTGTCCCCCCTTAGGTGCCTTTTCTCTAGCCTAAAGAGCCCCAAACGTTGTAGCCTTTCCTCATAAGGGAGGCACCCCAGCCCAGTCATCATTTTAGTCGCTCTCTTCTGCACCGTTTCCAGTTCCACTATGTCTTTTTTGAGGTGCAGTGACCAGAACTGTTTGCAATACTCCAGATGCGGCCTTACATAGGATCAGACTACAAGTCTTTGCTTTGAAACATTAACAAAGGACAATTAAATATAATAAATCCTCATAAAAGATTTCCTACTTCAGTTCCGTTTGTTTATTATTGTTTTCCTAAAGTGAAAGACATTGTTGTAAAGCCAAGGAATACTTAAAGGACTAAATCCATTTTCTTAAGTTTCTCTTTCCTCTAAAACAGAGATTTTTTTTTACCTTTCAGGTGAACCATGTTCGCACAAGAGACTTTGACTGCTGTCTAGTTGTGCCCCTCATAGCAGAATCTGGTAATAAACTAGAACTGGTTATCAGTCGAAATCCAGTAGCCTCTCAAAAGATGAGCTCAGAACAGACGTTCCCAGCAGGAGAGTGGAGTGATGCAAACAATGCCTTTCTTCAACAAAGCGGACACAACAATGGTTCAGAGATGAAACGAGAACCTACAAACACTTTATAGCCAAAAACTGTATTAGTGTGAGACATTTAAATGGTGCTAAATCTCTTTGAAATGTCTGCTACACTGAAAAACACAATTATTATGTGGCATTGAGAAGCACAGGAATCTTTTAATTTCCCAAGGCTCATTATTTGCTACTTGCTTCCCAAATGGAGTTTCATTTTGCTCGTGTTTTTTTATGACAATGAATCGTGCCATTCCACACTGACCTTAAAATGAAAAAAGAAACAAATGGTGAAAATGGCTGTGTTCTCTAATCCTAGTAGATTGAAACATTTAAATGAAAGATGGCTCTTTTCAACTCTCACTAGATTGAAATAAATAGTCCTTCCTAAATGAAATCATTTGAAGATGGGGTTTGATTTTTTTCGAACATATTTGAAGACTGCTGGTATCTACATGAAGGAATTTTGAAATATTGCTGCTGTATCCAGAGGACTGCTGTATCATAGTAGTTGCTTTTTAGAGACCTGTACTGTTACTCCCTCTGTTATAATGTAAAGTGGGGGAAAGGGAGGAGAAGGCTTCGTTTTACAATTATTTTAGCAAAGATACACACAGGAAGCTGACATGCAAGAGGATAAAGTTTTACGACCCAGCTGTAGTATGATTTTATTAGGAGTTACATTATGCCCTATGCAATGGTGAACTGAAGAGGATGTGTCTTGCAGCCTGTATAGACTTCTCACTTTTAGGTATCTGGGACTTCTACTGAATTTTAAAACAGTTAAATAAGTTTTAGTGAAATTTTAAAAGAAATTTTTATCACAGACATTCAAATAGTGTTGTTTTTTTTAAAAATCTGAATTGCGATAGCAAAGGAATACTAATGCAAAACGATATGAGCTGCCCAGTTTAGGGCACACACAACTTGTATAGCTACAAAAGATTTTTGAATTAAAATGAACTGTCTGTGCATTGGTTCAAATCATCTTCAAATAGCTTTGTTGGATCTCTTTCACTGACCATTACCATTTTTGGCAAATAATATTAAAACTGTAAATACATTTTGCACACACACTCCCAAATTCTTTCCTGTTTCCCATTCAAAGCAATAAAATGCCAGTTGCTTTTTTAGGCTCACCAGCAGCTGCTTGGTTTTGTTTACTGTATTGTCCTAGTAATTAATGTTACTTGGTGATTGGAAGGACCCTGGATTTGTCTATAACTGTAGAATTTTTGTATCTAATCTATCATTTTAACTACCAATTTGGCTCATCTATTTGCATTGTTAAAACATCCCTAATGCTGTTTTCCTTAATATGAGCAAGCTTCCCCCCCATGCACACACATAAAATGTTTTATTTATATTTCAGCACTGCCAGAGAAAATTCATTCAAAATGAAATCAAAACCCAGACCATGAACCACTTAATATGTATTTTTATTTGAAACAAATGAGTATTAAACTAAAGTATTTTTGTACAAATTTAATACTTTAATAGCATGATATTTATCGTCTATGTATGGTTTCTGGGAACTACAACTGTTACAAAATTTGTATGGAAAATGTAAAAAAATCAAATAAACAGTGATTTAAAGACAGTGGCTTTGCTCCTTAGACGTATAAGTAGAGGGAGACATGTGAAAAGGAACTTTTCTGTCTCCCCAGTGGAAAGGGAGTCTCCAGTATTCAGTGGGTAGGAGACAAGAAGCACCAACATGGGCGTATGCATCTTGGGTCATTCAAGATTTAACATTAACATCCTTAAAGGTGTGAAACCTGCTACTGCTATGAGCCAAACAACTTCCACAGAACACACCTCTTTAAAAAAATGAGATACTTCACCACAACTTTTCATCAACTTGCATCATTATTCAACACTACACAATGTTTAGGTTTAGAAAACATGAGTTTTACCAATGTAAAAACCTCCTTCAATTTGCCACAACCTGCTCAACAGGCCGTTCACTATATGGAAGAGCTTCTCCATATGCAACTTTGTCTGGGACGTGAAGGTCTATCATTTTCCCTTAGAGAAGCAAAGAAATGGTGAAGTGTTCCTTACATACAGATAACAGACTCGTTTTGTCATTATTATAACAGTGCCTTTAAATGAGGGGCATAATTACACAAATAAAATAGAGCATGACGCATTTATGTTTATGTATCCTGTTAAGCAACTCTCACAGAATTTATTTATTCCAGCCAAACAGTCCAAAGTTTGCAACAAGATAGGAAGGTAAATAGCCCTTGTAGGCAGCCGCTCATAACGCTTGAGCAGGCAGTGTCCTGCTGACTTCTAAAATGGGTTAAGAAGGTGCACTTAGCATGAAAGACATTCATTTCCCCTGTCTTTGTATCCAAGAAATACAAGCAAACAGCAGTTACCCCCCCCCAAAAAAAAGAGTCACTTAAAACTAAAGCAAAGCAAAACTGAATTATTTGATAACACACATTTTTATAAATATTGTCCAAAATCATGTTGTGGAGTTCTGTCTGCACAAGGCAAAGAGTATAATTTGCAGCAGCTTCTCATTGGCCATCAACAAGTCCCACTTGGATTTGCAGATGTGCAAAACCCCTCCAGACCCACCTCATGTTAACAAAAACTTTTTTGCTTCTACTGAGATGCTGCCAGAGAGTCACCACACATCTGGAGTGACTTAAAAATGTTCAGCCTTCATATACAGACTACATTTCTGTCATTTAAAAGAGAGATTAAAAAATTAATAATAAAATCTAATAATATTTTAAGTTTTAAAAATATATTTTGAAAGTTCACTGGCCAGAATCTTATTAAAGTTCACATAACTTGTTGCAGCTAATTTATGAGGTGCCAGTATATATACTGAATGTGATCCTGCTCAAAAGCCCAGTTGTGCAACTAATATGCATCCTGGCCATAATTAGCTGCAGCAAGTTATGCAACCCCTATGTAAGCAAACAATAGAATTCCGGTCAAAATACTTTGTAGTTTCCTTCAGAGCTGTTTCAACTTAAGAGAAATAGAGGTGCAGAATACAAAGAATCTATTATTTAAACTATCCTTGTTATGAATAAAAAAGTTGCTTGGAAGCTGGACTCTTCAATGTCATCCTTTGAAGTAAGTTGGTTGCAAGCGGAGATGTTTTATTATCCTCTGTTACCTGTGAAACAAACAAAACACACCCATACATTAAGATTTAAAAGAACATAAACTTAGTTTACCCTCACTCTGATGATAAGACACCAAAATATGCCAAAAATAGCAACCTCATGTTTGACCATATCAACTTAAATACCACAAAAAGAAGCTAAGAAATTACAGGTAACATACTTTTAGAAAAAGAAAGAAAAAACCACACACTATGATATAATATAAGCAATTCCACTCTTGATTCATCTCACTGAGACAGGAAAACTAATCACAATGATAAACCTTCAAACAATTTGAAGACGTTGAAACACAGGGAAAAGTTGCTGCTTTTAGAGTCATTTAGTAGTTTCCACTTTTGTCACAAGTTCTCATTTGTAAAACAAAAACGGAGGTCAAAATAGCAACTTGCCCTGACAGTGTCTGCACAGTTAAATCAGATACAATTTAAACTGTTAGGGTTCCATTCCATGGAAGTTCCATCCATTTGTAGTTTAGCAGAGATAATCAATGTACCTTAGCAGCGATCCCTAGTCCATCCCCAGGAACTACTGTGGAGAATTGGAGAAATCTAGCCAAGTCACAATTCTCAGGATTCTCCATGAGAGTTTAAAATGGTATCAAACTGTGTAGTATAAATATATCTAACCACCTATCTTATCACGAACTTACTGAGACATAAGTGCAAGCACTGGAACAACCAGACACCAGCACACCCTGAGCAGATTTCCCAAGAGGAAGAGATGGGGAGGTGCAGGAAGTTATTGATAATAAGCTATGTGGAATGAAGACACAGAAACAGGGCAACGTGGAGAGAACAAGAACCTTGGTGACATAAACATGAGGAAAAGTACAGAGTGGTGGGATGAGCAGTGACTGAGCGAAAGAGATGACAGCATACTGTTTGCCTTTTAGTCCCTTCCTAAGGAGAAGTTCCCAGACTAACTGTAACTGAAGTAGAAGTATACTTGTATAAGGATGGACTGTACAAAGCAAAAGAGTAAGGAGAAAATGAAGGTGTGATTTTTAAAACTGTGAAGGAGGCCAGAAACTGGCAAGAGAGAGCTTTGGTAATTATGAGCTAGGCAGCTACTAGTTTATCTAAACGGCAGCCTAAACCCTAAGTAATTTACCTTTCAAGATCTGCACAGAAGAAATTTTTATTGTGACATCCTTCTTCTAAAGAAGCTTTCAAAACAGCACTGAGGAAATTTTCTGAAGGTCAAGTGCCTATTTCTCTCCTGTTATAGAATTTGGTGGGGCACACCTCTCTCTGTCAGCTAAAAAATGTCTTCTGAGAATCTTGGAGAAGAAGACTCTGACTGCTAGACTGATTTACAAGGACTCTGAACTGATTTATGTCTAAACTCTGTTGATATTACTGTGAATGACCATTGGACTGAATGAGGACAAAGCTGTATGTATGTACCTTGTAACAAACTTGATTTAATATAATTTTCTGCTATCAATACTGTCTCTTTGCTTGGTGACTTCATCAATCTGGGAAATTCTACTTGTTAGCACCACCTGGCACGCTACAACTCTGTCACTTTGGCACTGCCTTTCTTTGGGATTGGGATGTAGACTGTTCTTTTCCAATCCTCTGGCCACTGCTGAGTTTTCCAAACTTGCTGGCATATTGAGTGTAGCACTTTAACAGTGTCATCTTTTAAGATTTTAAATGGTTCCACTGGAATGCCATCACCTCCACTGGCCTTGTTGTTAGCCATGCTTTCTAAGGCCCACTTGACTTCACTCTCCAGGATGTCTCACTCAAGTTCAGCAACCACACTGAGTTGTCCGGGACATCCAGATCTTTCCGGTATAATTCCTCTGTGTAATCTTGCCACCTCTTCTTGATGTCTTTTGCTTCTGTGAGGTCCCTACCATTTTTGCCCTTTATCATGTCCATCTCTGCACAAAGTGTTCTTTTAATATCTCCAATTTTCTTGAACAGATCTCTGGTTTTGCCCCTTTTATTATTTTCCTCTATTTCTTTGCATTGTTCATTTAAGAAGGCCCTCTTGTCTCTCCTTGCTATTCTTTGGAAGTCTGTATGCAATTTTCTGTAACTGTCCCTATCTCCCTTGCATTTTGTTTCCCTTCTCTTCTTTGCTATTTCTAAGGCCTCGTTGGACAGCCACTTTGCTTTCTTGCATTTACTTTTCTTTGGGATGGTTTTTGTTGCTGTAACCTGTACAATGTTACGAGCCTCCATCCATCGTTCTTCAAGCAATCTGTCCACCAAGTCTAGTTCCTTAAATCTGTTCTTCACTTCCACTCTGTATTCATAAGGGATTTGGTTTAGATTATACCTGACTTGCCCAGTGGTTTTTCCTACTTTCTTCATTTTAAGCTTGAGTTTTGCTATAAGAAGCTGATGACCAGAGCCACAATCAGTTCCAGGTCTTGTTTTTGCTGACTGTACAGAGCTTCTCCATCTTTGGCTGCAGAGAACATAGTCAATCTGATTTTGGTATTGCCCATTATATGGGTAATACACATGTTCTTGTGTAGAGTCGCCTCTTGTGTTGTTGGAAAAGAGTGTTTGCGATGACCAGCTTGTTCTCTTGACAAAACTCTATTAGCCTTTGCCCTGCTTCGTTCTTAACTCCAAGGCCAAACTTATCTTTTGTTCCTTTTATCTCTTGACTCCCTACTTTAGCATTCCCCTATAATGGGAAGAACATCTTTCTCTGGTGTCCGTTCTAGAAGTTGTTGTAAGTCTTCATGGAATTGGTCAATTTCAGACTCTTTAGCTTTGGTGGTTGGTGCATAAACTTGGATTACTGTGATGTTGAAAGGTTTGCCTTGATTCGTATTGAAATCATTCTATCATTTTTGAGATTGTATCCCAGTACAGCTTTTCCCACTCTTTGGTTGACTATGAGGGCTACTCCATTTCTTCTACGGAATTCTTGCCCACATTCCCGGAATTCTTGCCCACGCCCATTCCCGTCCATTTTAGTTCACTGATACCCAGGATGTCAATGATTATTCTTGTCATCTCCTCTTTGACTACATCCAGCTTACCAAGGTTCATAGATCTTACATTCCAGGTTCCTATGCAGTATTTTTCTTTGCAGCATCGGACTTTCCTTTCACTTCCAGGTGCGTCCGCCAATGAGCGTCCTTTTGGCTTTGGCCCAACCACTTCATTATCTCTGGAGCTACTTGTACTTGTCCTCTGCTCCTCCTCAGTAGCATGCTGGATGCCTGAGGGGCTCATCTTCCAGCATCAAAGATACTGGAGTGGCTTGCCAGTTCCTTCTCCAGGTGGATGGCGTTTAGTCAGAACTCTCCGCTATGACATGTCCGTCTTGGGTGTCCCTGCACTTCATAGCCCATAGCTTCTCTGAATGACTCAAGCCCCTTCATCATGACAAGGCAGCAATCCGTGAAGGAGAATTCTATCCTAATATTTTGCTATAGAACCATTTTTAAATGGAATGCTATGCTAAATACCATGTTCCCTTTTCAACAAGCAGATGAAAGATTTGTTCTGTCTATCAGCTCACTTCTGTTCACTGTTCCCATTTCTCTTTATGCCTGTACTTCAGTACTACAATCTACCACCTATTTAGTTATTTTTTCTAAAATACAAGGGCCAGCTAACATGAGAGATGACAAGAAGAACAGTAACGCTCCTCAATGCAGATCTTAAAAGGCCCATGAAAGAACCAGCTGTTGCAAGGCCCACTCTGACAGGCATACTGTGCAACCTCCACTATGAAACTAAGACGTTTGGATTTCACAAGAGCATAAATGGGACGCCTGACAAATTTTAAATGCCCATTGAAAGAATTATTACCCACAGCAGCATGGCCGGGGGGGGGGGGGAAGAGCGCAAGAGAGAGAAGGGGTTTCTCACCAAAGTTACTTTTAAAGGACTTGAACAATCATCTGGAAATTCACTTCGCCTTTTGTGTTCACTTGGAGTAAGCGCTGTTGCCCCTGAAGTACCAGCCTCTTCATTAGTTCTCCCTGGTTCATGGTCACATTCCATCTGACAGGGAAGAACAGACTCCTCTTCATTGGTAAAATTATTTCTAGTAGGAGAACCACTGTCCCCAGTGTTATTCTCTTGATTCTGCTGAGTCATTTGAGGTGATGATGATTGCTGAGAACTGTTGATTTTTCCCACAAGTACCTCTTTCATATGTTTACACAAATAGGTTTTTCTCCTAAAACTTTTTCTAGCAACCGCTGCCTGGAGCTTGGCTTCTTCAGCAACGATATAGACTCGGCTGCGTCCTCGAGTGACAGCTGTGTAAACATGCTGCCAGTTCTGGCGACCCGAGTTCCCAACTACGTAGACCACTGTTTTTTCCTCGGAACCCTGAAAACAATATGGACAAAGAATTCCTGAATAAAGTAGTTTCAAAGTAATTCAAGAATCTTGCAACTGTTTTGTGAGTCTGTTTAAGTTTGTGGAGAGTTTGTTTAATTTCTATGTATGCTGCATGCAACCCCAGCCGTAGGTTTTGGAATCTTACCTGCACTCTTTGTGGGAATCCTGCCCCCACCAGTGAATAAACAGTCTTTTCTCAAACCTCTTTACTCTTATTGGCTCTTCAAGGATATTCTCTATGCTCCCTGTGGCCTTACACAAACATTTCTACTATTGAAGTTAAAAATTTATTTCACTGCCGCTGATCCAGTTCCTCAGGCTTTTCTAAAGACCCCCCCAAAAGTTTTTGAAAACTATTTGAACAGGGCCATGCATCATTGCTTGCTTCTCATTTTTCTACATCTCGGCTAACTTCACATCAGACCTTGGAAGGTGTGTTGTTGTTGTTGTTGTTGTTGTTGTTGTTGTTGTTGTTGTTGTTGTTGTTGTTGTTGTTGTTGTTGTTGTTGTTGTTGTTGTTGTTGTTGTTGTTGTTGTTGTTACTATTATATTTTATAAAATGGATGGCTAGTTTCTACCTTTATATTGTGCCAAGCAGGGCCAAATCAGCGTCTAATAGCTCTCATTAACACATTTTTCTAAGACACATTGGGCAATTACTCTACATCTCCTTCATGAATCTGATACTCTTGACTGTTAAGCACTACGGCTTATGTGATTTTGCTTAGGATGGCAAAAGTGTAGCATAGCTCACCTGGAATGTATGAATAGTTCTTGCCCAAGCGTGCTTAATCTTAGAATTTCTCCGGAGAGCTTGATACAGCACAGTATACTCAGGTCCATCAGTAATGTTAATGGTCAGGATGCGCTCATCATCTCTTTTTTTATCCTATAGATGCAATTTGTAAACATACCACTTTCCAAGATTAAAAAAAAACCTACATAGTAATCAGCCAGCGGAGTCCTTAACTGTACTTTGCCTTTTGTTAGTTGAAATCCAGTAGAGTAGTAAGTCACAACTAAAGCAGGACCACTGAATCAGTGGGATTCTGGTAACTCAACACCTCCATAAGTTCCACTGATTCAAGGAGGCTACCCTACTTGTGACTTACTACTGGATTTCAGTCATTGCTACAAAATAGACATATACGAAGGAAATTATTTTCACGTTACCTAGATCCTAACTATACACTTCATATTGAAGAGATGGGCAAACAGTTGTAGCTAGACATACTATAATGCTATTTCTTCAGTATTAGAAGTATTTGCTTATGGAGCATTCTACCATGCATCTGGGCAGACCTTATACTTGTATCAATTCTTCCTCTCCTCCTTACTCCTACCATTTTTCAGACCAACATTAATGAGTAACATTCAGAACTGATATTTTACGATAGTTATGTGGAGGGGGCTTCCCCTCATACAGTGTATTGCCATAATTTCCATCATTGCAGGCCTGTGATATACAGGCACAAAGTATGAGAGACGGTAACTGTCTCTTTAATGTGACCCCAACTGCCTAAACCTAGTGGATTTACGAAATTTTCATCCCAGTTCCCAAATGGAGGATTCAGAAATTTTTTGCATCACCCTATTCCTCAACCAAATAGAAACTTGTAGTTTCAAAGGAAGGCTAAAGGGGAAGGTGTATGAATAATGCCTGTCTTTGTTTGAGGAACTGGGGTGTGACATCCAATCAACAGGTTCCTCAACTTCCACAACTCTAACGAAGCCTGTAGCTTTCCTAATTTTCATCTAAGACACATCCCTGGCAAAATCCATCTGCCATGATCTTTTAGGACTCTTAGTTCTTTGCACTAATGACAAAGCATATTGTGTCTTCATACGAGACTGAAGAAGAATCTGCACGTTCTCCTTTTAGAAAAACGCTTATGACGATCAACTGATCACAGACTTACCTCTTTAATGAAGAATATCTCACCATTGCACAAGCGTCTGTCATCGTCTGGAGGGGAACGTGTCTTTTTGCCACAGCAAAAAGCCCTTCTTATGCACACAGGGCTAACGCAGGGATCAGAATCTTCAGAGCCTTCAAGAATACAATCTTCAGGACCTTTATCATTCTTTGTGCAAACAGATTTTTTTTTTGGAAGGAGGTCTTCGAGGTACACATTCTTTGTGGAACAGATTTTGTCCCCGCACAGAAACTGCAGTTTGTTTTTATGGTCTCTGAATTAAAATGGGAAAAGATGTTTAGGTTAAAGACTCCACACAAAGTCATTCCTTCAGTTGCAGCACTAATGACTCCAAACAGCCTAATGGCTCCCAACAGATTTTCCTTTGGCTTCACTAGAGAACATCCATCTCAATGCATGCAGAACCATGAAAGGATACAGAAGGCTTGTAACAGATGTGGCAGATTTCTAGTATCTGTTACAAAAGTATGATTAAAAGAAGGATACACCAAGAGCTTCCAGAATATTCTCCAAAACAAGCCTAAAGAACATGCATATATCTCATATCATAACACTCCAGTACATTCTGAAAATAATTCTAACATGTTGAATAGCTAGCTTACAGCTCTGTATTCTGGACATAGCTGTCTACTGTTACTGGACAATGAACCACAACTAATGACCTTTTTATATTCTAGAAACCTTGCAGTTAACTGCAAGTGGAGCTCTTCTGACATGCTCAATATACCACTGGAGCAACGTCCCATCTAATGGGATGTAATGGATGAGGAGAGCAATACCACGGAAAGAGTTCTCCTTTCAGCTGGTTTTGTGGGAAAGAGAAATAGTGAAATCTGATGCAAATCAGATGCAATACACAGAGAAAAATAAAAGACAGCCATGAAATGCTGAGGCACTGCAAAAGAGAGTGGGGCACCTTGCAGGACCAGTGTTGGAAAATAAGGCTAAACCAAATTATCATGCATACTAGAGAATCTCAGTTCTCCACATGAAAATTGTGTGGCCAAAAGATGACCTTTCATAAACAAGAAGCACCAATTAGAAATGTAGTGGCATCTGAACATTTGCAGAAATACGAAAACTTTTTAGCAAAAATCCCTTGAGACACCTCGACCTTAATAATTTGGAAGAAGAGTAGTACAGCGCAGCAAAGCAAAAGCCTAATGAAGACTGGACATGGTCAGCAGCCACAGAATGTTGGGATGCAGGGGGAAAAAAACAAAACAAAACAGTACAGGAGAATGGGGCAGTTTGTCTGAGATCCAAACAGAAGCATTCCAAACAAGAACACTCTGTGACAAGTCCCAATTGTGTTGTGTGTCATCATGTCACATCTGACTTATGGTGACCCTCAATGCGTTTTCAAAGTACATGAGATATTTGAGATATTTACGGAGTGGATTCATCACTGCTACCCCTAATGAGTTTCTATGGCTGAGTAAGGATTTGAACTCAAGTCTCCTAAATCCATTACTCCATCCAGTTCAGTACACTGTCTCTCAAGTCCCACTTATATTCCCTAACCTTCCATACTAACTTTGAAACTAATATATATGACATACCCAAACTATTTAGTGAAAAACTAAACCCAAAGGTCACACTGATGACAGCATTCTTAGCAAAAACTTACTGGATTTGTACTTTGGCGATTAAGATTTGGCTTTGGCTGTTGTGCTAACAGGAGAACTAGTGAGGTGTGATGGTGTCAGAGTAGGACTCAGGATAGCTGGGTTCACTCCCTCCTTGGCCATGGAAATTTACTTGGGGGGTGCTAATGATAAGCCACTCCTCTCACATATCTCAAAGACACTACTGGAGTTGCTGTAAATCAGAAGCAACTTGATGGCCCATTACACACACTGTGGTAACAACTGTATTAGAAGATCGAATTGTCATTTGGGCCAATGGGCTGCAAATTAAATCAGAAAGCCAGGGTGACTGCTGCGTTGGCAGCCTTTCAGCTCATCCAGAGCAGAGAGAAAGCACGTGGAGAGACCAAGGCTTTGCTCATACACACAGCACTAAATCGTACATAGCACTAAATCATATTTCAGTGTTACATGACAGTTGGGCCACCTTTCAAGTCACCTGTCATATCATTAGCACTATCAATTATCCAGTCCCCTTCTTTCACATGTACACAAGGCAGTCTGAACACCTGCAACCCTCACAATGGGTTTTCCTGTTGTTAAGTTTTGAATTTTCCAACCAGTTTGATTTAGCTGTCTGACTCCACAAAACTGAACTCCGTCTGAGTTTCTAAAGGGACCTCATTTACACTGTTCCTAAAAGATCCGTAATAGCTGAACGTTGCCTCTGCACAAAATTCATAATGTATAAGGGCCAGAAGGTTAAAAGCTAGCATCCCACAATTTTCTTCCAGAATCATGAAACTAGTTTCCTTGCTTGCAACTTTGGTACAAAGACAAACAAGTAAATTGCACTTTAAAGTAAGAAACTGAAACATTTCTCTTTATCACATTCAAAACATTACCAATTGTTCGGCTAATTTACAGTACAAACAATGATAACAATGAACGGGGCACACCCAGAGATCCCCAACTGATGTCATACCGCATTGGATGGTGTGAATAGTGCCTACAGCAGATCTCATTTATGATGTCACATTCTTTTCTGAGAAAAGAAAAAACACCTTTAGTTTATATATTATATGAAAGGCTTTCAGAACAATGGAAGCCAAAGATGCTATACCTTTGGTCTTTAACCGCTGAAAAAGCAAGGGCTTGCTCTATCTCAGTATATCATTTCTAGAGCTGTCTCGGTTCAAGGCAGGAAAACATGAAGACTGTGAACACAGCCACTAAAAGCTGAAGTTAAGGATATTTACCATGTTATATTCTATAAGGGCTAGAAGCAATTTGCTTTCTAGCCCTGTGTTTCTGAGAGAAATGTTACAGGGAACATACCAACAGCTGTCATTACTAATACTAGAGGTCATGACTAGAGATGGCCAGGAGTGGGCAATTCAGTGGTTTGGCCCAGTTTGATGCAGCACCCACACAGATGTTCTGCGGATGACACACACTCCTTTGTCCCACCTCCTCTGCATGCTCTCCAATAACCCAGAAGCAAGCTTCACTCCCCACCTCCTCAGCCCGACTGCCCACACACCAATCAAAGCGCACACTTCCTTCCTCCAGCAGTCACACATGTAAAAGCAGTGCTGCAGGCTTCCCTGCCCCGCCTCCTCATCCGAGTGGGTGGCTGCTCTTTCCGTAACTAATGTAAGGGTTCGGAATGCACATTCTCCTGCCATGGCACCCCATTCTTTGAGAATATCAACTACACTTCAACCCTCAGTCATTATTATTTATCGTGTCTGCAAAAGTAAATGGTGGGAAAGGAAAATGTCTCCCCACATATAAAGATCAAATTACCCTGTTTCCCTGAAAATAAGACCTAACCTGAAAATAAGCCCTAGTAAGATTTTTCAGGATGCTCGTAATATAAGCCCTACCCCAAAAATAAGCCCTAGTTAAGTGAAACCCCGCCCTCCACCCTTGTTCGGCAACCAGAAGAAGATGACATGACTGTATTTGAACAAACATAGATGGTTGTAAATGAAAAAAATAAAACATCCCCTGAAAATAAACCCTAATGCATTTTTGGAGCAAAAATTAATATAAGACCCTGTCTTATTTTGGGGGAAACACGGTAGCCGCGCTGTAGCCAGCCCCAAGGTCCTTCCCCAAAATTAAAAAACAAGCAACATGATTTCTCCACCAACTCTAGACATTTTAATAGTTGGTCAATAAAAGATCTTCCAGGTTTGTACACAGAACTATTACCTTCTGAAAGTAATGAACTGTGATTGTCTAGGATTTTTCAATCCTGGCCCTTTTTCAAGCAAAGCCGTTATGGCACTTTGTAAATCTAATTACAAAACAAAAAGGACAAAAATTAATTACAGAATATATGGCTAATAAATAAAAAACACACCCAACAATCTACTTCAAATGTGTCGTTTACTTATTGTCACTTTCTATAATGCATAATTTGTTGTTGTTTAGTTGTTAAGTCATGCCCGACTCTTCGTGACCCCATGGACCAGAGCACGCCAGGCCCTCTTGTCTTCCACTGCCTCCCGGAGTTTGGTCAAATTCATGTGGTAGCTTCAATGACACTGTCCAACCATCTCGTCCTTGTCCAAAGGGGAGGAACTGCCTATAATGCATAATAGCAAATTGGAATTGATGAGATGAGTTTTATAATGGTCAAGTACACATGTGGGTAACCTGCAGTATTTGCAGACCTTCCGTATGATTCAAGTGAAGATCCACATGAAGCTCTACATTCGTGCATACATAAACAGAGAGGGGGGGAGGGGGGGAGGGAGGGCTTTGCAAAGTCTGCACAGCTATGAAGGGGAACAAGCTATCCAGCGACAGTGCTCCCTATCTATCACCTTCCTTCCCAGGACAGACAACACTGAAAGGAGCATGCAGTTCCCAAAGGGGGTAGGTTGGGAAAAGTAAAAAATGGTCACTCCTGCACACTTTTCTCCCCAGGCAGACTGTGTTCCCCCCCAGCTTTCATTCTCCATTCCTGCAAGGATGGTCCCTGAAAAGGCAAGACTCTCCCTGTGAATGACAGCGAAAGGGTGAATGTGAACGTGCATGAGCAACAAGACCAAGCCCCCTGCTGATTCCAGGCCTGCTCTATAGCACCCACTGCTGCCTGTGGTCCTTAGGGACAAAAAGGTTGCCTGTTCCTGGCTCTCCAGAGGTTGTCCTGCAGCTCCCACCAGCCCTATCCAAGGGGGAAAATCTGAAGGTGAAACAGAACTCATACCACGTAAGCAAGCTACGTGGTACTTAAAGCTAATCACTTAAAAGTTCAAAACTTACAGTTACTGCCATCTCCAGGAGGCAAAAGAATCAAAATAAATTTTTTCTCAGAGCTTGCAACTGGCCATATTTTACTCTCTTCAGAAATTCTCAAGACTTCATCAAACTCTGGATACCTCCGCTGAAAGATCCTGCATTCAAAACAAACAAACAAAACAAACAAAACAAAAAGAAATGTCTCTCATACAAACAGAAAAATGTGCTTGTACCGCTATCTGATTACATCATTGTCAAGTAAAGTTTCATATTTAAATATCACGCATGAAATTATCCAGATACCCTTCTCCTCTTATAAGGTACTATATATGGTTACCATGCCATGCATTCGCAACAGAACTAAGTTTCAGAAGTTTCTTCTGAATGGGGGATGAAATGTTGAACAAGCTGTAAGTGAAAAAAAATATTGCTTTTACACAAAGACATTGTGAACTTGAATGTCTGAGTGTATTAAAGGATGCTTCCGCAGCCCTGCCCCCAGACCTTTACTCTTCTTGTTTGCTAGTTTAAAGCATAGAAAAGCTTTGCTTTTCTCACTGAACTTGGTGTCACTAGACTCTGTCACAGATGCACCTGCATGCTCCACTTTGAAGCTAGGCTGTGGTCCATCGGCCAGCCACGAATATCCTGTCTACCTAATTTCCTATTGAAATGTAACCACAGAACAGCTTGCAGACAAGTTAGAGTACCCAAAGGGGGAGAACTGCCTATATAGTTAGAAAACATACGCCCCTTTGCTGTTCTACCCTATAAAATGTATACTGAATAAGCCTCTTGCTCTACTTGCCAGCCAATGAGGATTTTTCTGTACCTTTATTTTCTTGTGGTAAGAAGGCATAAAAGCTCTTTGTACTTTTGGGTCAAGGTCCCGCATGTCTGGAGGACCCGAATGGCCACTCAAAATAAACAGCGCTTGTTCTCTCTCTTGAGTCTGCGTATGGTCAATCTCACCTGCCTGACTGTATCAGAGTGTTTTAACACTCCCAGATTTCTTATATGTGTCTCACAACACATACACAAATACACAGATTATTTTTTAAAAATGCTCTTGATTACAAATATAACAAGGAAATGATGAGCAAATTATCTATGCCCCTGTATATGTCAAACAGGAAGTATAATGGGCAGCTGATGTGATTCAGCTCATAGAAGCAGAATGAGTTTTGAGAAGCGGATTTATTTTATTAAAAAGTCCTTACCTTGTCGCATTATCCACAATCAACTGTGACTCAGCTCTGTGATTTGTTTTCAGTTCTATGCACCAACCTCTCGATTTCACACTCTCAAAAATATCAGCCAGCATGTTGCCAGGCTCAATACTAGGTAACTGCCTAACATCACCTAAACAAAAGGCAAAGTTACATTCAGTAGGAAAATTACATACAGCAGAGACCTTAACCAGAAGTCAGGTTCAGCACCTCGGGCAATGCTCTTGAACGTTCAGACCAAAACTCAGAACATATTCATCATCCCCACAACACTGGAGTCAAAAGACTTCACTATCAGCCACATGAACAAAAACATACTGGGCTACACATGTATGGATAGCTGGAGAAAAAGGTTGCTGTTAACACAAGGGATTCTTATTATTGAATTGGAGATAAAAAGGCTGCACCACCTTCACAGGCATGCTTGGTGCAAACACTGCAGAGGGCCTTTCCACTGGCTATGGAACTGTCTTCCACAAGAGACCAGGCTGGTCACCTCCCTTCTATTCTTCCACCAGCAGTCAGACTTTCAATATGTAAACTACTGCCAAGGAAGGAGTTTTAAAGGGACAGTTGTTCTTTTATTGATTTAAAAGATGTTTTTAATGTGTTTTACTAGGATTTTAGCTGGTACTCTTCAATAACTGATACGCTTACTTGCTTCTAATCATGTGGTTTTAAAATGTGCAATTGTTTTTAATATTTCTCTTTTTGCATCCTTTGTAAGTCACCTTGAGTCCCTATACAGAGAGAAACACAGAGTAGAAAATCAATCGATTGATGGATCAATCAAAATCTTTCTTAGCAATTCACAATATGGCAGTATTACAATTATAAAATGAGATATAAAATGAATCAAAAGATAGTTCAAAAATGTTGAATTATTATCAATATTGCACAAATCCATCTCCCCCCCTAAAAAAAAGCAGACAGAACAACTGTCTTATTGTCCCTCAGTGGCTGAAATACTACTTGTGCAGCTATCCTTCATAAGGTTCAGGATGTCATCAGCTGCAGCAATTTTTTTGGAAACAAACATTTCCCTCCTGCTAAAGGTCTAGAGCAGTGGTTCTTAACCTTTGTTAGTCGGATGTTTTTGAACTGCAACTCCCAGAAACCCCAGCCAGCACAGTTGGTGGTGAAGGCTTCTGGGAGTTGCAGTCCAAAACTTCTGAGTAACCCAAGTTTAAGAACCAGTGGTCTAGAGGCTCTCACTGGATTTCTTTTTATCACGAGGAAGCTGTCAGAGCCCACAAGACAGTGAGGAAGCATTTAATTTCTAAGACTCAATGCCACTGAGATGCCTTTGCCATCAGCAGTGAATTTTGGAAATTTAATGCTTCCCCCGCATCCTGTGACCCAGCCACCCACAGCTTCTTTATGATGAAGAAAAATCCATGGGAGTCACAGAACCAGTGGGGCATGGGATCAGAAATTGTTTGTTTCTAAAAAATTGCCATGGCTGATGACATCACCAGCCTTAAGCAGAGTAACTTATGGAACACAATTTCAGCGACTGATTTTCAATTGCATTCATATTTATGCCCCTGTTCAAATAATTACAGTGGTGCCCTGCTTGACAATGACCCCGCTTGATGACGAAACTGCTTTACAATGACTTTTTGTGATCGCTATATGTTTCTATGGGGTTTTTTTTCACTTTACAATGAATATTTCCCTGCTTCGGGAACCGTTTTTTCGCTAGACGATGATTAGAAACAGCTGATTGGCAGCTCGCAAAATGGCTCCCCGCTGTTTTCCAGACCGATTGTTCACAAGACAGGGATCCCAAAATGGCCGCCCTATGGAGGGTCTTTGCTGAACAATCAGGTATTTCCCCCATTGGAACGCACTGACCGGTTTTCAATGCATTCCAATGGATGGTTTTTTTTTTTTGCTTGACGACGATTTTGCTTAACAGCAATTTTAACGGAACGCATTATCGTCGTCAAGCAGGACACCACTGTACCTTTCATGGGACAACTTTTTTCCCCTACACTCTCTTTCCTATAATTGAATAGCTTAATTTACAACCACAGAACATTGGACTGAAAACAGTATAATGAAATACTTTCAAACTTTAAAAAGAAAAAAAATCCACTACATTTCAAATACTGCTCCCTACTTCATAAAAACGTTTTCCTGAACTGCCTTACTGTAAAGCAAATAATGTTGCTTTTTTGACAAAATTCACTGTAGGTCATAAAATTACCATCTATAACAGTGGTCCCCAACCTTTTTGGAACCACGGACCAGTTGGGGGGTGCAGGCTCCATGCGCTGGGGGTGGGGGTATCCTCACCCCTTGCGGGTGGGCATGCCACGCTAGCGGGTAGTCATGTCACGCTTGCAGAGGGGCGTGTCACCATGACACACCCACCCACAAGTGTGACACACCCACCATGTGTCCGGGGGGGCCATGGATCAGGGGTTGGAGATGCCTGATCTATAAGATCTTTAATATGATTTTGAAAATGCTCAACATGGTTACCTTCACACACCCAAAAGGATTAAAACAGTTTTTAAACATTCTGAACACCATTTTAAAGAGAATTATGTCATTCATCTAATAATACAACTATTCAAAAACATTTCCCTTGTGGAACAGACTGATTTCACTTTTCTCTTTATCCTACACACTAACCAATACATAACAGTTGTATTTTTAATTGACTATTTATTTATTTACTCCTTGGCAACATTTAAGGTAAACTTACAGGAGGAACATCGGAGTATTCCCATTCCAAACTGCATAATCTCATTCTCCGCTGAGCACACAGTTCCAAATGCTGCAAATTGTATCATATGGCAGTACTACGGTGCACATACTGTCCCTCCAGCTGTTCTGATCTATTGCTTTTTTGCTGTACTTCAGCTGTTTTTTTAATCAACCATAAGGATTTATAAATTGCAACTTTCTGCTACTTCCTTCTTAATAAAGAAATATAAATAAGTAAAGTTAGAAGCAGGATCAGAATTTCAGACAGGACTACTTTCATAAACTACATTACAAAGCCAAAAACATCATGAAGATACATAAATTAACCTACTAATCAAGGCCTTGACCATTTCATAAGATTTGTATTTAAATTAAGTTGACTTTACAAAATATATCATACTCGACATCCACCAATGATTTCAAAGCCTTTGGAGTTGGCTTACGACAAAGAGCAAACACTCCCCAAAATTATGCACCTGGCTTGAACTCTAAATATATTGAGCAAGTTTATGTCCAATGTGAAACTTAGAAATAATGTGTTAATACACCATATTATTGTTAAAACTGTTGCTTTCCTTTCGTGCTAAACAGGAAGGCAAATATAATATTGCATCTACAAAATAATGGCCAAAGATACTATTGCTTAGTGTAGTAAATCACATGAGAGTAGGCCAACTGTATCAATGGGTAAGTCAACTCCTTTGAAAATTCCATTAATTCAAATGGGCCTCCTTTAGCTGCAATGTACTTTAGCATAGTAAGCAGCAGCTAGAGTAAGACCATCTGAATCAATGAAACTTACAGAAGACTTGACTTACTAAATCCCCATTGGTTCAATGGGCCTAGTTTAGTCCGATTTTCTATGCTAAGCAACAGCATTTTGGCCAATGTTTTAAAGGTAATTATTTTGCTGCTAATATGTTACTTTTAAAATGTTATTTTCTCCAGATTTAATACTAATGCATTAAATCAACATGTTAGTTCTGAGCTCTTCTGTACTGTGCAACTAAATAGGTTTATTTCTGAGGATATACATTATTAAGAGTCAGGATTTACACGAAGGCATGGATTATATCAAGACACAAATTATCTTGTAATTTAAGAACTTTAGCTGTCTGGATACCCCAGAGGCTTAGAGCAAGAGGCTGTAAGGGTCAGGCATTCGAATTCCCAAGGTGCCTCCTGGGAGAAGAGCCAGCCTGTGTGGCCTTGGGCAAACTGCACAGTTCCAGGGGGCCACCAGAAGAAAGGACTGGTTAACCACTTCCGCATACTTTATACCTAGAAAATCCTGGGATCCATCAACCTATGTCAGAATAAGCCTGAGAGCATATATTTGTTATTTTAAAAGAGATGTGAATTTGGCATATAAGACATTCCAATGTAGATGCACATTCATTTGGGCTCGTTTTGTGTAACTTATTTATTTATTCTATTTACATCCCGCCTATCTGGTCGTTATGACCACTCTGGGCGGCTTACAGAGTCATAATACTATAATAAAATAATAATAAAAAATAATAAAAATTCAGTTTTCATTCAGGTGGAGGTTTTTAAATAAATAACTATGTTTACATTTGGTCACAGATTAAAAAAAGCCCCCCCCCGAATAGATCAACAATCATGAACGCTCCCTGAAATTTTTCAGAACCTCGTCCCCCCAACTCAGTCCACATGTCACTCCTACTAATAGATTCCTGTGCTCAGGAATTTTCAGGACACATGGAGTCCCTGGACAACTAAGCCACCTGTATCACTTTGAGGAAGAAAATAGAGCAAAATGAACAAATCCACAGTACAGTGGACCCTCTTCTTACAGAATTAATCTGTATTGGAACGGTGGCTGCAGGTTGAAAAATCTGTAGGTCAAGTCTCCATTGATCTACAATGCATTGAAAACCAATTAATCCCATAACCGGCCGTTTTTGTTCCATTTTTTTTCTGGTCTGTAGGTCGATTCTCCGGCTGCAAGTCAAATTTTGCAGCCAGAGAAGTCTGTAACTCGAAAAGCCTGTAAGTCGAGCCGTCTGTAAATCGAGGGTCCACTGTATTCTCAATAATCCAGGGAATTTATGACACCAGGTGAAAAAAGCATTCTTCCTTGTACTACATGGAAAAGTTTTGAGGTGGGGAAAGGTTGTTTGGGTTTTTTTCCTTTTCCATTCTCCAAAAAACTCTCCTATACCCCACAATATAGTGATAACACACTCTGGTTGAGGGATAACAGCTTCCCCAAACCTAAGCCCTTTAATGCTTAAGCCTCAGATAATGACAAAAAGTGTTTTCCTTCCCTGCAACCCAGCAAGCCCTGAACAGCAAGAACAGTAAGTTCCAGGCTGGTTAGAGGCAGAAGAGTATTCTTCAAGTTCCCACAATATTCTCTCACCATGATTCCAACACCATAGAATTTGTACCTTCCCACTCTGTTAAGAACTACTGTATCTCCTAAGACTACCTGATATGGATTTTGTTTGAGCATCTGTTTGAAGATTACTTTCTGAGAGCTGCCATTTATAAAATACCATGAAACACAGTTCTCTCACACATTTGGTTGAGCTGGGAAGTACAGTGGTGCCTCGCTTAGCGAGTGCTTCGCTATGCGATGAATTCGCATAGCGAGGGGGTCCGGGCCATCGCTGGAGCATTCGCTCAGCGATGGCCCCTATGGCGATTTTTCGTTTTGCGATGATCGCTAAGCGATTCGCTTAGCGATCTTCGCAAAACGAAGCGGGGGAGAACAGCTGATCGGCGGTTCCAAAATGGCCGCCGGAAGGTCCGCGCCGCATTTTCGCGCCCTGCCCTCGCTTACCGAGGGCGCGAAAATGGCGGCGCTATGGAAGAAACATCGCTTAACGGTGAGTTTTCAAGCCATAGGAACGCATTGAACAAAGTTCAATGCGTTTCTATGGCTTTTTTAGTCCCGTTTAGCGATGTTTTCGCATAGCGAAGGTTAATCCGGAACGGATTAACCTCGCTATGCGAGGCACCACTGTACTTGTTATTTCAAATTTGGATTATTTTTTCACCACTGTTTCCCACTTACCAAGAATAACAAGCTTTGTAAGTCTGGCAGAGTAGAACAAGTACTCTAAAGCACGGCTCAGGACTCCTACTGGCACCAAGCTTCCTTCATCTACCACCAATACATTGACAGTAGAAAATTTCCATGGTGATTTTCCATTGCTGTTCCTCCAGCCATAATAACTGTAGATAACCTAAAATCACATCATTAAAAATTAGCATTGGCCCGAAGTTAGACTTGACAAACTAGATTATGGGCTTACTCCTCCTATATTTCACATACCATTTTAATTTCAATTTCTTGCTCAGAACAGACCAATTTGCTATGAGGCCCTGAGTGGTGAAACAGAATAAGCAAGCCTGCTTGTGGTCCCTATCCTAAAGAATAAACACAACCTATCGTTTGCACTAAGTGAGGAAAGCAAAGCCAGTTGCCAGAAATCTTTAACTGCATGCACCAAGAAGTATCGATTTTTTTTTTGCAACGTGCAAATAACATTTAATTTGTTTTTCATTTTACAGTACTTTGTTTTCTTTATTTTCCAATGTAACCCAGCGTAATACTACCCTTGAATTATTATTATTTATTGAATTTGTATCCCGCATCATCTGGCAACAAGGCCACTCTGGGCGGCTATAAACAGTAGAAACAACATTATTAAAACACGATAAAAATAAATAAGTTAATACTGTACAGTACAAGCCAAAGAGGGTAAATTAAAAGCAGGTGGCAATAAAGGTGGTAAAAGGGTGATGGAGAGGATGATAATAGGGAGGCTGAGATCTTAATGCTCCAGGAAAGCCTGGTGGAAGAGTCGGCAGGGGGCGACCACCGAGAAGGCCCAGTTTAATGTATTCGCAAAGGCTTTTACAGCAGGGATCTAATGGTTGTTGTGGGTTTTTCGGGCTCTTAGACCGTGTTCTGAAGGTTGTTCTTCCTAATGTTTCACCAGTCTCTGTGGCCGGCATCTTCAGAGGACAGCCCTCTGTGCTCTGGTCTGAAGATGCTGTCCTCTGAAGATGCTGGCCACAGAGACTGGTGAAATGTTAGGAAGAACAACCTTCAGAACACAGCGTAAGAGCCCGAAAAACCCACAACAAAAACCCTATGGGCCTCCTTTGGGGTCACAGTCCTCAACTGCCCTGCCTGTGAAGAATGGGTATTATAGACAGATCTGGCTGGGAGCAGGCGTTCTGATAGACACCAAGGTCCTAAACCGTTTAGAGCTTTGAATGTTATCATCAGCCTCAAGGGTAGCCCCATGTAGAGAGCACTGCAGTAGTCTATTCTTGATATTACAAGGGCATGAATCAGCGTCTTGAGTGCCCCCACATCTAGATAGGGACGCAGTTGGGCACAGATGCCACCTGAGTTTCATGAGAAGAGTTACTCCCCCAAAGGAGAGGGAGTTTCCCAACCCACTGACTCCATGACCTCCTGGAGAGACCCATTAATTATTATGGTGGCCCATTCTGTTGTTACTGGCTTGGCTGCTTTGATGAGCCAGGCCAAAACAGGGTCTAAAGAAGAAGTGGTGTCACAACAGTGCGCAATCACCCCATCCACCTCATTGGACATTACAGGTTGAAAGCAAGTTAACCTCGCTGGGCAAGACGATGCACTGGACATCTCAGCTCAATCTACTGTCTGTAAAAAGGGATCCAGGTCCTGACGGATGGCCTCCACTTTAGATTTTCAAAATGCTGCAAATTGGTCACAGGAAATACTAGGGGGAGGCGTATCACTGTGGCCAACTCCGGATAGATCACGTACTATACGGAAAAGTTCCGCCTGCTGGTTGTGAGTTTCGCTTATCTTCGCTCTTCTAGCAACCTTTACCCCAGCTAGTTAAAGCTTAGATGCGATCCTGGCAGTTTTAAAATTAATTTTGTCAGGGCCCTTCTCCAAATGCTGTCTAGCCTTCTCCAATTACACTTCATGGCCCTCAGCTGCTGGTTAAACCAGAGGGCTGGTCAGGCTCGGCGGTGGAGAGAGCGTTTAGGTGCGATCATGTCAACTGTCCTGGTGGCAGTGGTATACCAGCCATCCACCATAGCATTGACAGGAGCGCCAACCAAGTCAGCCGGAGTCCCCGCATGGTATCTTGGAATCCAGCAGGATCCAGTAACCTGCAGGGGCAGATCACCTTAATGGGTCCAAGCTCCTCAGGGGAGGGAAGTGCCACTGAGAAGCTGCATTTAATTAGGTGGTGATCCAACCATGACAAGGGGGGCGATACCAAGTCAGGCCCCATCGGAGCACACACTCTCTGCTCAGCAGCAAAGACCAGATCCAGCATATGGCCACCCATGCAAGTAGAACCACTGACTTGCTGGGTCAAGTCCAAGGAAGCTTGCCACCGAATGAAGCCACATTTCAAGCTACCCTCGCCCCACCAAAACAAACACAGTTCTGATGTTCAGAAGCGAAAAGAGGTGTCTTGTACAAGTGCATCTTCAGACCTGCTTCCTTCAAAACCAATTAAGCATACAACCAATGTGAATAAAGGGAAAACTTTACATAAGTTGTTGTTTGGTTTTGTTGTTGTTGTTGTGGCTGGGCTGGCCACCTCTGTCAAAATCCTCTCTGTATTTTGGAACTGTCCAAAGTACACACTCCTATATCAAATACCGCACACTGTCTACCTTCTTTCTCTTGGGAAATACTATGATAGCAACTTCCTGCAGGTGACAGTCCACCCTTTTCTTAGACTGAGTGGACTGCACCACTCTGTGCCGCTGTCTGCAGGCACTTAGAAGCAGGGAGCGCCACCTAACTACAGGTGCTCCTCTCCACTAGAACTTCCAGAAAAATATCAGAACCACGCAGGGGGGGGGGAACACTGCAGGCCACTTCCTGAAGGCAGACACTTCAACTTTGGGCAGCATTGTCCACATCCTGCCTCTTCCTCAGGAAATGCTGGCATAGAGCTTGATAGGTGGGGGCTGAAAATTACAGAAATAAAAACTTGATTCTAGCATGTTTTGCTTTCCATCAGTTTATTATCTTCTTTAAAATATGTTGTCTTTCTGGAAAACCTGATGCCAAAATATTGCTCTGATCAAAACTCAAGCCAACAAAAGAACAACACAATAGAAGTGTAACAGAAAGGTGAGAAGCTATAATGTTCCAGTGACTATTGCATTTATGCTCTTTTCACCTTAAGAGTGCAGGGACTGATACAAACCTTATCACTAGTTATGTAAATATCACAGCTTAAATGAGTGAGCTTGGGAATATTTGTTCTCTATTCTTCTAAAAATATTTTTAGAAATATGTTACAACCAGACACAGAATCCCTTTGTAAATATGAATCCCTGTTTGGCTAAGAAGGAGTTAAAATGTTCTCTCCCCCCCCCCCGAAGAGACAGATTATTTTTCTTGACTGACAGGGTCAAATGTTCAGATTGCCCCAGACCTGGAGCTGAATTCTCCTTTGAATACTAATGTCAGGAGCCTGATCTCATGAATCCTGACAGAATGTTTACTAAAAGCAATCAGTGGTAGGACAAACACAACTGCTCTATGCTTTTGTAATGCACAAATATTTTGAATGGTCCTTATAAAATTGTACAGTATGCTAATTCTCTGGAGATAAAAGGCAATATTTTTAAGAAATTGTAATGTGAAAATCCTTTACGCAAACTTTCCCAAATTTGGTTGTTGTAGGTTTTTCAGGCTCTTTGGCAGTGTTCTGAAGGTTGTTCTTCCTCCTAATGTTTTGCCAGTCTCTGTGGCCGGCATCTTCAGAGGAAAAACCCACAACAACCATTAGATCCCGGCCGTGAAAGCCTTCGCAAATACATTCCCCAAATTTGGTACACAGAAAGAACAGGCTGTTTGCTACACTGATGCCAATTTGGTACTGATCTGAAGTCCAGTTTCAAAGTTATATTTTTTTTTGTTTAGTTTGCATCCATTTTTAGAATTGCCTTGTAGAACGCTGAGTTGTTCTCCTGCACAATAACACACCTGCACCATCAACTCAGTAGTAATAACCAACAGAGGTCTGGATCACTGATATTCAAAAACAGAAGATTTTCATATGAGAATCTTCTCATTTTGAGAATACATTTTGAGAATACATTTTGCATATGTGTAAAGTGACAATTATACCACTGCTCTATCAGATGACTAAAAAGGTTTTTTTTAAAAAAAATCATACCTGGTGAAGAGTATAAGCAGGTTGTTTTGTTTTCTTACTCAAAAGAGCAGCTGCCTTTCCTGTAGGTGCAGTAAATAAGACATTTATAGAGTCGTTTCTATTCAGATTAGATGAATGGCGGAAAGTATTCCATTCTTCAGATGCATCCAGGTCAGCTTCAAAATCATTGCAAGCATTTGCAACTTCTTCTTTTTCTGTCTGCATTAGGTAATGGAAGAGGCTGCTAATCACTGTTGTTTTTCCACAACCACCTTTGCCACTTATGATTGTCACTGGATTAGAACAGACCAATTGTACAGCACTCTCTTGATCAGGATCTGCCTCTGCTTTACATGTTGATTCTTCCCTTTCAGTTTCCTCCTCAGAATCCAAATCACTGCTACAGTTTTCGTTCCAAGTATTGCTGGATTCCTTCTGATCCATTTCACAGAACAACACCTCATCATTTATTTTACTCTCAACCTTCGAGTCCCTTGTCTTGTTAATAGATGAACCACCATTAAAAATCTTTTTCACATCAACGTGCAAATGCCATGGAGGATTCTCTGTGAGGTGACACACAACATCTGCAATCTGCTTTTCAAATTTGTACAAAATGGCAGGGAACACACGCTCTTTCTCCATTATCACTATCTCCTCATCTTTCATAAACCTAAGTGCTTTCCAGGCCTGGTCTACAGACATCTTCTTTGATACCATGCGTGTCAACTCATCTTGTTCTTCATATGTATGTCCATCATTTCTACAACTCTGTTTCAGTTTCTCATATACTATTAATGCATTCTTCTGCAACTCAGGAATTTTCTGAAAGAGGTGTTTGCACTCACATAAATTCTTCAAAGGTGCCTCAGCAAGGTAGACGCCAAATTCTCTGTACATGATCTTTTAGAGAAAGCAAAAATCTGTTGCTTTGGCAGTATTTATCAAGAGGTTATAAAAAAACTAAAGAGCAGGCAACTAGCCTTTACCTAAGCAGCATTAGTGATCTACTTCTGAAATGAAGCAAACACATCAAAACACTAAAAAGAACTTCAGAAATCCTATTAGACAATCTATTCATTGGTTCCCAACCTTGGGGAACCCAGGTGTTCTTGGACTGCAACACCCAGAAACCTTCAGGTATGCTGGCTGGAGTTTCTGGGAGTTGCAGTCCAAAAACACCTGGGTTATCCAAGACCAGGAACCACTGCATTAGAGCAGTGGTCCCCAACCTTGGGCCTCCAGATGTTCTTGGACTTCAACTCCCAGAAATCCTGGCCAGAAGAGGTGGTGGTGAAGGCTTCTGGGAGTTGTCGTTCAAGAACATCTGGAGGCCTATGGTTGGGGACCACTGCATTAGAGCATTAAGACAGCAGTCATACATCTTCACTTGTATTCACTGCAGTTGAGCATAGGAATACAGCTGAATTCACCCAAGATTTCTCATAAAGGAATTAAACAGGTTAAAAACCAAAATGACTCAGTATACTTTCAGCACAGTATTGAGTACTGATATCAAGATATGGGTACTGTGCTTCCACTACAACAATGTCAGAGATTATCTTAGTTTTGTGTTGGAGCAGAAACAACAGTGATCAATGATAAAACCGACTGAGTAAAAAATGAACTTCTACATTGAGCAATAGCTTTATTGGATCACTGCAATACTACAAACATGATAATTTTTTTAGTTTGCCAGAATTTTTCAGGTTTAGAGAGAAAAAACTCCATGGAGTGAATATTTAAAAGTCCAGAAATCTGGCTAGGTGGAATGGTCACTGTTTTTGAAGGCACACTGATTTGCATGATGGAGAGTGCAGACTCAGTGAAACACTGCCCTCTGGGCAGACTAAAGTCTGGAAACATACCCTTTGTACTGGCTTAAAAGTATAAACATGGGAGAAACATAATGGCTAAAGACTAAATTTGCATCCACTGTTTTTTCTATTGAAATTCCATTGCTGAAATCCTGTTGCAGTAACTTACACTGCATAAGGCAATGACATCAGCACTAGCAGCAATTTTTTGGAAACTGAAACTTTCCAACTCTGTCTAGAGGCTCCCATGTAATTCCTTTCATCATCAGGATTCCTGTGGAAATTGTAGGATGATAAGGGAAGTCTTGAATTACCAAAAACCACCACTATTGGGATAACTTTACTAGTGGTGGCTATTTTCAGTGATTAAAGACATCCCTCTCCCATCCTGCAAGTTCCATAACTTCCTGTCAATGAAAGGGATTACAAGGGAGTTTGGGGACAGAAGTTGGAAATGTTTAATTACCAAAAAAATTACCACTATCAATGACATCATCAGTCTTATTCAATGTAAGTTATGACAACAGGATTACAGCCAGTGCTTTATTAATTTATCAGACACCAAAAAAGTTAGCCTCTTCATATGAATGAAGAATCTATGTAATGAGATAAAATACTGTTTCTTCTCTACAATACAGCAGCATTTGTTAATTCTATTTTTTTTTTAAATACAAGAATTTTTAAAAAATTATACAAGGACTGTGATCAGAAATATGTAAAATAGAACATATTTTGTATCTTTATACTTCTCAGTTCTGCATTCAATTAAGACACGAACCACTGAAACATATCTATTTTCTTACTGGGTTAAATCCAAGTTTCCATGGCTCTTCCTTTAAGATTTTATCCAATCTTGTCAATCTGTCACCTTCACATTTGACTGTGTTGTACTCAAACCATTCAATGCAAGCAAAAACATTGCGTGGCAGAAGTTTCGGCAAGAATTCCAATATAATAGGATAGGACAACGCTGCCAGCACAGCTTTCCCTGCATCTACAAGAACAACAAAAATCTATTTATAGAACAGAGATAATTACGCCAGCTACATTTTTAACAAATAAGAGCTAGATAGAAAAATCAATTCCTACCACCCATAAGCTATTCCAATTTACATTAAGCAGTGGCTTGAAACTGAATTTTAGTGTTTTTATGATTATTGAAAGCCAACAAATAACCCATTTGTTGAATGACACAGAAATACTTTTTGTTAGTATATAATTGAATGAGAAATACATTCTAGTGAAACCCCAAAGCCACCCACTTTTATTCATCCGTTTCTTACTTTGTGGTAGTTTGCAAAGATTTAAGACTGAGAAAGCAGAAATATTCCCATCTGCTTCTCTCTGTGAAAAAGGAAGGCCATTTTCTCCTTTGGTTCCTGGCTTCTAGTGCCATGTTATGTGGGAACTGCTTGCCTGCACATTCCATTCTTGTACTGCCTGGTCCTTTCATCGTTAATTAATCATACTTTCCCATTACATTTCAAAGTGGAATATCATGGTTTGGAGCAAACAAGAATCTGAAACCAAATTCAAGCCATGTTCCCAGATACCAGTTTGCTTTAAATTCTGCAAACACTGCTCCAAAAATATAGCTTAGGAAGCTATGGTTATTTATGACCAGTCAATTTACCCCTACAGGATTGGGGACCACTTCAAATGGTCCACTCCCAGGGACAACTACAATCTGAGTCATTCCTGAAAGCTTTAGGGGAATTTCTGGTGAACAGACATGACCATCCTGTCAAGGCCTAGTTTCACAAAGGAACAGTGTGGTAAAAATGGTTTATCCCAGACCCCCATCAAAAGCTATGGTGCCATTCAATACCCAGGATCTACAGAAATGTGAAGAATGAAACAAGCTGGATTATGCCTAAACGCAAATGGAAGGTTTTTAGTACTACTTATGGTTTCCATCTTTCTTTTTTCTATTTCTCAGAGTAGCACTGTTTTTTTTACTGTATACTTATTTTTCTTAGCTTTAATGTTGACTTTTAATGATGTAAGATGCTTCTTTATCCTTTGTTCTTGACTTCAAATATTGTCTTGTAAAGATGTTAACCACCATTGTATACTCACTGTTTTCAACTTTAAATATTTTCTTTCACTTGGGTCCTTTTATTAGTCAGTAAAATATTTTAAATAATAAAATTAATTATAACAGCTCTCTTCAAAACTCCTCTGTTCTCTGAAAATTTTTCCTGTTATTCCTGAATAAAGCATCCCTGAGATATTCCCTCTGGTTTATCTACTCCTGCCTTGAAGCTGTACCTGCTACAATTACCAAGTCAGATCTGGAACACCATAACTTCATTGTTTAGAACTATCTTCTCTTAAATCTAAGGTTATTTCTCTTTAATCTAAATCAGTAACAGCCAATTTGTGGCTTCTGACTCAACATATACTCTTGGAGAGACAAGAGGGCCTTCTAAATGAACAGTGCAAAGAAATAGAGGAAAATAATAGAAAGGGTAAAACCAGAGTTCTGTTCAAGAAAATTGGAGATATCAAAGGAACATTTTGCCCAAAGATGGACATGATAAAGGACAAAAATGGTAGGGACCTAACAGAAGCAGAAGACATCAAGAAGAGGTGGCAAAAGTACACAGAGGAATTATATCAGAAAGATCTGGATGTCCTGGACAACCCAGATAGTGTGGTTGCTGACCTGGAATGAGACATCCTGGGGAGTGAAGTCAAGTGGGCCTTAGAAAGCCTGGCTAACAATAAGGCCAGTAGAGGTGATGGCATACCAGTCAAACTATTCAAAATTTTAAAGGATGACACTGTTAAGGTGCTACACTCAATATGCCAGCAAGTTTGGAAAACTCAGCAGTGGCCAGAGGATTGGAAAAGATCAGTCTACATCCCAATCCCAAAGAAGGGCAGTGCCAAAGAATGCTCCAACTACCGCACAATTGCACTCTCATTTCACACGCTAGCAAGGTTATGCTCAAAATCCCCCAGGTTGGTTTCAGAAGTATGTGGATCAAGAATTCCCAGAAGTACAAGCTGGATTTTGAAGCGGCAGAGGAACTCGAGACCAAATTGCTAACATGCACTGGATTATGGAGAAAGCCAGAGAGTTCCAGAAAAAGATCTACTTCTGCTTCATTGACTATGCAAAAGCCTTTGACTGTGTGGAGCACAGCAAACTATGGCAAGTTCTGAAAGAAATGCAAGTGCCTGACCACCTTATCTATCTCCTGAGAAAGCTATATGGGGAACAGGAAGCAACAGTTAGAACTGGATATGGAACAACTGATTGGTTCGAAATTGGGAAAGAAGTACGACAAGGCTGTATATTGTCTCCCTGCTTATTTAACTTATATGCACTACATCATGCAAAAGGCTGGACTGGAGGAATCCCAATCAGGAATTAAGATTGCTAGAAGAAATATCAACGACCTCAGATATGGAGACGATACCACTCTGATGGCAGAAAGTGAGGAGGAATTTAAGAACCTCTTAATGAGGGCGAAAAAGGAGTGCAAAAAATGGCCTGAAGCTCAACATCAAAACTGGTCTCATCACCTCCTAGGAAATAGAAGGGGAAGATATGGAGGCAGTGACAGATTTTACTTTCTTGGGCTCCATGATCACTGCAGACAGTGACAGCAGCCACAAAATTAAAAGACGCCTGCTTCTCGGAATGAAAGTGATGACAAACCTAGACAGCATCTCAAAAAGCAGAGACATGACCTTGCCAATAAAGGTCTGTATAGTCAAAGCTATGGTTTTTCCAGCAGTAATGTATGGAAGTGAGAGCTGGACCATAAAGAAGGCTGACTGCCAAGGAATCAATGCTTTTGAACTGTGGTGCTGGGGGAGACTCTTGAGAGTCCCCTGGGACTGCAAGAACAAACCTATCCATTCTAAAGGAAATCAACCCTGAGTGCTCACTGGAAGGACAGATCCTGAAGCTGAGGCTCCAATACTTTGGCCATCTCATGAGAAGAGAAGACTCCCTCGAAAACACCCTGATGTTGGGAAAGTGTTAAGGCAAGAGGAGAAGGGACGACAGAGAATGAGATGGCTGGACAGTGTCATCAAAGCTACCAACATGAATTTGACCCAACTCCGGGAGGCAGCGGAAGACAGGAGGGCCTGGTGTGCTCTGGTCCATGGAGTCACAAAGAGTCCAACACAACTTAACAACTAAATAACAACAACATACTCTTGCTTCACATAAGAAACCTCCCCATTCATATCAAACTCTAAGACTGAATTATTTGCTAACATTGGACAAACACCTTATATCTGCTTTAACTTTGATTTCTATTTAACTGAATTAAGAACTGGCTTAGCCGCCACCACAATAAGCAAACAATTAGTTATACAGTACATGGTTATATTTACCTGAATACTTGATATAATAAAAAATGTCAAAGATTTTGGTATCTGCAGATCTTTGTTTTTCTCTACATTTTGACTCCTTAAATTCTTCCAATTTTTCTTCAAGATTTGTTAAGTTTAGAGAAGATCCTTCAGGAAGCCACTTAAAAAATTCATCTCGAAATGGATCTGGAACAGTGCATGCTTTAAATAAGAGTGAAATAATTGCTTTTTGATTTTCCTCTGTATCGATCTGTAGATAATAAGATGGATAACCTTGCATAAAGTACTTTGATCCAGATCTTTTAACTTTAATATTTACTTTCCACCAAGGATCAACAAATGGAAACCGTCCAACCACTTCGTACTCCTTCTCGGTGTTTAATTCCTTTATTACAACTGTAATAATTTAAAAGGGAAAATGTTAATACTATATCTATATATTTTGATTTTTTAATCAAATGAAGTTTTAATTTTTTTGAAAGGTTAAGATCACAATCGGATACCTAAAGGACCGCCTCCTTCCATATGAACCTACCCAGCAGTTAAGATCTAGCCAGGGGGTCCTTTTGAAAGAGCCGTCCCTTAAGGAGGTAAGAGGGACGGCTTGTAGACAAAGGGCCTTTTCGGCAGCTGCCCCCAGACTATGGAATGCACTCCCAACTGAGATTCGTCTGGCGCCGACACTGATGACATTTCGGTGCCAGGTCAAAACCTTCCTGTTCCAGAAGCCTTTTAATTGAAATAATATTAGCTGTGGGTCCGATGGCAATTTATATACTGTATATATATATTAATTGTATTTTAATTGTTATGAATTTTTATTGTATTTTAAATGTTTTAAGCCACCCAGAGACCTTTGGGTAGTGTGGGTGGCATATTAAATAAATAAGTAAACGAATGAATGAATGAATGAATGAATGAATGAATGAATGAATGAATAAATAAATAAATAAATTGCACCCTAATCACAGACCCTGTAAGAAATTTAAAGAGAACAAACTGATTGAAGCAGGCTTTTCCTCATAATTAAGCTAGAGATGTTTACAATTCTCATGTTCTGGCTACACAGATTGGCTCTTCTACAAAGCACAGTGCGGAACTGCACTCCCAACCTCTCTATGGCCAGGTACTAAATGCAGTGAATTATCTAAGTAGTTAATCCCATTGTGTTCTAATGGGCTTAACTCCCAAGAAAGCAAGAATATGGTTGCAATCCAAATCCATAAAAAACTGAACACATGTAAAAACAAGTAAAACTTTTAATAAAACCCTTCCAAGCTTTCGCTAAATTCCATGCTGATAAAAATGAACGGCATAGCAAGTATCTTTTAGAAACAATGTGGTCTTTGCAAAGAAACTTAAGGTGGTAGCACCTTTGAAAATACATAAATTATCATTTAAATTACTTGATGAGTGGTTTGGACAGCCTATTTATTTGAATCTAAGACATGCAGAACACCTTGGTAATTATCCTCTTGTTACCAATGTGACTGTTACCATGTTTTTCCTACCTCAATGGGTCCCAACCCTTCACTTTCCCTTCACCATGAATTCTGTGTATAAAAACCTGTAGTTTAACTATTATGTCAGTGTGCCTGAGGAAGTAGATTAAAACCCACAAAAAGTCACACTGAAATAAATTCATTAGCCTTTAAAGTGCCACAATTTTCTTTTCCTTTTATTGTTGCTATACCTGCTGAAACAGACTAACATGGTTGCCACACTGAAACTCATGACTCTTATTTGTTTATTTATTTATTCATTTATTTATTTATTTATTTATTCATTTATATCCCACCCATCTGGTCAATTGACCACTCTGGGTGGCTAACAACACTTAAAAACAAAACAATTCAAATACAACGCAAATATACAACATCAATAATCAATTGTTCAAAATGGAAAGAAAAATAAATAAACCAAATAGTGGCTGGAGGGAACGCTCCTCTGCTTTAACAACTGGCTGTCTCATCTCTAACACCGCTAATCTGTTTGGTTTATTTGTTTCTAAATGTGTGACTCATCTTTTGACACAAAGAAGCCCTCTTTGGAATTCACTTAAAACAACTACTTCCCTTATTAAGGCTATATTTGTAGCTGCGTTCTAAAGAAAAACTAGATTGCTGTACTTACGATATGTTTTTTTAATGGCACATTGTTGTTTTATACAGTATACATTTATAATTCCCTGAGTCTTTTTTTTAATTGCACGTTGTTGTTTTATACAGTATACATTTATAATTCCCAGAGTCTTCCAGCTCACATATAACTCTGGAAACTGTAGCTCAAAACAGCAACTTTCCTCAAGGGTTGAATTCGGGTAGGGCGCAACCTCTCTGGGAGGAAGGAAAGGATCTGGAGCTTCCAAAAAGTGAACGCTCTCCCCCCCCCCCCCCACAACTCAGGAAAAAGCACTTTAAGCCTGAACCAGCCCGAAGCTAACCAGTGTGCTTCACCCTAAATGGAAAAGGCCTACTCTCCCGCCCGTCTGTCTGTTGGGAGAGTGGACAAGCCTGGCTAGCAACAGGGCATTTTAAATCGCAAATAGCAGAGGTAAGGACTAGGCATGCCTGGCGGGCAAATGGGAGCATCCTGAGACTGAGGGGCTGAGGCGCCCAGCAGCCGCTGCAGAGGCAAGGCGAAAAGCACGAACACCGCTGCGCAACTGGGGGAGGGGCGGCTCCCGTCCTTACCGGCCTTGCGCCGCGGGCGCACGCCCTGGCCCGAGTCCTCGGAGGTGATGTCCAAAGGCTCGGGGTCGTCGTCGTCCTCGTCGTCGTCCTCCTCTTCCTTAGCAGCAGCGCCTTCTCTTTTCAGCGGCAGCAACGAGCCCCAGAGCTCGAAAGGTCGCCTGCCTCCCGCGCGGCTGGGCTGCTGGGCCATGGCTTCTCCTTTTTTCGGAATTCCCGCGCAGAACGGCTCTGGCGCCTCCGGACAGCCAGCAAAGGCAGGAGGAGGAAAGAGGGGGTGTCTTCCTCGCTGACTTGTTTTCCGCCCAGCTGCTGGCAAGTAGCAAAACAGGATTATCCTACTACAGGCAACTTCCGGTTTTGAAATATTGCCGTTTGTGATACACACACACAAGCACACGCACAGAATACTCTTGCTCACTATCCGGACTTCCCTTTCCCACCCCTCCACCGCGCGATCAGCGTAGCAATACTGTACTATGCTAAATGCCAGACGGACAAATAAAGCAAGATCGGAAATGTAGCATCAAGAGCAGTCAACTGGCATGTTGTTGGAGGTTGTGAATGACTTTCCAGTTTCTGCATCCCGGTTCCTTAAGCAAGCTTCTCAGAAAACAAAGCAATTTTCTGCTCTTCTCTTGATTCTAATTTACAGTCACATATTGACCTGATCAGCTAACGAAAATTGAAAAACCAGAAGCCTCAATGCAGAAGAACAAACTCTATTTACCCCCCCACACACACCTATTGATCCCACCCTGTTAGACAGCACACTGAGTCTCTTCAATCTTCTGTGTGACAACCCTCCAGATACAGCATTTGAAAACAGCTGTTATGTCAACAGAGTAATTCTAAACACATTCTTCATTAAGTAAGTTGTATGGGAGGCAATGAGACTTCCTTCTGATCTTCCTGCAGACATATAATTATGCTGTAAGTGGGGCTTTGGAGTGAATGTGTCTTAGAGTTCTGAAATGTCACATAGTCCTTAATAGTTTTGACTAGTGCAAGTAACAAATAGGTTAAGAACTTGATCTAATAGCCATTCACTGACATTTGGTTGTTATTGAGATCTTTGTTGTCCAATGCAGCTCAACATGGTGTGTGACATGGTGAAGGATCCCGGCAGATTCCTTTGCTATGACAACAAGCTGTTATTCTGCATGTTGGTTTTCCCCTTATCTGGATTGATTCATGAGGACATTTTTCAGCAAATAGTTAAAGTTAGCTTATATTAACTACATCCTTGTATCAAATGCAGTGAGGTTTTCAATTACCCACTTTTTCTATGACCCATGACCATAACTTATCCCATATTTAGACTGGGGTCTTGGATTTTTTTGTGTTGGGGGGTACCTTTCTGTCAAATTTTTCCCCAAATATACATAGGCCTCCCCCTACCCCCAGAACTGTGGCTTTATCCCCAAATGTTTTCTTCTACAGTATGTACTATGTTTCTTAGGGGCAACCCATGCATTAGTCTCTCTCTCTCCCTCTCTCTCATTGACCTCTTCTACTCAATTTTTTCTTTTTGCTTCATGTTGTTCTTATGCTTGTGAGAATTATTGACAGTCAAATTAATCTTCCACAGCCATCAAAAGTCACTGAAAACTATTGTTGTGTGCTTCCTTGCTTTATGTGCTAAGGTTTAGCAATCAGAATATTTGTGGACATTCCAAATAGTAATAGTGACTGGCCAAGATACTTAGGATACTTGGGATTTGGGGAGAATTTCTGGAAACACACCTCTGATGAACAAAGAGACTTTTATTTTGATTTCTCCTACTGAAGGAAGTTGCATGAAAATTGCCATGTCAATTTGTTGCCACAGAAATGACTAGGAGATATGTGACACCTTAAAGAATAATGGATCTTATTCAGCATAGGCTTTTGCAGACTACAGCCCAAAAGGTATTTTCACCCACAGTGGACAGTACTGGCTACCCAGTGTAATGGGAAATAGCATGCAATGTTGCCATGTGTGCTGTTAGCTGCAAATGAGTCTTGTGTGATGTGTGCCAGTTCTTTTTCCAATACAGTGGTGCCTTGACTTACGAACTTAATCCGTATTGGAACGGTGACCGTAAGTCAAAGCGTTTATTACGTCAAAGCATCATTTCCCATAGGAATGCATTGAAAACCAATTAATCCGTTCCGGTCGGAAAAAAAAAAACCTAAAAAATAAAACACTGCAAGCCCCTGGGGCTGCAAAAAAGCAAAACAAATCCCAAAATAAACAGAAACATAACCCCACCAGCCCAATCCCACCCTTCAAAATATTTTAAAAAATTAGTTTTAAAAAAAGCAAAAAGCAGCACCTTACCTCCGCTGCTGCTGCCAGGCCAGGGCTTCCCCGCCGCTATGGGTGCCGATCACTGCCTTTGGAGGCCTCCTGGGGGTCCACTGCCAATAGTCGCTTTCAGGCTTTCCCGGGGGGTAGACTGGGCCTACCAGGGGAGGGCTTCCCCTGGTACGCCCGATCTACCCCTCCGGGAAAATCTGAAGGGGGTGATCAGCGGTGGTGGTGGGCCCCTGGGAGTTCTCCCATGGTGGCGGGGGAAGCCCTGGGAAGCCTCTGAAGGTGGCGATCGGTGGTGGCGAGGCCCCCCAGGAGGTCTCCCATGGCGGCGGCGCCAGAAGCCCGGGAGGCTGAGCCTCCCTTTCCCTAACCATTGGGGCGAAAGAGCTACAAAGAAGCAGCCTCTTCGCCACCAGGGGGTTAGGTTTTTTTTAAATTTCCCGCCCCTTTTCCCTGCCTGTTTCTGTTCGTTAGTCAAAGCTTCGGCCGCCAGTCAAAGCAAAATTTTGTGGCCGGAGCTGTTCGTAACCCAAACTGTTCGCAGGTCAGGGCGTTCGTCAGTCAAGGCACCACTGTCGTTGAATGTTATATATCTCTGTGTGTTTGCATGTTGTTGTTGTTTATTCTATTTGTATTCTGTGTTTCTCCCTAAATTCAGGCTTGAGGCAGTTGGATAAAAACACACAAAAGCAGGTACAGCTAAAAAAAACATAATACTGGAACACAATTGAATAATTATACTGATAAAACTCTAATGATTTTAAAAACAATTTATAGATTTATCCTTACACCATGTTCTATGTGTATTCAATGTCATCAAACCAGTACTGACTTATGTTAATCCTTGTAGGTTTTCTAAGATATGTGATAGATTTAAGGAAGTGGTTTTACCTTTGCCACATAAACACCCATGAGTTTCTATGGGCAGGTGGAAATTTGAATCCTGAGTAGGCCCGCATTCCATCCACTAAACTTCACTGGCTTTTCTGCATGCAGCACCAAATCCATTAAAATTCTCTTTTTCAGCCACCAGTCAGTTGTCAAAAGTAAACCTGAATAAAAAGGGCTTTCCTTGCTAGTCAAAGGATAGCTTGGAGAGAGGCAGCCTAGCTTCTCCTAACACAGAGCCCCACAGCCTGGGAGCAGCCAGCAAGAAAGCCTCTTAATTTGTGCTCTGATGGCACTGGGTAAATATCTCTTGTCAGTGTAGGTCATATTGAAACAGAAAGTCTCCATTAGACCTCAGTTCATCTTGCCATCCCTTGTTTTAGACTAATGACTTCCTTTGTATGCATACTTTATCCAATAATCCTTCAGGAGGGAAAAATAGTCAGCTGCTTCACAAACTGCTCGGATGGTCAAATAACATCCAAGCCACAGCCCATTTGATCTTAATATAGATGTTACAACAAGAGTAGAATATTATGCTGGAGTATCGTGGAATTCCTGAGCTGGAAAGCAAGAGACACAATGTACATTGCAAATGACTGAAGTCATCACAAAAAAGCCAAACATGCGGCATGTGTAAAGTAAATTTTCAGGAACCATTTTCTTACATTTCATATGTTTCAGACATTTAAGATCACAAGTTAACCTCAGCATTAGCATTCATTTCATCAGCACATGAAATTCAAAGCTAGAAAATGAGGAAATGGTGAGTCATTCATTTACGAGAGGATAATGCGTAAACTTGAGATAACAGTAAATTAAGTCATTCTTTAATTTATGGGAAATAAGATTTCGATCTCATAAATTCAAGAGAATTGCTTTATCTCAGATGTACTGGTAAGATGGGTGCATGGCTCATCCTGCTGACACTTATATTGGCTCATCATCATCATCACGGGAAAGGCCTCTCAAAATAATCTTCTGGAATGATAGTTTAGGGGCTGATACAGAAAATAAATCCTGTAGCCGTAGAGTTAGAAGTTGGTGAATTTATGTTAGTGTGCGAGGAGAAGGCATGCATTCCAAAATGCTTGTTTAATTTCACAGACACCATACAAAAAGTACCTGAGCTGATTTCTTATTTCCCCATCAGTTCTACCTGTTTTATCCATTTATGTTTCATGTCACCTTTTTAGACCTAAATAATCCCTGCTTGTGCCAATCATACAAAATGCCAGAGAACTCAAAATCATCTGCTGCATGTGCTACTTAAGAGATGCTTTGGTCTATACCTATTAGGAGTCACATCCAGATAATCTATGGCAGTGGTTCCCAAGTTTGAGGTCCCCAATATTCTTGGACAATGATTCCTAAAAGCCCTAGCCAGAAGGGTCTATCCTGGAGTGGTAGTCCAAGAGCATCAGGGGACCTACAGCTGGAAACTGTAATCCAAAACCTATACTTAAATTTATGCAAGATACCCTTTCGTGCCACATACAAGCCTCAAAGTCAGACCACTGAATTGGAGACCACAGAATAAGAGACAGGCAACATCAATCTTTCATGACTTTTCTTTGCAATCGGCAACAGTCAGCATTTCAGTCATTATATTTTCAACTGGGCATCCAGCATTCGCAAACCCTGAAAGGCAGCCTCAAACGCAGCACATGGCAGTAGTCCAATCTAGACGTCACTAATACATGGATTAGAGGGGTAAGCAGGTATATGTACAATACAGGATAATAACTGACAGCTCTGTCCCCAACCACTGTACTAACATGAGCTAATCATTAAACAGTTGAATAACAAACACTCTCTGGTAAACTAATATAGACATCTGAATATGACATTGATTCATGATTATCTTTCATGAAGATCATCGTAATTACTGCAGTGCTCCAGCTGTGATCATTTATCTGTTTGAAATATATAGTCTCTCACAGATGTTTAGAAATAACTTTAAATACTAGGTCATGTTGTACTTTTGCTGCAAATATATATTACAGTGAAGTATCGGTGAAGTATTGGTTAATCTTCTCTACAAAACTCTTAAAGGGAATGTCAAAAATGACAGCTAAAATTGCATCATATTTATTAATTGGTGGTAATTGTAAGTGCTGAGTAGCATAGTATTTTATGTGCCCAAATATTCAAATTTTTGTCACAGAAAGACACCTTTGATGGATGAATTTAAATATTGCATTTCCAAACTGCGAATGCCGTTCAGCCAAGATTAGTATGTGAGCAAATGGTCTCCATATCTGGGAGACAGGTCAGCTACCTGTTCTAGATAAGGTAGCACTACCTCTGGAAGATCAAATGTGCAGCTTGAAGATCCATCTTTGTCAAGGGAGGCACTAGTGACTCTAATAGCTCAGAAATACTTTTATTCATTTGGACGAGTACACCAGTTGCAGCTGTTCTTGACCAGGCATAGCTTGGCTACAGCTATCCAAGCACTAGAAACCTCAACACTGGACTGTTCCAATACACTCGGAGTGGGGCTGCTCTCAAGGAGCTGCCGCTAGTGCACAATGCTTTGGCTACCTTTCTAAATGTGGCAGGCTACCAACAACATGTAATACCTCTGCAGTGGCAGCCTAAATACAAAGTTTTATTATTTCTTGAGAAAGTCTTAAGCAACTTGGGCGCAGGCTCCCTGGCGGACTGACTTCTTCTGTTACAGCCATCTAGAGAGACCATGCTGTTCCATGCAGAATATTCAGTATTTGGCATCCACTGTGTGGAACGCCCTTCAAAATACTCTTTCAGCTTTTAGCGGTAGGCACCTATTTATGCAAGCCTCTCCCATGTAGGCCAATGTAACACCTATTTCATGAATCACGTAAACGTTTATATTACTTTGTGTGTTGTATATTTCTGTATTGTGTCTACTGTATTGTCCGTGTATTCGTGTGATGTGTATATTATGCTTTACGTTGTTCTACACTATTTTTGAAAGGTTGCATTCCAAGCCATTTATGTACTTGTAAATATGTAAACAAATAAATAAAACCAAGCCTTTAATCTTCATTCTTTCAAAGTTCCAGATAATCAAGTGCTATGCTCCAAGAACACTAGATGGAGATAGCAAAGAAAGTAAATATGAAGTGCGGGTACACAAAAATGTCCAAGAGAAAGACTAGAAAAAAGGGGCAAAGAGACAAGCTGGACTGGACAGAGTTGGAAGGAGATTGCAACAGGAACCCCTCACCCCAATCTGGAGAGGCAGCAGGCAAAGGCTACTGGTGTGGGAGTGTATGAAACAGGTTCGTGACAAAGACACTTCCCTGTTTCCCTCTCCTGCCCCCAGGGTTGCTGCTGCTGCTAGTACTGCTTGATCCTATGAAGGCAGCTGATGCACTTGAACAGTGAGCATACTCAGAACTGCAGTTGGCAGCACAGTTGCAGTGCCTTAAAAAGGGAGGCAGAGCAGTGTGGGATCAGAGATGCATGTGCTTGCAGGTGCACAAGGACACAGGGGGCTGAATCACCAGGAACTTATCATGAGCATACACACACTGTCTCTCTTAAGAAGGAGAGGGAAGTAATAGGCAGAGGTGAAATAAAGGGAAGGGAAGAAGTGTTAATAGGATGGCAGGACATGATCCTTATCCAAATTTTACCGACTGTTGACTCCTGCAGCAGGATAATTAATAATTTCTGTATGGACAAGAAGAATGATTTCAGCACTGAAAACTAACGAGTGTGATATAGAAAATTCTAAATCAAACTGAATCAACCTCTATGTATTGATCCCTCAGTCCAACTAAAATTGGCTTATCTAAAACAGATTTTTTTCCTCACTGTTTCTGTAAGTTTGAATCTATATGCCTAAATGCATCTACCTCTGGACAAGGAGGGAATAGGATATGTTCCAATCAAGTTATTTGTCCCAGTTTAATACTAGATGTGGTTCAATACAGTAAAAATATGCATCTGATTAAAACAAACAAGGAAGGGAGAATTTGAATGGCCATTGTCTTGTGTTTCTAGATTCAAATCACATACATGTAAAACGTGTGACCTTTTATGTCACATTTTGCAGTGTATTACTCTGATGCTCTCTGCTACTTGATGTATAGGAAATAGGCACTGGTAGATTGATGCTAAAGCTTTCTCTGGAAAGTGTTGATATGTATGTAGAAGTCTGCATTAAAAAATCAGAGATCTATTAATCTTTATGAAAAAAAATTGTATATCAGTTTATTTAGTTTCATAATGAAAGTCCTCTGCAATGATCTAAAGGGAATAAAGCAGTAAAACACAAAGACATTTGCTGAAATATAAACTCATTGTTATAGTTAATAGAAGTTGTTTCTTATTCATGCTTCATTAATATTTTATGTTTCTTTTTTAAAAAGTCTAATTTAAATGTATCCTTTTGCTAGGCTGTAATGAAATTTTTTATTGGAGAATTTTGATTATTCCTTTTAGTTAGCAGAGTATAAGGTATAAAAAACAACAGGATAGAACATGTGGAAAACTCAGATCAGTCTCAGCACATGCCCAACCTCTTTGGGTTCTTTTCCACACAGACTAGCACTTTACATAATAAAAGTACTCTAGAAGCAATTATAGTCGGAAAAATGGTTTCTTTAATTCCAATTATCATTTTGTAGTCCCAGTCAGAAAGATAAAAATGGGGAAACTGAGTTCCTTCCACATGGAAGAGCCTCCCATGCTTGTTGCTTGATTGGAGGTAAGAGAAAGAAGAGAGTGATGCCCCGCATAACGAGCACTTCGTTTAACGACGAATCTGCATAGCGATGCAAAAGCGATCGTATTGTGATGTTTTAAATGGTAAAACATCGCTTTACGACAATTGGTAAGCTGTTTCGCCTACCGATTTTCGCATAGCGATGTTTTTAGAACAGCTGATCGGTGGTCCCAAAATGGCCGCCAGGTAAAAAAATGGCTGCCCACAGTGTTTTCGCACCCGTTCCTCGCTTACCGGACAGTGAAAATGGTGGCTGTATGGAGGATTTTCACATAACTGTGAGTTTTATGCCCATAGGAATGCATTAAATGTGTTTTAGTGCATTCCTATGGGCTTTTTTTGTTCCGTATAGCAACGAATCCACATAGCGATGATTTTTCCGGAATGGATTATCATCGCTATCCGGGCCCCACTGTATCAACAACAAAGACCATGGAAACAAGCAAACAATCTGGGAGAGGGGGCACTTCCAACAGTATTTCTGGGAAGTCTCTGTTTCTCGACTTTGTCAGATTAACTTTATATTTTAATTCTTTGGTCTGTGCAACTGTAACCTACCATATTTTTCTGTGTATAAGACGCCCCCATGTATAAGACATCCCCGCTTTTCTAACCCAAAATTAAAAAATCTAAGTGGGGCTTAGCAAATGTAGGGCAAAAAGGATCAAAGTGTTGCAGGATGGCTTTGATCCCTGCTTTCTCCCTTTGTGCTAAGCTCCGCATGGCTTAGCAAAAAGAGGGGGAAAGGGATCAAAGCAATTCCACAACTGCACAATCATTTTGATCCCTTTCCCCCTTATACAGCCATGGAATTGCTTTGATCCTTCCCCCCTCCTTTTGCTAAGCCCCATGGGACTTAGCAAGTAGAGGGAGAAGCAGGGATCAAAGCGATCCTGCAGTACTTTGATCCCTGCTTTCCTTTTGCTAAGGCTTAGCAAGTGGAGGGGAAAGCGGGGATCAAAGCTCTGCAGGATCACTTTGATCCCTGTTTCCCCCTCCACTTGTTTTTTTCTCCTCAGCTTACTTCTGTATATAAGACGACCCTCAATTTTTCGTTTAAAGAATGTAGACAAAAGTATAGTCTTACACACAGAAAAATATGGTAAATCCAGATTGGAGAAACTGATACTTCAGATGTTGGACTTCAACTCTCCTCTCTCTCAGCCAGCAGGGATCATGGGAGTTGTGATCCAACAACTGGAAGACCACAGATTTTCCACACTTGACTCCAAAGAGTGTAGAAACTTAAAACAGATACAGGTAATTACATTTTTGTGCCCAAACCTGGACACTTGGGTGACCAGAGGATTGAAGCAGAGGAGGTGGAACTAGAGTTCCTAGATGAAGTGCTTCACCTCAGGTGAAGACTCCTTGGGAGAAGAGACTTAATCAGAAGTAGGGGGTCTCCTGGAAAGAAAGCTTCTCATTCCAGTGACAGCAACAGGCCAAATCCTGCAACTTAGATATCCTACCAGCTGGCTTATGCTGAGCTTAAAGAACCCAGCTATATAAACCTCAGATTTTGCATGAACCTCTGATTACCTGGACTCATGCATTGCTTTCAATCTAACACCAGATTTTCTAGAAGTTATGCCTGCAACACCCCGCAGCTAATCAAGAAAGGCTTGATTTTTGAATAGGACATGTTCCTTTATGTAGCTACTTTCTGAACACATTAGAAATCTCAACTATTATTTGGTCTCTGGCTATGCTGCCTGGAAATTTCAAAGAATTATAGCCCTAAAACACAAATCTGCCCAGCTGCAATTGAAATATAAATACTCTGCATTAGGTGGAATATCTTTAACCCTCTAAACTCTTATTATTTTAGAATCATAGAGTAATGTGCCCCATCAGGCCATTGAGCCCAACCCCTTAATCAATGCAGGAATCCAAGTTAAAGTATATCTGACAGATGGTTGTTTATTTTTCTCTTGAATGCCTCCAGTGTTGGAGCACTCACCATCCCCCAAGGTAATTTTTCCATTGCTGTACTGCTCTAGCAGTTATGAAATGTTTCCTGATATTCAATTGAAATCTGGCTTCTTGTAACTTGAGCCCCTTGTTATATGTCCTGAATTCTGGAATGACTGAGAACAGATCCTGTGCTTTCTCTGTATGACAACCTTTAAAGAACTGTACAGTGGTGCCCCGCATGACGATAATCCGTTCCAGGAAAATCACTGTTAAGCGAAATCGTCATGCGAAAAACAATTCCCCATTGGAATGCATTGAAACTTGTTTAATGCGTTCCAATGGGGAAATTACCTCGTCATCCAGCAAAGATCCTCCATAGGGGAATCCATTTCCTGAGCGCCGATCAGCTGTTAAAATGGCTGCCCTGCGAAGCATGGGACCAGAAAACACAGGTCAGCCATTTTGCGGAGCTGGAAAAATCATCGTTTTGCGAACAAACAGTTCACGAAGCAAGGACCTAATATCCAGCGAAAAAAGCCCATAGGAAACATCATTTTGCGATCGCTATAGCGATCACAAAAAAGTCATCATCATGCGATTTTGTCATTCTGCGGGGTCGTCGTAATGTGGGGAACCACTGTATTTGAAGAGTACTGTCATATTTTCCCTCAGTCTTCTTCTCCAAGGCTACACATACCCAGTTCTTTCCATCTTTTCTCATATGGGTTGGTTTCCAGTCTCCTGATCATCCTTCTCTATACTTGTTTGAGTTTGTTGGGATCCTTCTTAAAGTGCAGAACTGGACATAGTACTCAAGATGAGGTCTGATCAGTGCCAAATAGAGTGAAAGCAGGACTCCATTTGATTTTGAGACTATACTTCTGTTAATGCAGCCTAAAATATAACTTGCTTTTTTCCCCAGCAAGATTGCACTGTTGGCTCATATTCAGCTTCTGATCTACAACAATTCAAACATCATTTTCACATGTAGTATTGCTGAGCCAGGTATCCCCCATCTTGTAACCATGCATTTTATTTATTTTTCCTTCTGTTAAACTTAATTCTTTTGTTTCCAGCCCAGTGTTTGGGCCTAGTAAGATATTTTTGAATTTTGTTTCTATCTTCTGACATACTAGCTACTCCACCCAATTTTGTGCCATCCACAGATCTGATAAGCATTCCCTGCACCTCCTCATCCAATTCATTAATAAAAATTTTGAAGAGCGCCAGGTCCAAAATTGTGGCTGGTAGTATCCTACTTGTATCTCATCTCAGTTTGAGGAAACGTAGAGTGTACTCTTGAGTACAATTCTGTAACCAACTGTATATCCACCTGATAGTTGTTTTATCCAACCTACACTTAGTTGGTCTGTTAATCTGAATATCATGGGGCACTTTATCAAAAGCTTTATGGAAGTCAAGATATATTACGTCTACAACATTCCCTTACCAATTGCAATATTCCTGGAATCTTCTGGGAATGTACTGTAAGCCTAAAACGTCTGGTGGACCAGATGCTCTCCAGCTCAGAGTTATAGCATTCCCTGTCATGAAGGAAGATTGTACCTGCTTTATTTTTCTTATCAAAGAGACAAAGCTGTATTCAGGAGAATCCAGTCATTTGAACATGCTTATTGGGAAGCACTTTATTTATGTGATCATCACCAAATCTGAAGAGGATAGGTTCCTCCTTGTGGGGACAGCCTCTACACAGGCAAGAATCCTGGAAAATCCTGGTTCTTGCTCACATGGAGCCAAGATAAATATTTTTCAGGTGCATCTGAAATAAAAAACTATAGTCCACAAAAGCATATGCCCAATATAACTTATTGGTTTGTGCATTGCCACAGATGCTGGCGCATACCTGCTGTGCAGTTACACAACATTTGTAACTTTCAGAGGTCAATTGCCTCAGGGTAAGAAATTTCTGTGACCATTCTCTGTCTTGTGCAGAAGTCATACAACAAGAGTTCAGCCACTGTTTTGTTAACCTATCAAAGACTTATTTGGACATTTTGCTCAGCATCAAAGCCAAGGCTGAATAAGATTGATTAGGAACTGTACAAATGTGTGCCTCACTGCTTCATAAAATATGGGCAGACAAGATGGCCAAAACTGTGTTTGAAAGATGCTGAGGTTGAGGGAGAAGAGTGGCAAACCAACATAACAGGAGAATGTTAAATAATATTTAAGTTCCTTAAGTCCCATTGAAGTTGGTGTGCATAATCGTATTCTGGACTGATTGTGAGCAAGTGGTATAGGGGTTTTATAACTAAAATGTGTTGGTGGCCATATACTGGCAAGTTGCAAAGGAAATTGTGATCTCATACAAGAAAGGGTTCTTAGACATGTTAAAGACTAAAACAAATTACTAATCTCATTGTAGTAAATGTGAGATACATATTGGTGCACTAAACAATAGAAGGATAAATATGAAACAAATTATGTTTACATATTAATATCCAGAGCGCTGTTGTCATCTAAGCAATTTAGCAATTTGCAGCTGCTTCATAACTGAGACAAGCTAAAATGTAATGTTAAGATTGCAAGCAGGCTGCTAAGGTTTTGGGATGAAGACACATTTTCTGGAACAGGAAAGTGAAAGGATATTATTTAAGTTTAAAATACAATGCTTACATTTATTGCCTTTTAGTCCACCTTCTATTTCTAGGAGGTGGGATTAATTATAACTCTAAATGCTTACTATGAATTTTATTTAATCAAATTTGCATTCAATTTCTGAAATGTTACATTCAGTGTTTTTCAGCATTTTTATTCTTTAATGCATATTTTACTCTGCAATTGAAGTATAAAAATCCTAGTTTATAACATTTAAAATAATGCATTGAAGAATCATACTTCTATAATACTAAAAGCAACCGTTTAAAAATTATATTTAAAAGTCTGCTTCATAAAATATGAGTATTTATTAGTGAGGATTTTATATCATTTTGCAAGTGAACTTATTAATTTCTACTCCATGAATACCTGTCTAACTATATCGTGTTTCAGTACCTGAAAACCAATATTTAAAGAAGATTGTCCATATTTTTTTTAGTGCAGATTAGGAGGAAATTAGTTTAGTTATACTGTCTAATGGGGCTTTTAAAAATAAGTATAAGGGTAATTATGACCTACCCTGAGTCCCTTTTTGGAAGAAAGGCATGATAGAAATCAAATAAACAAATGTAAATAATGTGTGGTACTGAATGGAAATATGTATCTTGCTGTTGAGATTTATTTAGAAGAATAGGAATAGGTGATGCTGGAGTGTACCTAAACATTAGGGTTCTCATCACCAGTTAATCGGCAATACAGCAAAGCCCCAATTACATTAAACCCAGAGGAAGGGCATGTATTTTAGTATCCCAGGAACTCCCATATAACTGAATAGAAGATGGATTCACCTCTCTTGTCCATTACAGAGAGTTTGAGCAGAAAACTAACAATTGGATTTGCTTGACGTCCACATACCTTCTAGCTCACATTTTTAGGCAGAATAGGACTTTTTGGAGCAAAAATTATATGGAGCACATGAAATAGCAATGGAATGTTAGTCTTTGGCAACACAGGGAAGGCTTAATTTGTACCAGAAAAATTCTGAAATTTATGGAGCAATTTCCATGATACTAATTCTCGTACTTCCTTTAAATCCCCTTCCAAATCCCACCCTTTCTAAACAGCTTTCTGGCATAACCATGGCCCATGCTCCACTTTAACTATGCCCAAGTATATTTTTCCTGTTTATCCATACCACCACACCATATTATCTGATAGTACAGTAAGGTAAAGGTGAAGGTTCCCCTTGACATTTTACTCAGTCGTGTTCGACTCTAGGGGGCAGTGATCATCCCCGTTTCCAAGCCGTAGAGCCAGCGTTTGTCCGAAGACAGTTTCCGTGGTCACGTGGCCAGTGCGGCTATACATGGAACGCTGTTTACCTTCCCACTGAGGTGATACCTATTTATCTACTCACATTTACATGCGTTTGAACTGCTAGGTTGGCGAGGAGCTGGGACAAAGCGACAGGAGCTCACTCCACTGCGTGGATTTGATCTTACAACTGCTGGTCTTCTGACCTTGCAGCACTCAAAGGCTTCTGCGGTTTAGCCCGCAGCGCCACCACGTCCTTGGTGGCAATACAATACTTTACAGTAATATCAGTTATCTATTATTATCTATATATAATATAATATAATATAATATAATATAATATAATATAATATAATATAATATAATATAATATTATATTATATTATATTATATTATATTATATTATATTATATTATATTATCTATAGCAATTGTACTTGACTATGACAGCAAAAAAGTATAGTTCCAGCTTCTAAGAAATTACGTTAAGAGTTTCCCCTTGTAATTAGGAGCTAATACAGGCACCAAAAAGAGCAAGGCATCTCTTACTGATTTAGTTGAGAAAAAGTGATTATCTAGAATTTATGATCTAGGAATTTTGTTTCTCATAAGCTAAATAAATGAACAGTATTATCTCAGGTTTATGAAGTGGATTCTCAAAAAAAAAAAAAACAAATGACTGTACCTAATTTGTACCTTGCTTTGTACCAAATTGGATTGTCTGATCAAAAGCACTGGGATGGTGAGATTTCAGGCTGACCTTAAATTTTATTTGTAGAAGACCTCATATTATTACAAAGTGCCTGACCTAAAAATATAGTATACAGAAATAGTTACAGTATTATAAAGAGATGACTTCAGTTTATTCAACAGATTTATAACTCCAAAGTGAACTGTGGAATTTTGTTTCCAATATGGACAGAACCAAGAGACGGAAGGGGAAAGAATATAGTTTCTGGACAACCGAACTGGCCACAGCAATTGCCACAATCTCTGCCAGGGCTCACATCCTACACAGCCTTACCTACACACCCATGGAACAAAGAGATTTTCCCCCATGTCTACTAGTGCTGCTATGACTTATGGAAGGCTCACAACCAGCCCCAGGAAGATTTTTTTCCCCTTTTGCCAGGACCTCTGTTGCTGTTCCTGCTAGGGCTTGTGCAACAAGAAGTATTACAAAGTACAGCTTGGAATTCAGCCCAATACATGCTTCAGGTTCCCCCCCGCTGTTTTGGCCTGCTGACATTAGACGTGTTCACCACACATACAAAAACATTCACAGTGAGCCTGTGAGGGTGCCCAGCTTTTAAGGCCATTACACATACAAAATCAAACATTTCCCTCCTCTGATTTTGCTTGCTCTGAGATATGTCTCCCTGAATGGAGAGCTGGAGAAGCACAGCAACTGAGACCTCAGCTTCACGGGTGCCTGGCAAAAGCATCACCATCACATGTTCCAAAGACAAATGCTTTCTTGCTGACTAGAGAAAGATTTTCTTCCTATCATATCCAGTTCTCCGAGTAGGACAGAGCACAGTTTGGAAAAGATTTAAGACTCCCAAAATACCAGGATTTAGATCTGGCAGGAGTGCATTTGCACACTACTTTTTGGTCAAATGAATGTTTTCATCCCTCTGGATTCATTTGCAATGGAGAGGTGGCAGGCAGGGTTCTTCTCGGAACATAATTATTCCTTTAATTTACTGTTCTAAATTATGCTTCACGAAGTATGATGTGGAAAGTATCCAAAGGTTTTTACAACCCTCCTCTGATTAGCTTACAAAGTATCCTACTTTTGATTTTTCCCCTGTCTTCATGCCAATCAAATAACTGCTCCTTGTGATTTTTAAAAATATGTTAGGGGTTCTTTGGAAACATAGATGAGAAGCCAGTTGTGTATTTCTGCTGGATCCCACCATTTCCACAAGGATTGACAAGACCCTCCCTTCCTGCATGCCCTTGTACATCCTAAAATCCTAGTTAGGAAGCCTTCTAGAGCAAGGTTTTTGGCAAAATGGAAGGCTGCACAAGTAGGGGAAAGGAAAATATGCCCCTATTCTGTCTGTAATACCAAAGCACACAATTGGCTTTTTACTGCAGTGTTTTAAAATTGGGGGGGGGGGCAGTGTTCTGCAGAGTGATGCATGGCCATGTGCCACCATCATCCCCAACAGTTCTCAGACCATAGGCATATTGCTTTCTTGATGTACACCTCCCAACTTCCCTCAGCCAGCTTGGCTATGCTGGTCTAAAGGTAAAGGTTCCCCTTGACAAATTTTGTCCAGTCGTGTTCGACTCTAGGGGGCGGTGCTCATGCCCGTTTCCAAGCCATAGAGCCAGCGTTTTGTCCAAAGACAATCTTCCGTGGTCACATGGCCAGTGCAACTTAGACACGGAACGCTGTTACCTTCCCACCGAGGTGGTCCCTATTGATCTACTTGCATTTGCATGCTTTTGAACCGCTAGGTTGGCGGGAGCTGGGACAAGCGACGGGCGCTCACTCCATTGCGTGGATTCGATCTTACGACTGCTTGGTCTTCTGACCCTGCAGCACAGGCTTCTGCGGTTTAGCCCGCAGCGCCACCACGTCCCCTGCTGGTCTAAGGATTCCCCAAAATGATCTAAGGTTAAGCCTTCTGGATCTAGGAAGTGAACCATGCCATCCTCTCCTATATTTATAGATGGCTGGAACAGAAAAAGGGCCACTATAGGGTGATTTGATCTGCCCAGTCAATTCATGCTTCCCCCTTCCTGAGATGGAGACCCACCAAAGAGGAATGAGCAAACTCTTGCTGTCGTTGTATTTCCCCAAAAATCTTCCTTTCTTGTCAGAAGCACCATGCATTTTGTAGTTGTTTGTAGGCATGCATAGAGTTATGCAGCTAGTGAGAGGAGAAATATGTTGCAAGCCAAACTTCTTCCTTGTGGAATTTGATGCCCGCTTTTGATACTGCTAGTCCATGTTTTTCAATCATTCAAATCCAGCTGTCAATAAGGGAACATTTCCCTAGCCCTGCCATCTTGCTTAGACCTCCATAAACAATGCTTTCTTGTGTGAATCCGGGCCTAGGAGTGTTTATCTGAGAGGTCTGCTTCCTCCGCTAGTTAGGACAGAGCGCTTATTTCCTAGGGATGCTTAACTGGCAAGGCCAACTACTCTTCACAAAGATACTACATGATGTTCTCCATCATACACCTGTTGCTCTTCAAAGGTGAAGACTTTCCTCTTCAGGAAGCTTTCTCTCAGTGACTGACTGCGTGAGTGGAGCTGTTAAACAAATTGTTGTGCCTTACTGCTTTGAATGTGTTTTTGGTGTTGTTTTTATTTCACCTGTTGTAGTATAGTATTTGTTTGATCTTTTTAAGTACAGTATCTGTATACTTACTGTTTTTAGCTTTAAACATTGTCTTTTAATGATGCAAGTTGTCGAGTCCTTTTAAGGTGAAAGGTAGCTAAAAATACTTTAAATAAACAAAATAAAATAATGTTTAAATGGATAAATTAGGTAAGGTACGTAGTGCCATTCCTAATCAAAAAGTATAAAAGCTATGCTTTTACAGCTTTGTTCATGAGCTATGCTTTCTGCCCATAAAAATAAAGACCGAGATCTTTTTTTCACCTCCCTCGTTTCATGCCGCCTCCCTTCCCCGTGAGAACGGAGCCTGAGTGTTTGCGTTTTCCTGCAACGTCCTCCTTTTCAAAATATATTATTTTTTTCAGTGTCAAATACTGCATTCTTCAAAAAGAGAACAGCAGAACTAAAATATCTGTGGCGATCGCGCTCCTTTCCTTATTATGGGAAGAAGCGGACAGTGCCTTTGAAAGCTGAAAGCCACCGAGTAAGACACTTTAAAATGTCGGAAGGCTCTAACATGGCTATTACGGGACGGTAAAAGAAGCTCGGGCCATTGGATTTATTCGGCCTACAACTCTCTCCAGCCCTAACCAGCACAGACAATAGTAATGGACCCAAGGAATTACTGTACAATCTCAACCAAAGCACCGACGGCAACTTCAAGACGGAAATTGCAACGCCAACTCCCTTCCGCCCAAAGTGAAGCCGGAAACCCGACGCTTCGGCGAACCTTGACGAACGCCGAAAACGCGATTGACCCGGAAGTGCTCCGAAGCTGGAGACGCCGCCGCCGTCGTCACAGAGCGCAAGCGGTTGCTGCGGGATCGAAAGCAACTGCCATGATGGCCGTGGAGAGCCCGTCCTATCCGAAGTCCTCTATCGAGGATGATTTCAACTACGGGACTAACGTGGCCTCGGCCAGCGTGCACATCCGCATGGGTAAAGAGTCCCCCGCCCCCTTGCCTCTCCCCCACCTCCCAGCCTTGTTTCTGTCCCGGGTTCTCGTTTCCTCTTCCAAGTCTTGCTTACGGTAGCTTCATATGTTTGCCTGTACACACGACCTTCTGATCGCCCAGTCTTTAGGCCTCATCTGTATGTTTTGTAAGCTTAAAGTGCGCATTTAGACATGTCTACCCAAAAGGTAACCCCCCTTGAGTTCAGTAGGCTTCGGCCGCAAGTAACTGGGTATATGGAAGCTTTAAAGGATGATTGTGGGTGTTGTGGTGGAAGGGACCTACCAGAGAGGAGACGCTGACATTTCTCTGATCCGTAGTGGCGGGGTGGGAGCATCAGAGGCCTATATAGTATTATAAAAATCATCGCCTCACCAGTTACAGGTAACCTGTGAGGCTGCGGAGAAAAACTTGGCAATAACATCTCCCCTCCCAGCCCCGAAAACTAAAGCAAAACTAGAAAGTCTTGAAAGTATCGTCTTGAAAGTTTAATTCATGCAGTATGGTGTACTAAGAGGAAAGCAAACTAGCTAGTATTATTTTCCTCACAGAAATTAGGAGTAAAGCTGAAATGTGTTATGCCTGTTTTGGAAATCAGAGGTAAAGTATAAAGTAACCACCAGCATTGCTAGCTGTTAATGCCTTTATTATATTGCAGGAGGGCTGACTGAATATTTTTATTTTGCAGAATTACAGCCACCAGGTGTTTGATAGCCAGTAGTTTATATCAGCTCTCATAAATTCACCAAAGGATGATTGCCTACTGTTAGTTAAATACCATGGTAAAAATCCTATTGGGATTTTTCAGGGTAATATAAATTATGGCAGCAAACTGCAGATAACTAACGAAGTGCTGACTATGTGACAGTCAGCACCTGAATTTTGCTACTATAATTGATACGACTTCACTTACTCCACAGTAAAATCCCAATAGGATTCATGCCAGTGCTATAGATCAACAAGTCTGTGCTGTGCAATTGTCATGTATTAGTTTGATGTAGCTAGATAGCAGAGCAATTGGGGAGACTTTTCTCACAGACTTAGAAGTGGAGATGGGAGGCAGGCGCAGAACATGCGAGTTGCAGGAAAGGGCATCATGTATAAAGAAGGTCTGTGGGGCTGCACAATTGATCGTGCTTGAAAGGTCACAGTTCCAAATTTCAGATGATTAGAGCAGACTTGAAAGGCTTCTCACCAGTGTGTGCGTGTGAGAGAGAGAGTTTTATGTGCCACTAGGTCAGTTTCAATTTACAGTGATTCTAGGATAGTTTCCAAGGTGTGTGAATTATTTAAGGAGTAGTTTTATCATTGCCTGTCTAAGTGAGTTTCCATATCCGAGGGGGAATTTGAACCAGGTCTTCTGAGTCTGACACTCTGTCTATTATATGACTTTCATTAAACATCTTGCATCAGTCAGATTGGAAACTGAAAAACAGCAGAGCTAGCCCACTCCTGTGTCTTAAAAATGATATGAAACACATAAAGCAAGCAACTGAAGCCATTAATTAAATAAAAAGGTTAGGAAACACTGCATCTCCTTACCTTCTGTATTTCCAGATGCCATTAAAGTTACACTAGTAGAGATGGTAAAGGTGACAACAGCCCTGTGAGTTCCTCCTGCACAAGGAGGCTTTTAGCCAATTATGAGATCTAACCACACTCTTTATACAGGTGTCCTTTGCAACATGTATATTCATAGTGAATGCAGAGGGGGATGGAGGTTGTTGGGAAAGTTATACGGTATTTGAAAAGAAAGTAACAGTTCAGTAGTCAGCCGTTTATGCCAGAGCAACAGACCCTTAAGGCAAATAAATCTGCACTTGCTGTTCTCCATTTAGGAAGCACTGCATTAATTGGGCAAGGAAATAGTAGTGACTTCACTTGTTCAGATAGCCTAATGGTAACTTTGTTAATACATAACAAATGTGGTGTTCATCTCTGATTGCCTTTTGAGGATTGCATTTTCCATTTTTCATGTAAAGTATTAACATTTTTTGCCTTCAGGTACAACTCGCATTTTCCTTTCCTGCTTGCTTTTATGCTTTATTCAAACTATATGTTACTTTTTCTTTGTTAGGTAGTCTTTAAACCAAATTGAATAATAGTTAAATTAAGATATGTTTTGTTTCCCTTATTTTAGCTTTTCTGCGCAAAGTCTACATCATACTTTCAGTTCAAATTTTCTTGACGACGGTGACCTCTGCAGCTTTTCTGTACTCCAACACAATTCGGACATTTGTACATGAAAGGTAGAGTCTTATGGGGATTCCAGCTGTGTAATACTTTTTCCTGCTTTTCCATGTGCAGTGGATATTAATATAATGGCCTAAATCCAATGCAGTGAAATTTCCTTCCCCTTCCAGCTGTTCCCCCATTGCCCAAACATCAGCTCTTGGGGGAGGAGCATCTGAGCCCTTTCCCTGAGCCAGTTTTGGGGAGATGAAGTGGGCAGGGCAGGTTGTCAGTAGAAGTCCAGTATTACTCCAGTACTACTCAGTGTCTGCTAATATGGTGTTATACTATTAATATATTAGTATGGCATTGGGTCCCCTTATTGGGAGAAAGGTGGCCTATGAATAAAACAAATAATAAATTAGACTATGGTGTTATCCAAGCAATTTTGCTTTTGAAGCATGGTTCTGTGTGTTTTACGGACTAGAAGTCATGATCCTTATGAGTGGTGTGGAATCTATGGCCCCCCAGATGCAATAGATTTCAGCTCCCATAATTTCTATCCAGCATAGGCAACGATTAAGTATGAAAGGAATTGTAGTAGAGTAACATTTGGAGGATTGTAAAGCCCTCTGTCTAGTCACCACTAAACAGTGACGATAAATTAGTATTGTCAGTTTTACTTTTTGACTTGCCTGATTCTTACCTAGTCTGACTCCAATATGGAGAATAACAGAATGCTTAACTGTTTTGTTCCATGATGCTCATTGAGGCACAAGGGTAAGGTCTGGTCTTTATGTTCAGGCTATATATATTTAGGGAGGACTTAGATCTTTAGCTGTGCTATGTTAAACAGAGTAGAGGAAAAAGGAGATATTAATCACCTAAGTAATTCTGCTTAAGACTATTCATGTTCATGTGAATGACCTCACCTCACTACTATGTAGTAGAGAGAAAAAGTCCTACTGGTTTGGGTGGAAGGAACTGCTGCCACGCCCTGCCAGTTGTGAAACAGGCACTGGTTTTGCTCCCAGTTAAAGTATGTCTTGGATTACACCCAACTTGCTTTGTTCCATACATGTCAGTGACTCCCGGAATTCCATGGCAAGAGTTTTATTTCCCTCAGCTGTGTCTCTGAATGGGACCAAACTCCATTCACCAATAGAGTTCATACAGATATATATTGCTACCATGAAACTTTATAGAAAAGTTTATAGAAAAGTTGAGAACTTATTGTATTTGAAATTCTGGTAACGTTATACAATCAACTATTTAATTTTGAAGAAAGATGTTTTCACTATCTCCATTGTGGACTATGTCAGTATTTTAGATGTCCAAGAAATTCTTTGTAGACATCCTTTTTTGTATACATTCTGAAGATTGGGTCCTTTGGGGGAGAAAGGTGGGGTAGAAATAAATAATAGAGGGTATTTTCCTCTAATGTTCGTTATGTTGTTTGTTAAATCTTACAGCCCAGTTTTACTTCTGGTATCTTTGCTTGGTTCTTTGGTTGTGATTGTGGCACTGACCCTGTACAGACATCAGCATCCGGTTAACTTGTATCTTCTTTTTGGATTTGTAAGTAATTCACTCACATATTTAGTTTTTTAATGCTTTTGTGTTCCTAGATTATCTGGTCAAGTAGTTGTATATGCAATATTGTTGTGGATGCAGATTTTCTTCTTAAAGACTTTTATTCTTACTATCTTTGTTCTATAATACTCTTTTGTAATGTCACTGAAAAACATCATGGAATATTTGCTATGCCTTTTAAAAATGATGTACACCCAGCTTCCTTCTATGTATATGTATTCTTCAGACATTTGTCTCAAGATCAAAATACGTTGGCTTCCAGCACAAATTAGGCCAACATCTTATATTCAGAAAAAGGTAGTTTCTTGTCATACCAATGCAGTCATAAAAACTGTTGATTGAATTGCTTAGTGAGTAATGGTTGCTTTTCATTATTTTTCACAGACACTTTTAGAAGCATTGACTGTTGCTATTACAGGTATGTGTTCTTACCACTTCCAGTGTGACTCCATATGAGAGCCTCTGCTATTCTCCTGCAACTGAGAGAAGGAAAGGGAGGGGCTGGCAGATTACCTCTACAGTGGTAGTGAGCTTTCAGAAGTGCTCCTAAGCAGTAAATTGTTTCTAAATAGAACTTCCCCATAATTTTTGCTCTGATGGCCAGTGCAGATTGGGATAACATCAGGGTGGATTTTATTTAAATCAGACTTAAGTCACAATTTAAATTTAAAATATTGGGTTTTTAACTTTTTAAATAAAATTTGATATTTAAAATTTAAATGGTGATTTAAATCAATTTGATTTTTAAAAATCTGTGATTTCTATCCACCCTGGGTAGCATTAATTGCCTCCCATTGGTTTGGAAGGAGCAAATTCACCCTTTGAACCCCATGGTGGTTTCACACAGTGATTCTGTTTCCTGGGAGATTAGGAAGAGCTATATAATCAGGTTCTTGCCACTAGTGTATGCATGAGTGTCTTTATGAAAAGAAGCTATAAATGCCTATCCCTCTGATATTTTGGAAGGGAGCAAACTTTGGGAAGGGATCATAGTTTTGACCTTCACTTTGCAGAATAAAAAAAAATTAAAAGGAAATATTTTGACTTCTATTACCATCTTCCAGCTAAAATGGACAAGGGCATTAGAAACGTGCAAGCATGGTTTGAGTGCTGCCCTATTCCATTTCAAAATATTACTAGAACAGAGGCTGGGATCCAGTTGTGTATTGTGTTTATGGAAAAACTCAGCCAGCAGATCCAGAAGAAGGTGATTCATCTCCCCTTGCGGCCCCCCCCCCTCCCCCAGTCTGGAACACCAAAGTACACTCCTCTGGAGGCGTAACCTACTCTCCTGGAGAGAATATTGAGAGCATGCGTGGGAAGAAGCATTACCTCCTCCTGAATTGGCTGATGGAGCATCTTCCATCACTGATGCGTAGCACTGGAGACTGGCCATACCAGGGGTGGGCAATTAATTTCTATACGGGGGGGGGCACATGAAAAATCTGAATTGTGTTTGGGGGCTGAACCAACTTTACTTAAAAATAAAATGAAACAGTGATGTTATGATTGTTTTTATTTTAAACTTGTTAATCTTCACAAATACTAAAGAGTTTTTTTGTGGTATGTTAAAGATAAGCAACTGATCAACTTTAGATAAAAAGCTATAAATGGTTTTGATGTTCAAAACTGTCCACGGGCCAGACAGGAGCGGCTCGCGGCCTGTATGTGGCCCTTGGGCCGCACTTTGCCCAGGTCTGGTGTATACTAAGGACAATAATGTTTGCACCTTACTCTTCCACTGCAACCCCTAGACATGTACTGTACATACAGTGGTGCCTCGCACAACGGGCACCTCGTAGAGCGATGAATTCGCTCTACGAGGCCGTTTTTGCGATTGCAAATGCGATCGCAAAACGATGCCCATATAGGTGGTAATTCACAGAGCGAAGGTCGGTAAGCTGCTCGCTTACCGACCTTCGCTTTGCGACCCGCTGATCAGCTGTCCGGCGGGTCCAAAATGGCCGCCGGAACAGCCGAAAGGGGCCGGGGCGCAGCGTTTTCGCGCCCTTGGTAAGCAAGGGGAGTGCGCGAAAACGCTGCGGAAGCCCCGAAATGGCTGCGCGCCATTTTGGACCCGCCGGACAGCTGATGGCAGCCATTTTGGCGCCCTCGTTGTGCGAGGGGAGGGCGCGAAAATGGCTGCCGGCCCCTGGGAAACATCGCACTACGGTGAGTATTCTATGACATTGGAACGCATTAAACGCTGTTTAATGCGTTCCAATGCCTTTTTGTGTTCCGTAGTGCGATGTTTCCCACAGCGAAGGTTAATCCGGAACGGATTAACCTCGCTGTGCGGGGCACCATTGTAGTTATTTTTGGTTTAGAACTGAGCTCTCAAGCTATGTATTGGCTTTAACAAATGTGTACATAGTTGTTAATATAAACCAAATGCAGTTAATAAAATAATGGATTTAATATTCAAAATATGAGCAGGATAAACTAAAATAAGACTATCACATGTTCAGTATATGATTTAAAAATACTTTTCTTTGTTTCTTTGTTTTCTCTAGTGACTTTCTATGAAGTATCAGTTGTCCTACAAGCCTTTATTCTCACTACTGCTGTGTTTTTGGCTCTCACGACATATACTTTACAGTCCAAAAGGGATTTCAGCAAAACTGGAGCAGGGTACGTTACTTTCCAATGTCCTTATTAAATACCTCATTGTTATACAGTATGTCCAGTATGATTGGACTTACAAAAATAACTTACAAAAAATTAGAATTTTTGGATACTTTTAGAGGTTAACTGATCACAGTCATGCTGGAATGACATACAGTATTGGTGACTTCTATCAAGATATGCCCTTTGAAAAACCTACGTAGCTGCATTTATGAAGTGTGCACTGGGTTGAGTTCATACTAGAAAAATTAAAGGAATTGGATTAGAAACTAATGAGAGCTGTTAGTAGAAGATGTGTCAAAATAGGATTGCATATATTAAAATACTACATTCTTTTTTGTCTAAAATGAAAACACTGTTTTAAAATTAAATCTGTTATTGTGCATTCACAGGTTGTTTGCTTGTTTGTGGATTCTTTTCCTTGCAAGCTTTTTAAACGTAAGTTTTCAAGAGTATGGCTAAGAATAGAAAATATACTGGAGAAAATACTGGAGAATTAGAATTAGATATAATTTAAATATAAAATATTTAAGAATAGCAGCTAAACTAGAATGCTGGAATGCTTGAAATGGTATGTCCTCTAAATTTGTTTTCTTTGTTGTTGTCAAATATTTGGTGGTGAGAAACAGACTAAGTCAAAATATTAGTAAATACAGTATAAGCAATTTTAACATGGAGTATTCCTCAGTGAAAGCTGAGGAAGCTGAAAGTAGTTTATCACGTAGCAGAAAATATAATATGTAGTTACCATATAGCAGAAAAGATAACTGAATCGTTGCTGTTACTGTGCTTTTCTGTGTGTTTGGACCTTATGCCAAACCATTTTCAAATCAAAGATTTTTAGTTTAATTTGTCAATTGAGCCATCACATTAACTTCATTTGAGCCTTCGTAAAGAATTTTGGCATGAAGAAGGGAGAAACTGTATCATTTTACTTGAACTGATGGATAGCTCAGTGGTTTAGGTCTCTGGCTGCAGAGGTAGAGGTGCCTCTTTGACAGGGGCTGGACTAGATGATCCATGCAGTCCTTTCTGGTTCTGAAGTTCTAAGATGATGATGATGATTATAAGATCTGTCAGCCACATTCTGTTGATTCCAGAAATCTCCAGAGGTATCATGTTATAGTGCCCCCAACCAAAGGCTGTAATCTGTTCCCATGGATTTCAGCTAATGGGACATAAGTGCTACTGGAGACTGTGGTTCTTAGATCTGAATAAAAACACGTGGCATTGTATTGTATGTTGCAGAAGTGCTTTCCTTTGCTTCCAGTACTTAAATTTTGAAGCCACAGTTTGAGTCTGAAATAGAGGGGGGGACGGGACACAATTCTAGTGTTTTATCAGATGTACTGTATGTCACACTGCGTATGTTAATAACGTTCAAAAGGATGTGAGGGTTGTCATCTTGTCAGAAGTAAAGGTAACATGAAATATGTTTGTGAATAAAGTATTGAGTGCTGAGTCTTTAAACGTAAAAAAGGATGTTTTTCCTGATGATTCTCAGCGAGATTTAAGAGTTTCTGAAGAAAAACACAGGTGGTAAAGAATGCACTTCAAAATGCTTTGTGGATTTTTATGCTTTTGAAGAACAGCAAAGGCAAAATGCTAAGTATTTTCTTTGAAGTAGTTGGTGCTTAAAAACCATTTAGGACAGCCTTATCTGCAATGTGTTTAAACTAGTCATAAGACTCACATCAGCAGTATTGCAGTTTCATCACAGCTGGGAGATGAAAATGTAGTCCTTTATTTTAAAAGTGTTGTCGCTTTAGAAAATAGGAGGCCTACTGTAGTGGCAGTAATGTAGGTGGATGTGATAGGGTTGTCTCTTGATAGAAATGGGGAAAGTTCTGAAGTCTTGAATCCATGCATTAGAGATGGGCGTTTACCGGAGATCAGCATTTTGGCAGATCAGGCCCATGGGCATTGCGTGGGAGCCCCTGGATTCTGTGCCTTAGACTTCAGTACCATGGACTTCCCTGCTCCACCTCCTCCTCTGATTGGGCATTCACAGGAGGAGACAGGGCACCAAATGTAGACCACCATACAACACTGTGGACCTGATCCCAAACTGCGGTAAGTGCCCATCTCTACTATGCATACAATCCAGGAAGAAATATTGTATGTTTTTACATAAACAAACAATATGTATAATTATAGTGTCATTGTTATGTTAGATTTTGATGTGCAGTTATGAAATGAATGTGCACTAAATCTTTTTGTGTTCTCTGGTTACAGCTTTTTTTCCATAGTGAAGTAATAGAACTGGTATTTGCTGCTGCGGGAGCCCTTCTGTTCTGTGGCTTTATAATCTATGACACACACCTGCTCATGCACAAACTTTCCCCTGAAGAATACATACTGGCTGCAATTAACTTATACTTGGACATCATCAATCTGTTTCTCCACCTGCTTCGCTTGCTTGAAGCATTTAATAAAAAGTAACTAGGAGTTGTTGTTCAGTCTTCTCAAATCATTAGGATGTGGCATACAAAGAGTTAATTAAAGACCTAGAAAATCTGCAGTGTGCTTTGAGATTGAAGCTTCTTTTCTACATTCCATGGTGGTTTCAGTGTTTTCTGTACAAAGAGTGCTTTAGAGAGCTGATGCTTATGAATCTATTCTGAGATCGGCTAATTACATATTGCAGTCATCTTGACTGTTTGGTAAAGGCTTCATTCCTTTCATTCGCATATTATTATTGATGGGAAGACTTGCTCATCAACATTCAATTGTGCCAATAAGCACTATTAAATCCTATTTATTTATCCAGTAATTGCCACAGATGTGTCCTTTGAGATTCACACTTGTCACTGGCTGGATAGCATAAAATTAAATTTCTTTAATTCAATGCTGAAGTTTTAACTAACTTAAAATCTGCTTGTTGGTGGTCATTTGTATAAATCTTCTGGTACAAGCAATTTGATTTCGGAGAAATATCCTGCGGTATCACTTTACTCCACCCCGATACTCTTTATTAAATAATATTAGAATATTTAAAGTCCAAACATTGCTATATTTTTTAAAATATACAACCTCCATGTGTTTTCATAGAGGGCCTGGGATAGCTTTGGTCTGAAAATGGATACAAGTGAAAATATAAATGAATGTATGGCAGTATTTCCTTTCATCTGGAAGGCCTGCACCAGAAGACTGCTTTGGGTCCTTTGTTGAAGGCTTGAGAATTTTAAGAAGCTCAAAGTATATATCTGCTGTAGAGCTTCTTGGTTTCTGTTGAACTGCTGGAGACGTTTGAAGTACACTTTGACCCCTCTACTTTTTCTTTGGTCGCTAGCACAGAGTACAGATATTTTAGTGCAGTTCAGTATTTGTTGGTTGGCATTTGTTTGGTCTTGTAGTATGAAGTGCTGGCAGAGCAACAGAGGCAATTACACTCCATCTGCTCTTCTATTAGGGTGATGTTAAGAACTTATGAAAATAAATTTTATGAAATGGTAGTCATACAAGTCATTTGTCTCTTTATTTGCTTTGTGTCCACTGTTGCAAGACTGTAAATGAATAGTTTCTAGATCATTAACCAAGTATGAGCAGAAAATTTGATAGTTCACATAACCATATAAGCTTGTACCACATAGGTAACTCAAAATCTTTACACATTTAATATAATATATTTTAATTTTTAAAAGATTCCATACTGTATTAAAAAAATCAGTGCCAATGCTAAACTAAGCCCTGCTGGTTCGTAGTTTAAGTTACATCCTCAGAGTTCATGATCTAAGTGAGGTGCCCTATTTCTGCTTCACTTACAGCTAAATGGACAGGAGTTTTGTTTTTTGTTTTTGTTTTTTTTTTGTTTTGTTTTTTTGTTTTGTTTTTTTGTTATAGTATATCAGGATATTGTGGCCCATAATAGAAAATTTACTCCTTGTACATGAACCAGAATGTTCTATTAGGCATTCATTTTGTAACAGGTGTGCAGCCACAAGGTCAGCACATATAGCTGATGCAATCCTTGAAATGTGTATTGGGCATGATGTAATGTCTAGGAGAAGACATCAGGTGATGTGTCAGTAATTGGTTGTTCACAATGCTGCACATTATACTGGAATATGGAGCTTTGCATGGAGAGTTGCTGCATGGTGTCCGTTTATTTTGCTTATGTGTATTGTTTACTCCGCTGACTAATGTACATAGTCCTGCTGTACATATTTTGTAAATACACTGCTGGTGAAGGAATCTACTGTCTCTTTGCTGTTGACCTGGAGGACTGACTTGTCTCGGACCCATCTCCACGCCCAAACTCCTGACACAGTAATTATTGGTATATTTTCCAAGAATCAGAAAAAAAGTGCAAGCCTGTTTTTAAATAACCCAGTAAAGTTTCTCACATTTTTTTAGAAATCCTGTCTTTTCTTACAAATTGTTACAAGCATCACTGTTGCAAGCATTCCTATCCAAACATGTTACACAGATCTGCACATCCCAAGAGTATATGTTCAGTACACGTAATAGGCTGAGTTATATTTTGTTGGCAACTGTGAATAAGAACTGCTCGTGGAATTAAGGAGTCGAGGAAAATCAAGGCTTTTTAGTTTCACTTCTTACCAAAGACTAGTTATGACCCAGCAGCTCTCAGCCATGTGGTATACTACAGATGCTTTAGACTACAATTTCCATCATGTCTTGGTTGAGACTGATGGGTGTTGTATGCCATTGAATGTTGGTAGTGGAATAGCAACCACTTAAGCTGAATAATTTGATCCTGCAATAAAATCAAAAGACAGCTCCCTTCATTTTGTCGTGGGCCTGAAAGTCAATGTTCTCCAGCAAAAGAAGTCAGAGGCTGGTGGGGGGCTTCACTGTGAAATGGCAAAGCTTGAAAATATCAGTAAATTTGATTTTGTTCATTTAGGACTCTGATAAACAGGTTTTTTTCTCTTACTGCTAGTGGTAAAAGTAATAAACATTGCAATTTAATTGTTACTTAACACTGCAGCTGTGAAAGATCACAAGGCTTGCATACCTGTGTGTAGAAGTGTCACATCTGGCGCTTGCCTCTTGTGTTCTAGGTCCATTGTTTTCATGGACACACAAATATATAGACACTGTTTTCAGTTTTGATGTTGAGCTTCAGGCCATTTTTTGCACTCCTTTTTTGCCCTCATTAAGAGGTTCTTAAATTCCTCCTCACTTTCTGCCATCAGAGTAGTATCATCTGCATATCTGAGGTTATTGATATTTCTTCCGGCAATCTTAATTCCGGTTTGGGATTCCTCCAGTCCAGCCTTTTGCATGATGCATTCTGCATATAAGTTAAATAAGCAGGGAGACAATATACAGCCTTTCCCAATTTTGAACCAATCAGTTGTTCCATATCTAGTTTTAACTGTTGCTTCCTATCCCACATATATATTTGTCAGGAGGTAGATAAGGTGGTCAGGCACTCCCATTTCTTTTAGGACTTGCCATAATTTGCTGTGGTCCACAGTCAAAGGCTTTTGCGTAGTCAATGAAGCAGAAGTAGATGTTTTCCTGGAACTCTCTGGTTTTCCCCATAATCCAGTGCATGTTAGCAATCCATGAAGGGGGCTATCAATAACAACACTACTCAAATCTTTCTACTCAAGGATGTGGTTCCCTTTATTGTCTCAATCCATTTTATATTTGAACTTCCTCTATTTCAGCTGCCTTTAATTTTTCCCGGCATTATTTTCACTATACAGTATGTTTGAATTGGGATCCAGACCATATAATAAATAGTCTCTATAGATCATAATATGAAAGTGTGTGCCGTAATGTTGGTCTTTTAAGGTGTCACTAGGTGTATTTGAAAACTACTGATCGGTACATTCTATGAGTAAGTATGAGAGGATATAGTGACTACCACATTCATCCCAGAGTACAGGACATGTAACAATGGGCTCAAGTTACAGGAAGCCAGACTTCAGCTGAATATCAGGGGGGAAAGTCCTGTTAGAGCAGTTGGGCAGTGGAACCAGGTGGTGAATGCTGTCATTCAAGAGAAAAGTAGACAAGCACCTGTCAGCTATACTTGGCTGCCTCCATTGAGTCGGAGGTTGGACTCAATGGCCTTATGGGTCCTTTGCCAACTATATACATCTGTGATGATCACCACTCCTGTCTTTGGGAACTTTTGTGCTTTTTCCTCAGGAACACACCTATTTCTTGCAGACTTGCTGGTCCTGCAGTGCTTTATATAAACCCCATTCCTTGGCTCTTAAAGGCCCCCACTGAAACTTACATACAGTACTCATCAAAACTCAGGCACTCATTCTTAAATTTAGATTAAATTACATTCTTAAATTCTATTTATAAATGTTGGGTACAATCAGAAAGAAATTTAAAGTTATCAGACTGGGTGCATGATATCCACAATTCATCCCACTCCACAGCTCTTTACAGCTACCTGCGGCAACAACATTCTGCCCAGCATTTCATTACAATTGATCGCCGGCAGAAGACCACACTCGTGTAGTACCGGAGGAACTCAACAGGGGGCTCAACCGAGGAGCAGGTTAACTAGTCCGTCGGAAGTGGCGACTCTATGGCCGGTGTCGCGCATGCTTGGTGGGTGGCCGAGCAACTTCTGCGCAGTCCCGGAAGAAGGACTCTTGCCCACGTGTTTTTAGGGTCAGCTGGTGCACCGGGATCGGAGGAGTCCAGAGAGAAAAAGAGTCGTGTGCGCCCAGGTAGCGTGACGGGCATGGAGGTCGGAGGAGGGTTCTTTATTTTCCGCTGCGTGTGCTCTCTTCTCCGTCTTCTGTTCTTTGGTCGAGGTGGAAGATGGCCGAAACTTTTCTGCCTCTATACCTTGAAAATCGTTTGCTTCATTTACACAGTCAAATCATAAAGTGCATATTAACAGCTGTGCTGCCTCAGACCAAAAGCATGTTTCAGAGAGCATGTTTCGACAATAAAATTGTCGCCGCTGCAGCTATTATTATTGTTATTTGGTACTTCAGAGCTCCGGGGATCCGCTAGCCAGCCACCATAATTATGTCCTTGTTGGGAATTTTGGGAACTGTCGTTCCAAGAGGTAACTTTTCCAAGCATTGGTGTTCCTCGTCCTCATTCTCTGCGGTGTTCCTCTCCCGTATGCTCATGGGAGCCATCCACGTGTTTGTATGTCGTCCAGAAATGTAGAGCTATGCTAAGTCTACTCAACACAAGGTTGGGGAATGTGTGACCCCCCCCCCCCCATGTTCCTTTCAGTTACAGCTCCCACCATCCCTTAGGGTTGGCTAGGGGATGGTCGCAGTTGCAGTTTGATGAAATCTTCAGAATCAGACATACTGCGTTCCTCCCCTTGGCAGATACATGGGTCAAACAACACTTGTTTTCTGAATAAGAAAGCTAAGTGGGATATGGATTCGGTTACCCACTCCTCTGCCCCCAGAAAAATGATCAGCACTCTGAATGCCAGTGTTTTTTGGTGCTGATCCTGCAGTTAAGCAATAGGGGGCCATTAAACAGGAGGTAAGGTTCCCCTTGACATTTAGTCCAGTCATGTCCAACTCTAGGGTGTGGTGCTCATTCCCATCGCCAAGCCATAGAGCCAGCCTTTGTCCATAGACAGTTTCCGTGGTCACATGGCCAATGCGACTAGACACGGAATGCCATTACCTTCCCACCGTGGTGGTACCTATTTATCTACTTGCATTTTTACATGGTTTCGAAGTGCTAGGTTGGCAGGAGCTGGGACAAGCAACGGGGAGCTCATTCTGTTGTGTGGATTCAATCTTATGACAGGAGGAGGAAGTCTTAAATGACCCAAAATTGCCATAGCTGATAATGTCGTCCCATCACCTTTATGAACCAAAGCTTTCTCTTGCATTAGTGGAAGGTCCATATAGCTCAGCACCTTGCTTCTCACACTGTCCAGATTTGGCGAGCCCATAAGCAGAGCATGTAAGCAACAGGTCTCTGCTCTCCCTTACTCCAAACTAGCATTCTGTGGCATGCTGACTGGAACTTATCTTCCATGATTTTGTTTAACCTCTTTCTAAAAGCATCAAGCACAGTAAAACTGGAATTCACTGTCACATATTAAAGCTGTCCAGTTTATCAGCAGTTACTATAATTTGTGGCAATGGATTCCCATTTAACTATCTTCTGTAATTTCTCCTTTCTGGCACCACCGGGAAGCAATAGGGGACCACATAATGGGAGGAGAAAATCTTTTAAGTACAAAAACCCACCAGTGCTAGTGAAGTCATCCTGGCAGTGGTCATTATCTTATAATTAAATGTTTAATTTCCTGTCATGCAGCTCCCTGTGGCTGCCCAAAGTTTAATGCTTTGGGACCTTCAGGAGAGCAAACTTTTATACATTATCCAAAAAATTGCAGCAGCCAATGACTAACATGATGTAACTGACACAACACAATCTCAGCCTAAAACACCTCTCCCCCCCCCCCCCCCCGTGTTGTGACAAGAGCTGTACATATGCACCCCAGAGAATGTGTTCTCAGTGTATGTTTTAAATTTTTGAAAGAAAACTTGTAAGGTGTTTTCAGTCCATAGCAATGTGGGCACAAAAAAAGATTACCACATTTATTAATTGCATGTACAGTTTTCATAGGAAATCAATGTGCAGTCAGGTGCACATTATACTATTTGGCTAAAACTGTAGTATAGCAGGTAGCTATGTTAATCTGTTACAACAATTCATACCTGTAATAGTCCTGTGGCACTTATAAGATTAACTAGTTCTTATTTTTCATAATGACTACAGGAGTAGTTTTGTTGTGAACGAAACTGAATTATTTCCATTATGAAAATTCATAATGAAAAATAAATACTAGTCTAATGGGTGCTGCAGGACTATTTCTGGTATAAATAGTATTAGGCTAACTGAGTATCTGTTCTGATGGCTAGTCAGAGATAAGAGGACATGGCGGCATTTTACTAGGACGTATCATTTTATTTGTACTTGGTGACAAAAAAAAATAATGTGTGCATTAATAAGTAGGTCAGGGTGGAGAGCCTCCAAGACGAAAATCCTGCAAAGAAGTTCCATTTGCACAGTAGCAGTTACTCAACTGTGTCTCCCTTCTGACTTACCATCTGTCACAGCAGCAAGCAAGTGATTCCCCCCCCCCCCCCCCCGATCTGGGGATGCAGAGGAGTGTGGCAGGGCAGCACAGCAGCACAAATAGGCTCAATTGTGTCATTGCCAAGCTATGCAGCATAGCTCCAACAGGATTTTGGCCTAAATGTTGTTGTGTTACAGCTCCCATCAGCCCTAGTCAGTACGGACAGTGGTCAGGGACAATGGGAGTTGCAGTCTGTTGCCTTCTGTAAGGCCACACTTTTTTGTTCTTGACAAAATGGGATATATTGGCTGCTTACCTTCTCATGTCTTTCTCTGTGTGTGTGCAAGTCATGCAGAGTGTCTAGTTTGGAAAGATTCAGTGCCATGCATTATTTGCCCTGTTCACAGAAGCAAGCAAAAAAAAAAATGGCAAAAAGCATAAGGAGCAAGTGGAAAAGGAAGATGCGAGCAGAGAAGAGAAAGAAAAATGCCCCCAAGGAACTGGCCAGATTGCAGAGCATCCTGAAAACAAACAGTGATGTTGTGATGGATGAGGTGAAAGAGATTGCAACAGTGGTTCCTGCTGAGAAGGTTACAGAGAAAAAGGATCCAGGAAGTGAGTTGGACTATTTTTAGATTTTGTTCAAAGAGTGCAGGAAATGGACTCAAAAAATGGTGAAATTAATGTTACACGCTTTTCCTGGCAATGCCTTCAGCCTTTCATTCTTTTGATGCTACTTTTCCACATTTTTATTTGCTTTGCAAGTATTTTGACACCTTCCTTACAGATGTTCTGCCTCTAGTCATATATAAATGTGGCAGCTTCTCTCACCATTGTCCAGCTGCATAAAGCTTTGCAGTGTTCCAGGTTGAATATTTATGGAGTCAACAGGCTGTGCTCTCACAGGTGCATTTGGATTTGTTAGTTCTTTATCTGCAGCTGCTGGATATGGGACAGAACAATATAAGGAAGCAAGACCTATGCTGAACAGGCTGAGCATCTACAATTAGACACAGGAAATGAAATTTGCTTGTGAAATATAAAGGTGGCTTCCCAGAACAGACCAGTCATCCCATTCCCTTACTCCTACTATTCCCTATTTTTTGTACTAGCTTCCTTTCTCTTTTCTGAGCAGATATTGTCTTTAAACAATGCATACATCTGCTTGCTTATTAGTTCTTTTCCCAATTATTCATTGTCTTGCCTGTCTTAAGAAAAACAGAACTAGTCTATACTTAGTAGTGTAGCATCTTTGTATTAGCATTTAGCTCTTTATTAGCTTCAAATTAATTAATCAAGTTGTAGGTAGCTGGTACATGTAGCTCACTTTATTCCTTCTTTTTCCAGATGGAAGTAAAATGGATGTGGACACCAAAAGAAATCAAAAGACTCTTCTTGATCAACATGGACAGTATCCAGTATGGATGAATCCCAGACAGAGGAAGAAGTTTAAGGCAAAGCGTGTTAAAGGAAAAAATAAGCACAAAGCGCCAAAGGGATTAGCATGGTAGTGTTTGGATGAATTTTAAGAAGGAGAAAAGAGACTCAATTAAAAAAAAATCAAATATTAAACTGATTTACATCTCACCCAGGGGAGAATTTTCTGTTTTCTTGATTCCTTGGTATTTAGTTGTTTAATAAATTTAATATTCATTGTACATGTTATACAAGTTGGAACACTGTCAAACTAAACAGAAAGTTAAGTTCGGTGTTGTGATCTTGTGAATTGTGATTTACCAAACCACATTCATGTGTCTTCTGTAGAGATTGATTGAGTATTGGTTTAGCCATAGTGAGAACAATCCAATGAAAGCTAGTGAACTAAACTCTTTCAGAACTCAGTTGCCCAGCCAAATGCCTTAAGTACAGCTGATTTTAGTTATGCTCATTATGTTAGCAAAAATAACAAAAGTTTGGATCTACTCCCAACAAGAGTAGATCTGTTCAATCAGTGAAGTTTACACAAGTGTTGGCGTACAGTTCAGGAAATGACTTAATAGGTCTACTATAGTTGGATTAAGAGATATAAGTCAAAAAAAGGTGTGTGCCACCTTAAAGTCTGTGAAATGTATCACAGCATAAGCTTCATGGACTAATTGTAGCTCATGATTGCTTATGCTATAATAGAAATGAGATAATCTTAAATGTGCCACAGTATTCTTTGGTACAGATTCCACTAAAGCGCAGTCACAAGTAGAGGTGGGCATGAACTGGAAAACCGGTGGATTCATTATGGTTTGTGGCTAACTGCAAACCACCACAAACCCCCAGAAAAAAATGACTGGTTCATGCATGGGGGCTACCTTCTGCCGCCGCCTCTCTGCTGGCACAGGCTGAGAGGCAGCAGCAGGCTCCAGGCAGGGAAGCTGGGATGCTGCTTCTGAAGATGGTACCCACAGTGGCAACGGCAGGAGCAGGTAGGCCAAAGGCGATGGGGGCAGTGGGAAAGGGGTGGGCAGGCATTCCAGTTTGCCAAAGCAAAGGAAACACCAAAGGGGAAAAAGTTGGATGTTTCATTTCAGCAAAACATGATGCCCAAACTAGGTTGTGAAACAAACCACAAACCAGCTTGGTTCATCCCGTTTTTGGTTCATGGTTTTTTTGTGTCCATCTCTAGCTATAATTAATTCACTGGACAGATCTCAAGACAAACAATGTTCACTTCAGCCTTCATGCTTGTACAATAGAAAAATTCAAATAATGCTTGCAGAATTATGCCTGTTTAGTTGGATTTGCAAATACATCAGCATAGGATTTGACTCTCAAATAGACAGATTTAGTTGGATTCCACTCTAAGGCTTAAATCCAGTTGATAGTTCCAGCTAAGATAGTGATGATGTGCCGTCAAGTCAATCCTGACATGGTGACCCTTTTCAGGCATTTCCAGTAGAGAATACTCAAGTAGTTTACTATTCCATTTTCCTGGGGGCACCCTAGGACTATGCAGCTTGCCCAAGGCCACATAGGCTGGCTCTGCTTATAGGACAGTGGGGAAATCGAACTCCTATAACATTTGGCTCCACAACCAGATATCTAAACCAGCATTCCAGTTAGAGAAGACCTATTGAATTAGTGAAATTTGCTTAGGTGTTGACTCACTAGTCTGCAGATGATTTAATGGGCCTACCCAACCAAATTCAGTCTTTATTTTGGGACTAACTTTTGGATTTGTACATTCATGGTAATTGAAAACTACAACAAAGAAGCAAATCAAACAGCCATGGCCAAACTTAAAATTGTGTCAGTTATTGGCAAGTTATGCACAGTAGTCTTGGAAAAAGTGAATGTGGAATGTAGCTAGGAGAGAGTGGTTTTGCTTCTGTATGAATAAATGTTTTAACAGAATTCCTTAGATGTTGATGGAACTGTCATATAGGCACAAGAATAGAAAGAACAAATCTCTTTTACATGTTATACCTGCAAAGAGGGTCCATCAAGAATAGGGCTGTGTTAGTGCCCCTGCACCTGATGTTGGCTGGCCAGGCTACTCTCCCCCTCATTACCTTTGCCCATTGAGCATGGGTGTTGGGTACACTGTGATCACCGTATCTCTGTCCTTTCATCCACATGGATAAGAGGCCTCTGGTGGGTACTTTTTGCCGGGACCTGCTGTAGAAATGTCTTCGTATCATGGAACACCTGATGAAATAGGCTTGTCCAGGCGCCAATAAATTAAATACAGCCTGCTTGATGGTACTCTACTCCCTTGTATATGGAGAAAAATGGTAAACAAGCAAGACGTTATTCTGTTGATTCATGTGATGTATTATTTTAATTGCATGTAAACATTTCCAGATATGTCTTCATTAAGACAGAAGCAAGGGAATGATGTTGACATTTTTATTTTATGTATGTATACAGGCAATCTTCCTTTGGGGCCAGTATGGTCAAACATCAGACATGTTCTGATAAGAAACAAAAGTGTGAACAGAAGTGTTTCTGAAATTTAAGTGCAGTGAAATCATTGTTGTATTAAAATACATTAATGGCTGGATTGAACAGAAGCATTTTCAACACCCACCAGAAGCTTGACAGAAATGGGGCCAGTATAATTTTATAGTGGGCAAAACTACTCCATAGGCAGGATGCTATCACGGGGGGGGGGGGGGGGGAACATGTCCCACATTCCTGTCTGGGGTCTGTACCTTTCTCCAGTGTATAATCCAGTTTTCAGTCTTGCAAATGTTGTGCAGGCTAACACTTGCATGTGTGGTGGCTAAATAAATTGCCAGCAGATTTTGCTTTGCTGGGGCTACTACTGAGCATACCTATAAAACCCCTGGTTCAAAGAGGAATTCCTAGTAAACACTAGGAATTACAAGTGTTAAATCTTTGGTGACCAGATGTTTGCAGCTGAACTCTTGCTTGCAGGATGTAAGCACCGTGGCATCCTGCAGCTGTTTCTCAGAAGTGCAGTGCTTCTGATAGTGAAATATATAGCTGTCATGGCTGGTAGGCATATAGAATCTTTCTCTCCCATAACTTTGATTAATCCCCTTCTGGTTGGTGGCCCTCACTACATTCTGTAGTAGCCAATTCCATCGTTCATGCACTGTGTAAAGGAGCCCGTTTTCCCTTGTCTGCATTTTCCACTATTCATCTCTAGTGCTCTCCAGGTTGTGCTATAAAAACTGATCAGCGTTGAGTATGAATAAGTACAGTAGTACCTCGGTTTACGAAATTAATCCGTCATCTGGGACGTTACGTAGTGCAGAAATTATGCAAACCAGAATGCGATTGCCGTAGAAACGGGGGCGGTGCTAGAAACCTTCAGCCGTGATGCATCCTTTTTGTACAATGAAAAAAAACCCCATAAAAACATAAAAAGAGGCATTATTTCTCATGGATTTTGATTCGTAAACCAAAAATAAGGTAAACCGAGGCACGCCTGTTGTGTGTTGCCCTCTTACTTGCTCCAGATTGCCAGGACACTCTTGCTTTGAAGTGCATTATGTTAATCAGAGAAGAATGCACCGTTTCTGCCCAGCCAATTTTTAAATAGTGGTCCTTGCCTGTCTGGTAGGGCCAGATGGAAATAAAAACTTGGTGATACATTGATACTAGTTACCAGTGTGTAATTATTACCTTCAGCACATTCTTTGTAGTAACAAGCCTTGTTAATAATAATAATTGTTTGTTAGACTGGAGGGTTCATAAGTAATGGTCAGTTGATCATATGTATAAATACATTTTTTAATGTAAAATAATTTTACCCCATCTTTCTCCTAGCCGGGATCCAAGGTGGTTTATAATATTGAAAAAAGTATACAGTGTCAAACAGTATGAAAGCTAAAAATAAATTATTACAGTATTAGAAAACAAACCAATAATTCCAGTGTTAAAAAAGAATTAAATAGCAGATGAAAGACTCACAGATGAAAACAGTACTAAAAACACTAAATTACAGCACTAAGCAAGCAAATCAGTATGTTAGTACGGTACAGTAGGCCTGCAGTATCCGCTAGGGACCAGTTCCAAGAGAAAGGACTTGGCTCTCTTGCAGAGGGACAGCAGAGATGGGGCCTGCACAACAGAGAAGGCCATCTCCCATAAGGAGATTGCTGCTTCCACTGCTATACCTGTTGTGTGAAGAAGGTGGAGCCATTGAATCTGCCTTTCTCTTTTTAGCAGACACTAATACAGACTGTCTCTGGCCGGCTGGGTGATGGGAGAGAACATGTGGAAAGCAACAGATTGGGCACAACTGCACAGTACTCGTTGAGAAAAACAGTACAGTCTTAGGCATGACAATGCAGATGTAAGACCTGTCAGTCGGACTGTTAGTTTAAGCGCATGTCGATTTGCACCCCTCCTTGAATCTGTGAACTGAGCAGGGACAAACCTTCAATGCCTCTGTGACTACTTGAGCAAGACTTTTCTTTAGAGCCTCTTAAGGTACCACAAAAAAAAAAAGAACTAGTAAGATTGCACTGTTTGCAGTTGATTCATGGATTAAGAGGCTTTTGGCATACTGTATTTTGAACGATAATGACAAAGATGTGAAATTAGTGTTTCTGTCCTGAGTCCTGATGATCTACATGGTGATGGACAGACACGTAGATTTGAGAATGGAGGCTCCTAGGAGACTTTGCTGTCTCAGATATTGATCTCTTTTACAACTTTAATTGCAACCAAAGCCTAATTTCTTCATCATAGTATTGATTGATTGATTAATTATTGATTTGAAAGCCTTTGTTCCCATGTGCTCAAATTTCCTTCCTCTCTAATATCCTGTGGTTCTCGCAAAGCAGGCCTGCTAAAAGTTGCCTGGATGCACAGAGCAGTCAGTAATCTGAGCAGACATTTTGTTTTCACCTCTAGGTCACTGGTTCAAATGCAGTCCAGTGATGAAAAGTGATTACCATCTGATGGCTATTCAGCAGGCAATTTAGCATGAGTTGGTGGTCCCTCTCCACTTCCCTACTAACAGTTATCCAGATCCAAACTGACGCTAATTGGAACATTTATTGACATCCTGAGCAATGAGGCCAAAGCAGTGGACTTCATTCTTTCTCTAAACAATGATGCCGGAAGACATCAATATGTGGAAGTTTATCTGGCAATAGCATATCTTTTACAGATTGTGTGAATAAAATCTTTGGTTTGCATGATGCCCAGTAGATGGTGCTATGAGTATCTGTTAAGCATAAGGGAAAATGTGTTCAATCACAGGGGAAAAAATTGCTTCCACTCTAAATTGCTTTTTAAATGCACACACAAACATTTATATTAGTTTCAGTCCAAGCATTTGTATTTTAAACTTGGTTTTAATATGCTTTTAATACTAAAAGCAACGATCCCTCTTAGTTTACCTTTTAATAATTTTGCTGTTATATTTAAATAAATAAACAATGTTAATTTAAAAGGAAGGAATGCAATTTTATAGTAAACATTTTGCTCCTAGTTATGCCATTTCCCATAAATTGCAATAATTGAAACAACAGTAATCATTTTAAAGAACATTCATTAAAAATATTTTCAGCTTGTTTGGTTAGAATTAGCTGTTTTTAAAACATGTTCTGAAGCTTGAAAGTTTCTCCAAAGTATTCTGTTATTTGAGATGATTTTACAAAGATGCAAAAAACTCAGACTTTACCTGCTATTGAAGATATATTACACGATTGTTTAATTTTTAAATCAGCATAAGCAAGGATGTTTGGTTTGTATTTTCAAACTACCATGTGGCTCAAGTGTTAACCCAAGAAGGTTGGAAAAAGAAATATAACTGAACATGACTAGTATTCTAAATAGTCTAATCAATAATGAAGGCAGAACATGAAATCAAAATACTGTACATGGTTAAATAGCCATTTATGTTTTGCTGATGCAAAACCAGCAATTTTTCCTTACAAAAATCTAATACGGCAGTTTCCCCTTTAGATTAACAAAAAAAGAGAGTTTTATTTAAAGAAGGATGTTATGTTATTTTTTAAAATCTTTGCCCAGATATAGACAGTTATTTGACAAACTCTTATTTTCAGCTGAGATATTAATATTTCAATAGTGTCAAACTGTGTTTCTTTTTAAAAGCTCCAGATGCAAGAAGGTATAAAACAGCAATCTTTCAACAAGTTAAACGTTTTAAAACTTTCCTTTTTCAACATTGTGTATTTGTTAAAAATAAGGAGGCAATGTATAATTTGTGACAAGCGGAGAAATTTAGAGAAGGTTATTTGTATTCATGGGTGACAAAATCTGAAACAAAGAATACAACCCCTTTGATGGATGGCGTTGCAGCATAGTATGAGAGTTACCGTATTCCCCTACATCCCAAATATGATGCACCAACATATTATTTCCACATAGCTTTAATAGCAACCATTAAATTTTAGGAATGTAGTGTTGGATCCAGATACCTAAACTAGTGGCTACGGGTGTGTGCAGACAGGATGATAGAAGCTGATTTCCCCATCTCTTCCTCCCTGTGACATCCCCTCCAATTTCCATACTTTCTAAATGAGGGAGGCTCTGATGTTGGGGGCAGGGAGTGTCCCCAACAATAAGATGGGTACCTTCTGCAAGCAGAGCTCTTGAGTGCCCCATCTGACTTTGTAGAGAAATGTCTTTCCCCCCACATCAGAACCTATCCTGTTCAGTCTGGTTTTTGAAAGCTAAATGCTTTGTAGCACTTCCATGACCTGTGAGGGTAGGTGGGTCCATTGATATCTGTCAACACAGTTGTATTTAAAGCTGGATCCAACACATTAGGAAGTGTAAAGCAAGTCAGAATATTTATCCACCTAGTGTATGTTCTTTGCAGTACTCCGTTGTTCTAGAGCAGTGGTTTCCAATCTCTTTTGAGTCATGACCCCCTTTTATAATAGCCAAATATACATACTAACTTTAATATCCCATTCTGAAAGGTCAAGGAACAAAGGCTACAACACATATAAGACAACCCCCAACTTGGAAAACACTGATCTAGAAAGTGTATTGATTGAGAAAGTATTCTAGTAGTACAGGAGCAATTACATTGGGGGGGCACTTTGGTAAGTAGAAATATCAAGCTTCCTACATCCTAGGATTTCGGAGAAAGATGAGATATAAATAAAATAAAACATATACACTGTCCAAACTTACTGCCAGCCCTTCCACACACAGTCCAGAGCCACTTGTACTTCCCCCAGCCCCCAGTCTGCAGTATCATTTTGTTTCCTGATACTTGGAGCAGCTACGACTTATTACCCTTTCAGTGGCCAGGCTGGGCCACTCAGATTTTCTTTCTGTCAGAATAGCATGATTCAAAACTTGAGGTTGCACCCCAGAGACCCCCAAACAGAGCTTTAGATCAGACCCCCTCTGCTTGTTTGCTCTTTACAATTTGGTGAGAGTGACCAAATTTTCTGCTGCATGTGGATGATTAATCTTTTCTGGAAGAGAAAGTGACATTATTTGTAGGTGGGCTGTTGAATTTGGGGGGAGGGGGAGCACATAGCTAATATAGCACATTTGTTTCCTGGAAGAAACAAATAACAGGCACACAGCTCAGTTGCTGAACTGTTGTTCAAAGTTGAACCAATATCTTATGGTTTTATTATCCATTGTTCTCTTTAATGTGGAAAGAATGCAAAGGAAAAACATAAATCATTCTGAAACATGTAAAACCAGTGCCATTTATTTGTGTACATAGATAAATGGAGATTAAGCTTGTGTAGGACTATTTACTCGGTGGAGCTTTTATGGGGAACAGCAGCTGCTTAGGATGCATGAACAAACACACCTTCACTGACTGACCAAACCCAAAGAGTGCTCACCAATTTCTTCTCTTCATCTTGGAGAGATGTAACTCAGGGTTCTGTTCTGGGCCCTGTGCTATTAAACCTCTTTATCAATGACTTGGATGAAGGAATATTGAATACTTTATTATAGTCAAAGACCAATTGGATGAAGGAATAGAGAATATGCTGATTAAATCTGCAGATGATATCAAATTGGGAGGGGTTGTTAATTCCCCAGAGGTCAGGATTAAAATTGAAAATGACCTTGACAGATTAGAGTCCTGGGCCAAAACTAACAAAATGATGTCAACAGGGAGAAATGTAAGGCCCTACATCTAGGCAGAAAAAATGAACTGCACAGATATAGGATGGAAGACACCTGGATAGACAACAGTACCTGTGAAAGGGATCTAGGAGTCTTGGTAGACCGCAATCTGAACATGAGTCAGCAGTGTGATGCGGCTGCCAAGAAAGCCAATGCAATTCTTGGTTGCATCAATAGGAGTATAGTGTCTAGATCAAGGGAAGTGATAGTACCACTCTATTTTGCTTTGGTCAGACCTCACCTGGAGTATTGTGTCCAGTTCTGGGGATCTCAATTCAAGAAGGATGTTGACAACCTGGAATGTGTCCAGAGGAGGGTGACCAAAATGGTCAAAGGTCAGGAAGCCAGGTCCTATGAGGAGTGGCTTAGGGAGTTGGGAATGTTTAGCCTTACAAAAAGAAGGTTAAGATGGGACATGATAGCCATGTTTAAATATTTGAAGGATGTCATGTTGAGGAAGGGACATGTTTGTTTTCCACGGCTCCAGACACTAGGACAAGGAGCAATGATTTCAAACCACAGGAAAAGAGATTCCACCTAAATCTCAGGAAGAACTTCCTGGTCAGAGCTGGTCTGCAGTGGGATATGCTGCCTCAGAATGTGGTGGAGTCTCCTTCTTTGGAGGTTTTTAAGCAGAGGCTGGACGGCCATCTGTCAGGAGTTCCTGCATGGTGGGGGTTGGATTTGATGGCCCTTGTGGCCTCTTCCAACTCTATCATTCCATGATTCTATGTTTCTAGTGGTGAGATAATAAAACCCTGTTTCACTGCTACTCTATGCACCATACGTGCTTCTGAATCTCGTGGGATGGTTCTATATTATTTCTTAAACTCTTAAAAGAGTTTTCAAAGGCCAGGGTGGGCCATGGGTTACTTTTGACATGAGTGTTTAGCCAGGAGTCAGTTGCAACCTTTTCTCTAAAGTAAAAATTTTGCAAATAATGTCTCTAGCAAGTAATCCAGTGATTAATACTTGAGAGTAGGGTAAAGGTAAAGGTTCCCCTGGACATTTTCAGTCCAGTTGTGTCCGACCCTAGGGGGCGGTGCTCATCCCGTTTTTCAAGCCATAGAGCCAGCGCTTGTCGGAAGACAGTTTCCGTTGTCACGTAGCCAGCGTGACTAGGGAACGCTGTTTTACCTTCCCACCGAGATGGTACCTATTTATCTACTTGCATTTACATGCTTTCGAACTGCTAGGTTGGCAAGGAGCTGGGACAAAGCAAAGGGAGCTCACTCATTCATGATCTTACGACTGCTGGTCTTCTGACCCTGCAGCACAGGCTTCTGCGGTTTAGCCCGCAGTGCCACCATGTCCCCTTACTGGAGAGTAGGATGAGACAAATAATGGCATTAACCTGGGGGGCTCGTGGTAGGATCAGTTTGCCATGGAAAAAGAAATAAAGCCTTGATTTGCAAGGAGTGCTTAAGCATCTTTCCCTCTTTAGTTTTGCATAGACTCAGTGCTTGGTGAATCAGTCTGATTATGTGAATGGTGACTGGATCATATCCAAATATGACTCAATGGGAAATCAGTTAGTTTTTCTTCCTCAGGGTTGCTTTGTGATCGTATCTGGTCATTCCTAATAAATCTGACTACTTTCTAAAAGGTTTTGTATAGGACCCCAGTGTCAATCCATGGAAGAAGTGTTTCTTTAGAATGCATTAGTAGAATTCGGGGGAGCATTTATATATATAGAAATTTTATATATATATATAAAATCAGGCTTATATATATATATAAAAGCCTGATTAAAAAACAATACCCCTGCTCACATGGCTTGAACCAAATCATCTTTCCTTTTTAAAACAAAGGCTTCTGTTAAATAGATAACCTGGTTTTCTTTTCAATGATTTGCTTGGAATTGTATTAATACTGGGTGTAGTTTTCTAAGCACTAGGGATATGCAGCTTGCCCATTGGGTTTGTGTGAGAACCTGGGAACTGTGCAAAATAAAAAGAGAAAAGTAAAGGCACACAGTGGATCCAAAGATCCTTTAAATCTCTTTTATTTCAATACATTTCCAAAACTTCCTTTGAACCAAGTGAAGCTTGTTAATTTACTAAATTTGATTCAATCATATTGAATGTTGTGTTGGTGTAGGGGTGGGTGTTGGTGTGTGAGAGAATTCCTGGGGGCCATCAGTTTGTCACATGTAAGTATGACCCCTCCAAAAATATACCACAGAGCTAAAAATTATTTTTCTGTGCCTAACAGCTGAAGTGGATTTTGGTGGTTCCACTTTGACCCACTTTGGCAAAATAGTTTGAATACAGGTTTGCTTCCTTCAAGGACAAGACAGTGCTAGGAGCTGGTAACTGGTATTCCATTTCACTTTGTAGTGTCTTTTTAAATGGTCTCATTGATTTCTTCTGCACATCCTTTCTAATAAGTGTCAAGCACTGCCCTGGAGAATGCCTGTGCTTTGGGGGGAAAATATGCCTTCAGTGTCTGAGAAGGAGTGGCTAAGCCTCTGCTGATATGTTTGTCAGACCTTAGAAAAGTTACATTAGGGATTACAGTTCATGAAATCCACCACATAGCATTTTAACTGGGAGGCATTGGAGAATCCCAGTCCAAAGAATGCAAGTTTTTCCAAACGTTGATCTTTCAGCAGTCAAACATGTGCCTTCAAAATGATCTACACACAAATGCAAAAACACACTTATCCTGTCAGGCAACTCTGACAGCTGAAAGTAAATCCCTATGGTCTTAATTATTTAAATAGGAAGACCCAGGTCCTCCTGTCAAAATACCAGCACCATCCTCCAAAGACGTGCCAATATTTTCCATAAATGAGTGCCCTAAGTGCTGATATTTGCCATAAATGATGGGGAGACATGGACTCCTTGACTTCAAGAATCTTTGTATGGTCAAATACTCAAACTTCTAAAATACTTTTATGGGAGCATGATGCTCACTACCATTGTTGCTGGGAGAGGGCATAAGCAAGAACAGCTGGGATGTGCCAAAATATTTCAAAGGGCTGTTTTTTTAAAAATTAATGAAATGGTGAAGTAAACGTCTGAGTATGTGAAACACCTATAATAAAGAAACATATATACCCTTTAACCTCTCAGGTAAACTTATCTCACCATGCCAAGACAAGAAAGTTATGTTCCAGTTTCCAAATCATTCCCTTGGTTAAGGCAACGTGAGGAAGAAAAGCTATACTGGATCAAAAGTTCTATGAAAATGTAGTGTGCAAGTTTTCCAAAAGATGTCCCCTCATCTTTTGAAATAAACAAAAAGGGAGAGCTGTGAGCTAGCAAAGATTGTCACTAGAAACCAAGGTCAAAACCATCCATACTATGTGAAAGGAAAAAGGTGAAGAAACAGAGAGAAAAATTAACTAATTTGAAATATGGCCTTGGAGGAGAGTCATACAGATATGAAAGACAGCCAGAAAAGCAGAAAATGGGTGCCCAACCAAGTCAAGCCTGAATTCTCACTAGAGGAAAATTATTAAACTGAGCCTATCCTGCCATGCACATATAAAGGAGTAAAGGAAGCTGTTACTTTATAAGACAACTTTTCATTTGTAAGTCCTTAGATAATTGCTGGAAAACATAATTTGGCTTAAAAGGGGGGCAGCAGGAAGAAAGAACAACCTAACATTGGGTGCTATTGGTTTGCAAGATCTGAGCAGGGCTATTAATGTATTGCATTTTTAGGTAATTAACTCATACTGTATAGTCAGCACTAGAGATGGGGGTATTTGTATATGAATACAAATACCCCCCCACAGCTGGACTTAACGAGGGTCCAGCCCCGGGGGCCAGACTGTCCACTTGTATCCCCTGGCAGTGGCAGCCTCGTTGTCAGCCTTCCAATTTCTCCCAGAGCACTGGTCTCTTTCCGCTCATGTAGCCAACTAAATGCAGGGGAAGGAGGACAAGTCTCCCTCCATGGCTGCTGAATGGCAAGGTGAGCGGAAAGACAGGTGCGCTCCAAGAGCAATTGGAAGGCTGACCAAGGCTACCGCCACTGCCAGACACATGAGTGGACAGTCCAGCCCCAGGGACTGAACCCTTGTTAAGTCCAGCTGTGTGGGGGTATCTATTCGCATATGAATACCCCCATCTCTAGTCACCACACACCAGAAGTGACTTGGTGGTACATAACATCTTTTGAGGTTTTTTTCTTAATTACCAAGCAATTGTATAGTGACAAAACAGGTGGAATAGTTGAAATCTAATTGCTTAAATGCATGAAGTTCTGAATATTTGTTCTCTATTCTTTTAAAAATATATTTTAAAATATTTTTACAAGACTCAGAATCCTTTGGTAATGCCTGTTTGGCCAGGAAAGAATTCAAAAGTTCTCCTCCTGAGAGTTAGCTAATTGGGTCCTTACTGACAGGGTCAAAAGTTCAGATTGCCCCAGATCTGGTGCTGCTCTCCCTTTTGAAGACTTGTGTCAGGAGCTGGTTTCAGATATGTTTACAGTACTGAAAGCACTCAAAGGTGGGACAAACACAATTGCTTTGTGCTTTACTAAAGCAGAAATAAGTTGAATATCCCTTACAAAAATGTATGCCAATTCCCTTTAGACACGTGTCAAAATGTTCCTTTCTGGAGGATTGCCGTTTAAGTATTTTCTTTAAAGCAAGTCTGGTTTGGGAGTTTTGTTTGTTTGTTTGTTTTTTGTTTTTAACTCTTTAACAAAAACCTGTTTTCGACTCAGTCTCTGTGACCTTTCATTGCCCTACAGCTTTCTCTGCACAAAGCTGCAAGAATATTTCTACTTTGGAACACTCTTGCTGATAAGCCTCTGTAACAAAGTCCCTGTTTTCCCCTTTTGAAGGACCTTTTTCGAGGATCAATATTTCAGCCCCTGAAGCCTGGATTCTTTCCAAATACAAAAATTGAGTGGGATCAAACATTCTTTTTTTAAGATCAGTCTGTTTTAAATCTGGGGACATTTAAGGTTGCTTGTTTCTGATCGGAGTAAAATAGTGTTACATTTTAAATAATAACTTAAAAACCCTTTGCCCAGGCATCCCCAAATCTGGAACAAAACAACAGCTAATTGTCTGCTACACCTGTACCAAACTTGGCACTGATTCAAAGTCCAGTTTCAAAGTTATGATTTTTTGTTTGAGCTGCTCCCCTTTTTAGAATTGCCTTGTAGAAGGTTGATTTGCTCTGCTGAACAATGACATAGCTACATTCTCATGCAATGATAATAACTTGGGACATCTGGTTACAGCACAATGAATTGTACATTCCATTGATTCAAATTCACCTACTCTAGTTGTGACTTACTTCAGTATTGTAACTCACAACTAGACTATAGGAGGAATTGACTCACTAAGTCATTGCTGATTCAGTGGGACTACTCTTTTGCCCCATATTAATTATTAATTAATAATAATAATATCACAATTTTAGATTGTTATAATGTTTGATCATGTTCACACCAAAGAATACTGCTACATTTTTATGTCCTCAAAAACCATGTAATAAATGCTTTATATAATCCTGGCTAGATTGCTCAGTGCATTACTGTAGATATCTGGTTGCAGATCCAGAGGTTCGGAGTTTGATCCCCTACTGTGCATCCCAGAAGCACCAGCCTGTATAGCCTTGGGCAAGCTGCACAGTCCCAAGATGCGCCCCAAAAAAGGGAGTGCTAAACTATTTTTGAGTACTGTCTGTCTGGGGAAAAAATGAAATGATTAACCAGAGGATTCTTCAGCAAGATGGACATCACAGAGATTGAGGTGGCGGATCAGGACTGTCCAAAAGTATTCTGGCTAGATGCTGAAGCTTCAGAATTTGTAGTTAAAGGTTGCAAAATTGAGAGGGAAGAATTTGATGGCATGATTTCCTCTTCTCCCAGAAAGTTTAAAACTGATTGTTTTTCTGCATTTCTCTAGTGTGTAGAATAGGAAAGATAGCAAGTCCCTCAGTGTACTCCTCATCATCTTTTAGGCCCATAGTGCTTGTTTTTAAATGGAAGGAGAAACATATTGAGAATTCAGCAAATAATGCCACATTCAGATAGTTCCATATACAGTGGTGCCTCACACAACGATGTTAATTGGTTCCAAAAAAAATCAACGTTGTGTGAAACATCGTTCTGTGAAACACCATTTCCCATAGGAATGCATTGAAAACCGGTTAATCCGTTCCAATTGGAACGGATTGACATCGCTGAGTGAAAATCCCCATAGGAAACATCGCTGTGTGAAACAATGTTTCCTCCATTGGAATGTATTGAAGCCGACTCAATACATTTCATTGAAATGCATGGAGTTCAATGAGGGGGAAAAACAAAAAGGACTCTTTGATCTCCGTTTGCCTTTTAAAGCTCTTCCCGATCTCCCATTTCGCTCCTGTAAAAGTGTCTTACAATGTTTGGAAGCCGTTTTAAATGGTTGCAATGGTTAGCCCACCTCCTGAAACCTACACAAACTGATTTTGGTGTTGTTCTGACACTTCGTTAATTTATGGTAATTTTTTGTTTTCCCCCTCATTGAACTCCATGCATTTCAATGAGGGGGAAAAACAAACAATTACCATAAATTAACGAAGTGTCAGAACAACACCAAAATCAGTTTGCATAGGTTTCAGGAGGTGGGCTAACCATTGCAACCATTTAAAACGGCTTCCAAACATTGTAAGACACTTTTACAGGAACGAAAAGGAGACATCGTTGTGTGAAAATCCCCCATAGGAAACATCGCTGTGTGAGGCGGCAAATTTAACAGAAAAAGGCATCATTGTGTGAATTAATCGTTGTGTGAGGCACCTGTTGTGTGAGGCACCACTGTATATCCAAATCTGAATTTGATAATTCCAATTATATGTAATAATAATTCCTAATATTTGGAGGACCATTTACTCCTATAGATTAGAAAGCAAAAGGCTAGGTTTCTGCAAGAGGAAAAGTGAAAGTGAAACCTATTTCTCAGGCATCTTGGAGTGATTTATTGATAAATGAAACTTAAATTCCTCAGACACTCTGGCACCAAGAGTAGTGGGGGCAGAGAACTCAGTGTCTCCAGACTGGGATTTCCATGGGTTTCCCAAGGGAGGGGGCTGGGTGAGAGCAAAACCCATAAATAGTGTCTGTCTGCACCAAAGAAATCTAGAAGCAGACACAGATACCAGAAGGTATTCTTTCACATTGCTTCTTTCCAATTGAAAGGTGGGCAGAACTGCTTCTAAATCCCCTGAGAATTTGCTTTTTAGGATATGCTTTGGTGAAAGTATGCACTATAGCAATTTTCTCTACATCCTTTTCAGAACTTTCAGCTTACATTTACATTCTCTACATATCCTTCTTTATTGTTTACTTAATATAGTTAGGAATAAGATTTTGGGTTTGTAGAATCATAGATTAATATGTAATAAATTATCAAAGAAATATTATATTAGGTCTAGGACCCTCTGGGGTATATCATGCAGAGGAATAAGATGTTGTTATATATACACAGATTCATTAAGTTAATATAATTGTGTCTCTGTGTGCGCACGTGTAATTTTCATTGAAATTATTTGTGTTCTGCTGTAGACGGATCAGATACTGTACTTTAGGTAGATTCTGCAGGCAGTATGAAATGTGAGTGTAGTAGAAATGGGCACTTGGGGAAGGCTGCAGGGATGCTGGCTGCGTCCACTGCAGCAGCTTCTACTTAGAGAAGTGGAGAGATGGAGATGAAAAAGAGCCGAAGCTGCTATTAAGAGTCCCCAAACCAAAATCTGTCACCCAGCTGCCTTGTTCAGCACTGACAATATGAAACAGCAGGAGGCAACAGCACAGGATGCGTGTGTGTGTTCCAAGGAAGTGGCAGAGAAACCGCTGGTTCAAGGTGGGACTGGTATGAATGAAAGACATGTTCCAGCGACATTTTTGTGCATCCACAGCAATGAAAAAAAATGGGGGAGAGTGTGTGGTGAAGAAGGCCCTTTTTTCTCCAAGAGCCAATGTGCCAGAGAAGTGCATGTATGGCCTCAACACTCAGACTGATACTGTCAGCTTGGGCAGGAGCACTTCTACTGCTTCTGTGGTTGGGAAAGCGACTTATGAAGAGCACCAGGCATTGCCTTCCATATCCATATCATGCAGCTCCATCATTCATGGAAGGGTTTACCTGCAGCCCCTGTTCCCAACACACCTCTGTGCAAAGCAGTATGGTGAATACTCACGTTCAAGTACATACACATCTGTAATGGGGGAGGGGGGACTCAGGTGACCACTATTTCAGAAGCATGTGACAATGAAATCACCTATGCCCCTCCAGCCGCCGGAATTAGTAGTGCTGACAACTTATCAATCGCTGTTAGGAATGTGCAGTCCAAAACTGGAAATTCCAGGAAGTCAAGAATCTGGAAGCATATTTAACAGGGTGCAACAGATACTCACATGGCTGCACTGCAAGAAGGTGCTCAAGGATGGACAGGACTTGGGCCACCTCTCCAATAGTAGCATGCTCAGCCACCTAAAGACTCAGCATAGGGCACTGCAGCTGGCAAATGAAGTGGGTACTGTGGGGGCAAGTGGCTTTCTTATTGTGAAAGGTAAGAGTCATCAGAGGACAGGGAAGGAGGGAGATAAGCAAATAACAAGAGGTTGCAGCAGAGGCAAGAAAAATTGGGATTGCCACTATACTACCTAACCAAGGATGCGACAACTATATGGAACTCAGCTTTCTACCTGCTTGAAAGAGTGATGGAATAGCAAAGGAAACTCCATGGTTTGGCACTCGAGACTTACTTGGTGTTGCTAGCCCTCTGGGCAGAGAAGAGTGGGTCAAGTGAGCTATATCCTCCAAATCTTTGGGAATCCAACACAGGTCCTTTATGTGGAGACAGTCATTCATAGCCATATGATTGCAATATTCCAGGGCTTAGCTGGCATGATGGAAGAGGATAATCTAGATGGATGAGGGATTCCATAGAGGAAGAACACAATTTTTCCTGGCCTGAAATGGTTGTCCTGGCCAGCAAGCTAAAGGACATGCTCTACTACAGGTTTGCCTCCTTGTGGAAGAAGGAGGTGTACATTCTAGCAACCCTCTTGGACCCCCAAATTAAACAGCAGGCAAAGGATATGAAGCAGCAGCAAGAGCCAAATTTACATCACCTGCAACAGCAGCTAATGAAGATGTTCCACTTAGCATTGAGGGGTCACACAAAGCAGGCAAAAACTAGCAACATTCATAGCACTACAGACAGTACTACCAGCAGTCATATTCTAGAGTCCAAGTCCCTCATTCCTGCAACAACAGGGCAAGCTTTCTGGCAAGTATGGCGGGGGCCAGTCTTCCAGAGACATCATCCCCAGGAAGAGGGCATGGCAGAGGTAGAAGTGTCCATTCAGAAGTGCTGAAAGCCAAAATAGATCAATCCCTTGTCTTACTTGGCTGATAAGGAGTCTCTCTGGAGACATCTGGCCAAGGTAGCAGGGAGACTGTTGTCTTATCCACCAACCAATGTGCCCATTGAGAGAGTGTTCTCTCCAGCAGGGCAAATTATCAGTGTACACCACTCACACCTAGCACCTGGAGCTGTAGAAAACTTATTTTCCCATTGCTGGGCTTCCCGGGAAATTCCAAATTTTTAAAATTCCAAGTCAGAATTCCAAGTCTGAATTTTGGTGCTAGTGCATATTCTTAGTCTAGGTAGCATAGTAGGCAACAGCAATCAGTTGAAGGCAAATTATGAACATTACCTATAGGCTACAGGTAGTTGGACTCCTCAGTGAGGTGCAGTGGTTTGTGAAAATAGTATTTTCTATAGCAGAACAAAATATAAATAGAACTATATGAGCTGTTAGCAATATACGGAATCTGGATTGCATAATATCTTTATTGGACCACTAAAATAACTTTAAATGGGTAGTTTTTTGAGTGCTCACATACAAGAAAAGAATGTTTGTAAACAAAAAGTCCTTCTGGTAAACCCTGTGGATGAGTGATTCCATCACAGTGGGAACAAGGATTCCTTGACAGAATGGATGACAAGATGGGAGCAACACTCTAACTCACAGAAAAGTTCCAGGTAACTTGAAAACATTAGCGTTTTGGTAGGAACTAATAAAGCATTTGCTCTACATAGATTTTTGGATTGTTGATTTTCAATATGTATTTTGATAAGCTATCTCTTATTTTGTTGTATTGTCAAGGGGAGTAGTAAATATCAAATGGTATTTGGGGTATTTGTTGGCAAGTGTAAACCAAATAGCCACAGAGTGTGTGGCTAAATTCTTGTTTTCTTTTGTAAGATCTCTTAAAAAGGCCTTATTAATCCAACTGACTACTTTTCTAAATATGTGCATGCTCTAATAATTATTTTTATCTTGCTCATATAGTTGTATTGTTTTAATTCTAGTCTGTTACTGTATAATAACGAACGAACGAACGAACGAACGAATGAATGAATGCAAATATTTTAAATAAATAAATGCTGAAAGACTATTCTTATTTTCATTTTATTATACAGAGTAAATAATCAATCAATCAAAGTAAAGTAGCAGTGTAGCTTCTGGCTATTATTACAGAAAATTCTTTTATCCATTTTTATTTAATAGTTATTAAATATCTGGCAGACCTTTGTGTGTATTGAGCTATAACCCCCATCATCTGCAGTCAGTTCTAATCTGACCAGGGATGTTGGCACGTCTTTTGGGTCCAAGTCCGAGTTTGAGTCTTTTGTACCAAGCAATGTTCCTTCTAAGCCATGTGGGTGCACTCCACTGCATCGAGTGCATGCAGCTGAGTGAGCTTATTCACCCATTTGCTGTCATTTGCAGCTGGAACTTCACACACAAGGGGCGGAACCTCTGCAGAGCTCTGGAGAATTAGAGAGAATGTTGATACCAGGTCCCAAGCCTGAGTCCCTATTTTTTTTAAAAAGGGGGGGGCGGTTTCCCCAGAAAAAAAGAGAGGTGGGAGGTGGGTTCCGATTTGCAAGTTGAGTCCACGTCATTGGGGGGGAAATGAGTCAAGTCCAAGTCAAGTCACTTGCGTGACTTAAGTCCGGCTTGATAGTGCGTCCTACAACTTGAGTCCCCATCCATGAATCTGACATGCCTGGAGAAGGAACCAGGCTATGGAAGGTTGCAGTAGAATAAAGATAGGCACTTAATGATTCTGTTCTCATTTGTCTCCACCCCCATCTGTGCAGCCACCAATACCAAGGAGTCACCAGAGATGAGGAAAGTTACCGTGTTGATAACTTTGGTCAGCAGAATGGCTGGGGGTTTCTGGAAACGACAGTTAAAAAAATAACCTTTTTTTTTTTTTTTTTGCTGTCAGACCCACCAGTGTGACCCACAGTATGTTTTCCCACATGACACAAGCAAGAGAACATTCTTTCAAGTCCTCAGCTACTTTATTCAGAGCATATTTTCTTAATCTTTCTTTTTAACCAACATGATCTGAAATAAGTTTTTTTTTTCAGGTTTTGTTGTCCAAAACTACTCTCTCTCTCTCTCTCTCTCTCTCTCTCTCGCTCTCGCTCTCTCTCTCTCTGTGTGTGTGTGTGTGTGTGTGTGTGTGTGTGTGTGTGTGTTGAACCATATTCAAAAAGCTGTCAGAGGCATCATGGAGTCAGCTTTCTAGGATGTTTCCATTTAACAGCCACAAATAATCCTAAACCAGCTTCCTTTTCTAAGCAGATCTGGCTTGGCCCATTCTGCCCCCAGTGGTGATTCACACATTAGTCACAGGCAACATCCATCTACTTAAAATTTGTAGTCTTAAATACATTTGTTCTCTTGGACACTTGTGGAAATTTTATGGGTTGCTTAGTACATTTTTTGTACATGCATCACTTCACTGAATGTTTTTTAAAAAAACACTATTTAAATCCTCATATACGAGTATTTTCTTTCCTTTTATGAGTGATGTCTTCTGTTTTATTTTTAAGAAGCATTTTGCTTTTGCTCTTGGGAAATGCATGGAGCAAAGAAAGATAAGTAGTTGAGCAGCATTGACAGAAAAACTAACATAGCACTTTCGTCTGGGTGAAAGGTCAGCAATAAGGACATGCAGCGTGTCCTGTAAACTCATCCGTCCTCTTACTAGGGCTTTTTTCAAAAATTAAATTTGGGGAAAAGATAGACCTGCACAAGATGGAGAAGTACAGGATCATCCCATATGGTTTATGAGTGCCTACTATTGATGATTATTTCACAAGGCAACACATGCAACATCAGGTTTTTCTCCAGCTGTAGCATCACTTAGGTAATCCACAATCCAGCATTTTATTTTAAAAGTTAAAATATTAGCAGCAGTTTTCTATAGCATAGTGTTCCTATCAAAGTGAAATGACTCATAAGAATGCTAAATGCAAACCAGATGAGCATAAACATTAACTGGGGAAAAATAATATATTTGGAGTTCAGTGTGGGTCCTTTCATAAAAATGAAGATCTCTAAGCAATGAAAATAATCTGCAGTGATAAAACAGAAAATTACAGAATTTGCCAGTGAGTTTAATTGTCCAAAGCTGTTAATTAGAATTAGCTCTCTTTTTTTAGCATTTTCTTTGCCATTTTAAGAGGGGGATTGTAATAAACATCACATGAATAAGTAGCTCTTTAATATTTCCTATACAGGCAGAAAGTTCAGCCCTATGCCATATGCTGGTAATAATTCAGAAAGATCCTCAGAGTACGCTTTCAACAAAGGAATAACTCAGATTGTAGATTTGTAGAGTCCAGAAATCTCTACCACAATTGAAAGGCATGATGCCAGACTTAGATTCCCTTTGAACAAGACCACAGAGAAGGAAATAAGACATTCAATTGAAATTTTATGCGCCTGGGACTGATGGCTGGAGGGGGAAAGGCCCAAATTCCTCTTTCAGGATGGCCCAGTGGTCTCTGCCATTTAGTGATTATTTTGATACATCTCATAGAAATGTATGGGACGTGGTGGCGCTGCGGGCTAAACCACAGAAGCCTGTGCTGCAGGGTCAGAAGACCAGCAGTCGTAAGATCGAATCCACGTGACGGAGTGAGTGCCCGTCGCTTGTCCCAGCTCCCGCCAACCTAGTGGTTCGAAAGCATGCAAATGCCAGTAGATAAATAGGGACCACTTCGGTGGGAAGGTAATAGCGTTCTGTGTCTAAGTCACACTGGCCATGTGACCACGGGAGATTGTCTTCGGACAAAACGCTGGCTCTATGGCTTGGAAACGGGGATGAGCACCGCCCCCTAGAGTTGAATGCGACTGGACAAATTGTCAAGGGGAACCTTTACCTTTACCATAGAAATGTATATATATTTGTGTGATGTATATATTTGGGGTCACTGGGAGTACAGTGGTAGCTATCTCTAGAATGGTAAACCTAAAAGCACAGAGAATTTGCCCAAACTGAAACATTAGCTAGAGAGACCTAATTGCTGGGTGATGTTTGAGAAATTAGTGTGGAAGGTTACATTTTAAAAGTACTTAATTTTGTTATTCATTACTTTCCAATCAAAAGTCTCATTACTTCTCAACAGAAGAACCAAGGGTTTACTTCTCAATTGTTTTCTAAAGCATTTTGAAAAAACAAATTGGTAAAAAAAATCTCAAAATAATCTCCCAAATGTTAAAAACAATCCAATTTTTGACACATTGCAATGCAAGTAGATTGTAATATACAAATGCTCAACTAAAATAAAGCTATTAGTCTTTGTGTGATGTGTGCTGCCAAGTCAGAACGGAGTTATAGTGACCTTAATGGGGCTTATGAGATAAGTGAAATATGTAAGAAGAGGTTTCACCAATTTCACTTCTCCCCCAGATGCCACAAGTTTCCACAGCCAAGCAGGGATGTGAATCCAGATCTCCTGCACTGCCCTAATAGAGTTGGGGCAATTTTTTTTTACTTCCTCTGCCTCTCCATAGAGAAGCAAAGGAAGTGTTCAAATTGCCAATATCCCGAGGTACCTCTCTTCTTAAGCCACTTCACAATATGGCAAATTGGCAATGGAAAGAGCCTTGAGAGTCGAACGCTTACTTTGGTCCTTTCCAGTGACTGAGTCAATAGTGATACTTTGTACACTGGTTGCATAATACACACACTGTTTCCTTTCCTTTTACATGTTAGCTGATGCCCGTTCTACTTATTCTTCTAGATATTTATTTACAGTAACGTAGGATGTTTTTTAATCCTGGGTCAGACCCTTGATGCATCTAGCACAGCGTTTCTCCAACCCTTGAAGGGCACCCACCCACCTCTAATATCAGAAGATCCTCGGTATTTTCTGTTGATTTCCCATTTGGGTAGTAACAAGCCTAGCTTTTCTTAGCTTTTTTTTCTCAGCAGCCTTGAGTGTGGGCCCATGGTAGGCCAAATTGACAGCGAGGCCCATACTATACAGGGCCTAGTAGCTACAATAGGATTGCACTGCGGGCCCACACTCAAGGCTGCTGAGAAAAAAAGCTAAGAAAAGCCATATATATATGTATATACTGTGTATATATATATATACTGTGTGTGTATATATATATATACTGTGTGTGTATATATATATATATATATATATATATATATATATATATATATATATATATATATATATATATATATATATATATATATATATATATATATATATATATATATATATATATATATATATATATATGTATGTATGTATGTATGTATGTATGTATGTATGTGTATGTGTATGTGTGTGTGTATGTGTGTGTGTGTGTGTGTGTGTGTGTGTGTATGTATATATATATATATATATATATATATATATATATATATATATATATATATATATATATATATATATATGTATGTATATGTATATGTATATGTATATGTGTGTGTGTATAATTAAATTACATAACAATGTGAATACCATAACCTAATAATAAATTAAAGTATAACTGATTGATAAACAATGAATAGAGTTGATTAACTTACTTAATTTAGATAATAAATAACGAATAAAGTCGATTGAATTCGTTTAGTAAATTGATATATAACTTTAATTAGGAGCACGAGTGATTAAGATAATTGATTAATTGGGTACCGAAAATCAATCAAGAATTTGAATAGCTCGGGTTCTAAATCTTTAGTAAAAAACTAGGACCTTCTTTCTTGCTGATGCCAAGTGGATTGGTAGGCAACTAGGGGGTGCTAATTTAACGAACCCAGGTCATAGCGATTACACTTCATTAAAAGAACAATAGACATTATACTGTACTGATAGAAATTATCATCTGACTTGGCAACTGTACTGCTGAGGCAATTGTGAGTGTTTATCCACTGGGAATTTTAGGTTCACAATGGCATCGCGGAAGGGTCAGGACAAGAAGGGGAAACAGCTGGCCAAGAAAAGGCCAGCTCCCCACGTGTTGCCTTCACAATCCTCTTCTGATGAGGAATCCTGGCCAGTATGGCAGGAACTGCAGGAAAAGATTTCTGCATTATAGGCTGAATGGCTGGCAGGAAAAGCTCCACAGCCATGTGAGGTCCAGCCACACAGATCAGCCAGGCATGCCAAGGGCCACCGTTGGGCCAAACTTAAGGCAATAGCCAATGATCTAATGGCTAGATTTGCTGTTCTTGAGGCAGAGCAGCTACCCAAGGTGGCCACCAGATGCGAAGCAGATGGGGCTTCTTCGACACCACGGTCTCGGAGTACAGAGAAGGTAGAAGTTCATCAACTCCTGCAATTCTTGAAGCAGTGACTGTGAGCCAGGAGGTGCAAGAGGAAACCGACGAAGTCAACCCTGACAGGTTATATGCTGGAGAAGGACCAAGTATGGCGATGACTTCGTCAGAGCAACAGGTGGAGAGGACATCCAGAAAGGTTGCAGACAGGGCAACTGTAACGGTGGCACAGCAGAGAACCGATGTAGGGAGATCAATCCCAATCACGGCAGCGACCAGTACGTCAGCATGGGAGAGGCAGGAGGCAATGGATGAGTCTGGCCTGGACGTCATTTGGGACAGGGAGGAGCCTATTGCGATGCCCATGTCTGGTGAGTCACCCGTTATACTTGACACCTTTACACAGTCTCCTGTCTGGCCTATGCCAGGCAGTGGACAGTCAACAACTTATGACACCACTCTACTGTTCCCAACCCAGCCTTGGCCAGGCGATGGACAAATGACTGCACCCGGCAGCTCCTAATCTTTGACTGTGTGGCCTTGGCCAGGCAGTGGACAATTTACTTCACCATATTATCCACCATAATATAGTGGTGCCTCACTAGATGCTTACCCCACATGACAACAAAATCGCAAAACGATGTTTACTATGGGGGATTTTCGTTTAACAATGATTATGTCCATGCTTCGCGAACTGATTGTTCGCAAGACAACGATTTAAAACAGCTGATCAGCGGTTCGCAAAATGTCTCCCCACTGTTTTCAGGATCGATTTTCACAAGACAGCAATCGCAAAATGGCCACCCTATGGAGGATCTTCGCAGGACGATCAGGTATTTCCGCCATTGGAATGCATTAACCAGTTTTCAATGCATTTCAGTGGGGTTTTTTTTCGCATGATGACGATTTCGCTGTACAGCGATTTTAACGGAACAGATTATTGTTGTCATGCAGGGCATCACTGTACTCAGAATTTTGGGGGTCAGAGTTCTTTATGGCTTTGTATGAGCACCCAGTTTAGCGGCTCGGCCACGCCATACCCACAACCTATATTTCCAGCCTCAGTAACTTCAGCTGCTGGTGTAGGCATTTGGCCGTACCATTTGGTTGTGGACACTGGTTATAATAGCGTTTCATTACAAGCCTTGCCATTTGGGGTATCGCGCAAGGCCCCTGGGTGACCACATCACCCCCATGACAAAAGAGAAAGTTTGGGGGATAAATATGTCAATTTGTTGGAGCTGATGGCCAGAGATGTAGAAGAGAAGGATCAGGATAAAGAGGACAAGACGGATAAGAGAGATGTAGGAATATGAGACCTGACAGGAATTGGGCAAATTGACTACCCGGTTTCCTAACATACGCTGGGGTGATAATGAGGGCCCAGCCTTGGTGGGCTCAACCAATTCAATATTTAGATCTCATCTATAGGGCATATTTGGTCTCTGCAGGGCAGGCATGGTTTTCCTATAACAAATCGTTCCGTATGTGGAGCATGATTCACCCAAATTTACGATGAGATGAGTCATTACTGGGTTGCTGGCTGCAGATTATGACTCTGGCCAGGCCCAATCTAAGGGATAGGACCAACGGAGGGCACCCGATTAGAAAGAGTGCTTCGAATTTACTGTCCCTTGTAAGTGCGGGGCAGGTGGTTCAACCCCGTCTTCTTGCCATTATATTTCAGGGTTACCAACTCTGACTTATACATGCTGCCACCAGTAGTTTAAAATTTCAGCGGTGGACATCTGGGTTTTGGTGGTGGCTGAGTGCATTGGTATAAAGTTGTGGCACCAGCCACATGCATTTCTACAGTTGTCTAGTCTGGCCATAGTGACACAGGCCATAGTTACATACTGTTTGGATTACTCTAATATGGTATATAGCTGGGATGCCTTAAAAAGGATTCAGAAACTTCATCTTGTTCCAGAGGATTATGGTCAGAGTGCTGGTTGGGACCAGCACCAGGGTAGACACCACCCTCATCCTACAACAGTGTCTTTGGTAGCAGTCTGTTTCTGGGCAAAGGTCAAAGTGACGGAGATCTTCAAACAATGCCTCTCTGTTAGTCTCACCAATTTTACAAGTATGTGGTGAGGATACCTGAGAGCACCTTCTTGGTGGCTCCCAAGCTGTGAAAGCTTTGTCTGCCCCCCCCTCCTTTTTGGCTTTCTGCATTCAGGCAAATAACTTTTATTCTGGGAGCTGTTTGGCAACCAAGTGTTGAGAAAAGAATTTTTCATAGATTCACGCTGTGCCTTTTGGATGCATTTCAAACTTGCTCTTTATTATCATTATCATTTTAATGATATGGTTAACAGTGTTTCAACATGATAACCTTTTCTAAGTTTATAAGTAGTATATAAAACATTTTAGCCCTTTAGACCAACTAAAAAGGTGAAGTATCATAAGAGTAGCTTGTTGCTTTTGCTTTTATTTATAGCTGTTTTATTGTTTTATTGGTTTCAATTTGTGGTGGACTACCTCGGGTACTAATTCTGAGAAGGTGGCAGATTCTGAATCAAATAAATGAATAAAATTGCTTGGTATTGTACGTTTAGTTGTGAGATAAAGGACTATCACCTGGGACAATCCCAAATGTTAAAGAATTTATTAAATAGGCACAATCTTGCAGAAGAGATTTGGGTTATTAAAGGTTGCTGTCTTTAATAAATACCTGTCAGTAGCCTCACAAACACCGTGAGGAGAAATGGCACCACACTGGGGTCACCAGAGACCTGATATTTTTGGAGGCATTTTCCCATAGTTGGAGCATTGTGGGTTTGAACAAGCGAATGGGCCGACTCTGTGGTATGTTACTGGTGAAAACCTGACAGTGGTCTTTATAATCAATAACCCCATGTGCATTCAGACTGGGTAGCAACACTGGTCTATGCTAGAGGCATACCAGGTGTAGACAATAGATTAGCCGACAGATTATCATGCTAACAGATTGAGCAGTTCAGGGAGTTAGACCCAGGAGCCAACGAATGCACGGAGGCTCTTCCCCCGGGGGCTTGGCAATTTGGCTGGTGATGTGAAAGGACCATAGGGCTGGCACTGGCACTTAGGACAGGATAAGTGTACTCGGCAGTGAGTACAGAGTCTCAGGAGCTTAGGAATTCCTGAGGAAGATGCGCTGGGGCCGCACCTGGAACAACAGTCAACAGGCAGAGGATGGCTTGAAGTCCGGAGCTGGTACCATTTTGGCCGGCCGGGTTTTTCGTGGTCTTCACGGCTGCAAAAACTTGGGCCAGGGACTCACCCAGTTGTTTGTTTGTTAAAGGGTCCATTCAGACCCATGGGTTCAAACCTGAGTCCACACTACAGCAGGATCCCCCTTTGCCAAAGGATTGGCAACATAGATCGTGTTCAATAAAGTGTGGCCCATGTTTAATCCATACTTCTGGACTTGCATCTTTATTCTGGGGTAGGGAGGGCAATGATCTTTGGGTTGCCACTGTTTGATCAGACCTACTGTATGGCCCCACTTACTTCAGCCACATCAGATTCATGCAAAGCCACTGTCTGGTTGCTGCAATGGCACAACATCCAGTTATTTTGGTTTTTTCTCTGACAGTGATCAAATACCATTTTGTCTGCCCACAGTCTGCTAGGGAGAGGGAGATGTGTGTCTTTCAAAACTCAAAACAGAACCCGTCAAAGCCTAAACAGTACATAGTTTGCTCATTATTATTTTTATACTTCATTCATAAACTGTGAGTAGTTCTCAGTAAAGAGGGTAGGGAGAATTAAATCCGGGCCTGATGTTTTTAAAAACATGAGTGATTGTTCAAAGGGCTGTTTTCTTATGAGACATTTGTACTTTTTCGCTGCCAAGTTGGTGACTGGTGAGTTAGTCATCGGAATCCCTGGAGTTCATAAATGAGAAAAGTGCTGAATAACCTGCGATTCAGCTTATAATCAACCTTAAGCAAACATTAGTAACTGCCTACTCCTTCGCCCACACCCCTGACACCACTCCCACACTCGTTCCCACACTAAACCGGATCTGAGCTGCCGCCAGCAATTTCCATAAGTTCTTGCAGACAATATACGTTCCTCTTCAGTGCCCTTTCAAATTCATCCTCTCTCCATAGATTCTTGGTAGATTTTCAAAAACAAGTGAGATAACTCATGGCTAACTGTTTCAGTATGAAGGGGGAACAAAAGTTAAATCCCCCCCTCCACTCTAATAGGCCATAGATTTTCCCTTGTTCCCATAGCATAAAATGCACACACACACACATACCCTGAAACCCCACAGTGAATCATATGTATTAAAACCAGTTCCTCTTGATTATGGGCCAGGAGGCTCAAAAAACTGTGCCCAAGCAATTGCCGTATTGCGGGTCATACCTGCCAGGATGATGGACGTGGAAAGATTTCTTCCACCTTCTCTGGCTGCCATAGCATTTCCCTAGAAAACACTTCAAGTTGGATCATAGAGCTTACCTCTCCATGCAGGGAGGAATCTCTGCACTTGCTGAAACTTAAACTTCCACTCATCTGATACACACAACTCACAGATGTTTTGTTTTGTTTTAAAGCCTCAGCTTTCCCATCAAAAAGGGCATGGTTTTCAAGAAACTGCTGTTACAGTGATCCCAACCTAGCCACATACTACTCTTTGCTTGGTCTCCCTACCTCCCTTTCAAAATCTTACATGATTGCTAGTTTGATATGATTAAGATTGTATATAGTTACTTTGGGATTAAAAAAAGAACAATTACATCTACATCCAAATCCAACTGCACTTTGTAGTGAATTCACAAAATCCACATCCTGTGTATATTTTAGTTGAGGTTCAATGTTGTTTTTTTCACCTTTTATTTATCGTGAGTTATTCGCCGGATTTTAATGAAGAGTGGAAATTGAGCCCTCAGGTGGTTTCTGTGGTAGAAACTTGTACTTTTCCTTTAAAAGAAGGGAAAATACTTTGTTTCCTTTGGCATTATCATAGATGAAGTTAATGGTGGGTGGAGGCTCCCAGGGAAGGAAATGTGTAGGGATTAAAAGGGGGAGGGGGAGAAAAGCTGTTGTGGTGGGACTACCACCCTGTAGGGCTGTAGTGGAAACCATGAACAATAGTGTTAATGTTTAGGTCCTGGTCCTGGGAAATCATGTCTAGCTAGAGAAAAATTGTAAAGAGTGCTCTATGCACTCAATTTTCACAACAATAAAGGAACATTGTGCGTTTTCCCCATGTAACAGACAATAACAAGATCTCCCTGATTAATGCAAGGCTATGTGAAATTTCAAAATGGCAACCATGATAACCTCCTCTGTGGAAACAGCGAAAAGTCCAGAAGCATTTTGAAGAATAACCTCATTTGGATGAAACAATAAGCAAAGACTTCCTCTTATGGGAATGAATTTATCTGGGGTTACACACTGTCCTCCTCTTCTGTCATGGCTGTCCACACAAAAATAGAAGTTTTTGTTTCCAGTTTTAACTGGTATAGTTTCTCATTTCACCTGAACATTGGACAAAGTAGTCTTAACTGAAACAAGCCAATTTCAAATCTTGGCTTATGATTCAATAAACTACCATCTCTAATAAATGTGGTTTAGGATTCGTACGTGTTGCAGAACTGTGGCTAATTAAAATATAAGCAAATGTTTCTGGTATCTCTGCAATCACTACATGAGAAGAGGGGTGAGGTGTGCATAGCCTTACTGATTTAACACTCATTGCTTAGCTTTGTGTTTGAATCAGACCACTTGTTGTGACATTAGCTTTAATGACTAGAACCAAGATAATAAAGAAACAATATTATTCTAGACTTGCTTACAATCACAACAAACTTAGCTGTAAGACGAGTGAGGGCAGTCTAGCTTCTGATCCCAAATCTTTCGGATTCATGAGTTATAAGTACTGGCATTCATGGCAATACACTTCAAAAACATAATAAAGAAAATCCATGTTAAAGCAGACACAAGCAAATAAACTCAGATCAACATGCTTGATGGTTCTCCATAATAATGAGCATATTTTTACTGGATTGTAAAAACTAGATCGGAGGGTAGCCAGCCTGAATCTCTTGCAAGGAGCCCTAAATCACAGGGACTGCAAAAGAGAAATCATTGGTGGGTGCACAATACTTCATTTCTAAACACAGTCAATCAGAAAATGCAAAACAGAACTTTAGTTTTTGTAGGGAGAGTTAGGAATGGACACATTAAAGGCAAATGGACACTTTAAAGGCACACTAGGAATGGACACTTTAAAGGCAAATATGACTACAGTGGATCCTCGACTTACAGAATTAATCCATATTGGAACGGTGGCTGCAGGTCGAAAAGTCTGTAGGTCGAGGCTCCATTGACCTACAATGCATTGAAAACCAATTAATCCATAACCGGCCGTTTTTGTTCCATTTTATTGTTGTTTTCCAGTCCATAGGTCAATTCTCTGGCTGCAAGTCAAACCTAAATTTTGCAGCCAGAGAAGTCTGTAACTCGAAAAGTCTGTAAGTGGAGCCGTCTGTAAGTTGGGGGTCCACTGTAACTTAAATTTGGCCTACAGGAAAATTGCCAGCCACTCTAGTTGAACTAAGGCTGCATCTACATGGTCAAATACAGTGGGATTTGCTCCACCTATAAAATGGGTGAATTCGATATATTTTGTAATGTCTACATGGCGTTCAAGGAAGATTCAATTCCTTACAGCCTATTGCCTGTCAAACCAGATTTTCTTCTCTACCTCCAGAATTGTCTTTTCCCCTGCAGATGTTCCCAGGAAAACAGGAGTGTGTCTTTTGGTGGTGTTTTAATTTGACATAAGCACTTAGGCATGCTTTTTAGAGCTGCAAGAGCACATCCTCACCTTTATTCCTTTCCCCCACTGTCCTCCAATGGTTTTTTTTAAAGAAAAAAATCATATGTGCATGAATTCTAAGGAAAATCATGCTTCTGAAGTGAGTTCTTCCAAAATATTTCTTTAGGTGTATTAATACTGTTGTTAAGAGGCAAAACAGGTCTCTCAGTCTGGACTCCTGCACAAAATCGCAATAGAATCATTGGCCAGAGAAAGGTACTTTGAATCTGCTCAAGAAAAAAAAAAGCATTATTTCATTTAGTATTTCACATATTTCCACATTATTAATATTTCTTCTTCGTGGTCTCTGTGAATGCACACAAATGGGTTAGACTGCGCTTGCACAGGACTCTTCGGAATCGTCTATAGCTTAAAAACATGTAATTAGTAAGACGATCCCCTGTGGTGTGCATGCTCCACCCCCCTGAAATACCTCAGTTCCTTTTAGCCGCCGCTGAACTCAGACTTCTTTGGCAATCTCTAGAGCGAACTTCTTGTTATTATGGTTTTTCGGACTTTTGGCTTGTCTCACGGTTTACAATTTGGATTTCAGACTTGATCTGTTCTTCTATTTCGGACGTTTCCCTGTGAGTTTTTTCTTTCTTTTGATTCTTCCCTCTCTCCCTTCCCACCCTTTTTATGGCCCCAACGGGCCCATTCAAGCATTGCAGCTCGTGTGCCAATAAAATTCCCCTCTGGGGCGGCCATGATTGCTGTTTGTTTTTCCTGGGGGAACAACGCCAGATGAGTCCTGCCCAGAGTGCAAGAGACTGACCAGACCTGCCCTTAATCTTTGTTTGCAGCATCTTCAATCTTTTCTCTTGAAGAAATCCCTGAAGACTTCAACCCTCGAGATCATTGGAGCCTACCTTAACACCGATCCCTCGGTCTGAGCCGGCAGACCAACCCTAGGCTCCCATCATGCCATCGCCTAGGCAGATGTCTTCTTCTAAGACTCCCAAATCTAAACACCCATCAGGCTCAAAGTTGACATTAGCCTCGAAGTCACCTTCAGTCTCAGCAAGTGATCTTTCTCCTAAAAAAAGGAAGGACATTGATAAACAGAAGAAAACAAAGTGGTCTTCTAAATCAAGTCTTCCTAGAGAACCTCCTCCAGCCCAATTATCACTTCCATCACCAATCCTTGAGCAGTCATTGAGGGAGGTACCCAACCCGGACTCCCAATCGGAAGCTGATGACTTGATGCCACTGCCTCCGACTCGGGCGCCGGAGTCGTTGTTGAGAGTCATCTTCGAGTCATGGCTGCTCAGAGGCTCGTGTTATCTCCAGCCCAGCCTTGGCCCATTCTAGCCCTATGTTTTTCTGGTGGGCAACTGTTATTCAGCTCTCGAACTCAGAAGTTTCAGTGTTGGCTTCTCCTCCGCATAAACGTTTGGCTGAGTGGTGCCAAGTTTCTCCACCGGTTCAGTCGCCTAGGCATTGGGACGTTATTTACATCCTTCGGCACTCTCAACTTTGATACTTGGCAGACTATCAAGAGCTCCATTATGGGGAGCATGATCGGCATTGATACTCTTATGGTGAGATCGATCCTTACTATGACTCTTTCTACTGACCAAAGAGGGCGTGTTATGCTTATGCTTCCCCCTCTGATTCATCTCTATCGCCTTCTCATCTGCCTTGTCATTGACACTGGGACTATTACCGTGTTGATCCCGGTTTGCCTGTCCCACACTGGCCAGCTGTTAAGTGTCGTTCACAGCAACTTGTCATCGCTGGACAGGATTCTTGGACATTGAAACACTCACGTACGGAGTTGGTCCCGTCAGCTTCAGTACCACAGCCGAGTGAGTCTCTTGCTCAAGTTCCCTCTTCATCTCTTCAGATCTCTTCTTCTCGCAAGGTCCCGGCTCCACCAGAAAGTGTTCCTTTGGTACCGGTTCCCCGGGTTGGTGCTTCCATGTCGTGGTCTTGCCACCGCTCGCCCTCTTACCTCCTTCTTAGACTAGAGGTTCCTCGGTTTCTTCAGTCTCAAATGTTCAAGATCAGCCCTCTGAGGCTTCTAGGGAGTCTCCTTTGAATCTTCTGACCCTGGACTCAGAAGTGGCAGATAACCATCCCCCCCTCTGTCCAAGGATCTCACTTCTTATTTGCAGTTGATACCCCGCATGGTGAAGTTCTTTGAGCTTGATATTGAGCAACCTACTCCTCTTAAGCAAGATCTCGTCTTCAATGGCATCAGTCAGAGAAATCACCACAGTTGAATCTTGCTTTCATTCCAGCTATGCTGGACCTTATTAAGGAGTCCTGGGATAAGCCTGCTACTTCTTTACAGATTTCCAGGCATGTCAAAAATCATTACAGAACCCACAGGAATGGCACTGGTTTTCTGGTGAAGCATCCTCTCCCAAATTCCATTATCATGCAGTCTAACCAGTCTCGGGCTGGGAACCACTCTACTGACACACTTACAAACGGGGAAAGTAGAAAACTCGACATCATAGGTCGTCGTCTCTACTCTCTTGCATCCTTCGTAATGAAGGTATTGAAGTATCAGGCTGTCATGGGAGCAATATCAGAGGCAACTGTGGAACAAGATTCTCCCAGTCCTCCAGGCCTCCCCTGAGGATGCTAGGGATGAGGTTCTCAATATACATCTAGAGGTGTCTGTTTTGGCTAAACAGCAACACGTGGCCTCTCAGCATATGGCGGATACTGCTTCTAAGGCCATGGCTTCTGCTATTGGCCTCAGGAGACATGTGTGGCTCCATTCAGTGGGGATCACCGATGATGCTCGGTCCTGCATAGATGACCTCTCATTGGATGGGGTTGGCCTTTTTAATGAGAAGACGGACGAGGTTATGGACAACCTGCATAAAATCCACAAAACAGCCAGATCCTACTCTACTGAGTAGCCTAGATTCCACTGCAACCAGTGGCATCGCCTGTCCAACTTTCAACAAACATACCACCAGCAGTCCTATAGATCATACAAACCTCCTCCACTGGATTGCTCCAATCCTCCCCCATCCTCCTCTGCTGCCACCTCCTTCTGGTCCCAAGCACCTATTCAGCACTGTTGAGCTTTTCATCGACCTGCAAAGAAAAACGAACAATATATTTGACTGTATTCCCTTGGCCCCCCTCCTCGACCGATCCTATTGCCCCCTGGATAGCCTCCTTTTTCAACAAATGGTCAAGGACAATTGGGTGCTCACCGTCACATGTTATGGTTACGTTTTGGAGTTCAGGGACCTTCCTCCCATCGATTGCATCAGATCTACGGCTTACTCACCTGCCCTAGAGAGTGAAGTATCTCTCCTCCTGCAGAAACAGGCTAGTCAACAGGTACCGTCTAAGGATTTTCTAAACGGTTTTTATTCCCAAGCGTGATGGTGGTCTTTGCCCCATTTTAGATCTGCGGCTTCTCAATACTTACATTTGTCTGAGGCATTTTCACATGGTCATCCTCTTCTCTCTCCAGGCGATTGGTTTGTAGTTATAGATCTCCAGGATGCTTATTTCCATATCTCCATTCACAAACGTCACTTCAAGTTTCTCTGTTTCTTCTTCAAGGGATCATCTTACCAATTTTGTTCTCTTCCCTTCGGACTTTCCATCGCTCCAAGGATTTTTGGAGTGTGGCTGCCTACCTTCGCCTACACAATGTCACAGTTTTCCTGTACATAGACGATTGGTTGATCATGGCAAGTTCCTATCACGAAGATCAGAGGGATGCCATTTTCACCCATCAAACCCTGGCAGACCTAGGTCTAAGGTTCAACCTCGAGAAATCTCATCTCGAGCCTTCTCAAACTATGGACTACATTGGGGCGCACCTCGATTCTATCAGGGCCAGAGTCTTCCTTCCACCTGAAAGAATTCTCAAGTTTTGGCTCACCATACACAGCACCTCCTTGGTTTGATGGCTTCGACCACATAGGTGCTGCAACATGCAAGGCTGAAGATGCGCTCTTTGCAGGCCTGGTATCTGGCCCAATTCGATCCTCTAGTACAGTGGTTCTTAACCTTTGTTACTCGGATGCTTTTGAACTGCAACTCCCAGAAACCCCAGTCAGGACAGCTGGTGCTGAAGGCTTCTCGGAGTTGCAGTCCAAAACTCCTGAGTAACCCAAGGTTAAGAACCAGTGCTCTAGTACACCACCATTACAAAAGACTACAAGTGCCTCTGGCCTTGGCCTGTCAACTAAGATGGTGGACCTTTGTCCCTCATCTATTAGTTGGCCATCCTTTCAGGCCTCTCCAGCTGACCATACAGGTCACAACGGATGCCGGCCCAATAGGCACACATTGCGGTGCTCACTAGATCCACGCCCTCTGGTCAAATGCGGAAAGGCTTTTGCACATCAACCATCTGGAGATGCTTGCGGTCATCAAGGCCTTTGGTACTTTCCATTCTCTCATAGTTGGCAGAGGAGTACAGATTGCCACAGACAATATGACTACCCTGTATTATATCAACAAACAGGGCGGTACTCACTCACTTTCTGTACTATACCTGGCGATTCATCTTTGGGAGTAGTGTTACGATCACCACATTTTCCTGGTTGCCATTCATGTGTCAACAGAAGACTATGATGTCGCCGATTGCCTGAGCTGTCTTACCACCCAAACTCATGAATGGCTTCTCAACAACGCCATTTTTGCCAGTCTCTGCAGTCAGTGGGGTACCCCGACCTTGGATGCCACTCGGTGAAAGAAGGAAACAAGGGGTCTGTGTGGGCAGAATGGTGGGTCACATCACAAACAATATGAAGAGGGAACTCATGAATCTACCCACAGCCCTTGTGTGTCCACGGTCTGCAATCTGAAACATAATGCAGGCTGCAAATCAAATCGCAACAAAGTCGAACCCTTCCAATTCACTTCAACAATGTAGTCGCAGCCTAACTTGACATCCCTGCAAATAAATGCAGAGGGCTCAAACTAGCTTATACAATTTATGTTGTTGCTTTCCCCCCTCTACTGTAGGGTCTGTATGGAACCTCATACTTTGGCACTGATTTTCCAGATGCCACCTCACGGAATGGGCCACCGTAATAATTAATGGGTCTTTCCTTGAGGGCAGATTTCCATCTGCCCTCAAGGAGACACTCATTAGGCCCATCAGGAAGAAACCAAGTTTGGCGGCGGACGAGATTGGCAATTACAGGCCCGTCGCCAATGTTTCTTTCCTAAGTAAGGTGGTGGAGAGGGTGGTGGCCGATCAGCTTCAAGCGCACCTGGATGAAACAGATGCCCTGGATCCATTTCAGTCGGGCTTCAGGCCGCGCCATGGCACAGAAACGGCATTGGTCGCCCTGTGTGATGACCTACTGAGGGAGGCTGACAGGGGCAAAGTGTCCCTGCTGGTCCTCCTCGACATCTCAGCGGCCTTTGATACTATTGACCACGGTATCCTCCTGGGGAGGCTCTCCGAGTTGGGAATTGGTGGCCTCGCATTGGCTTGGCTCCGTTCCTTCTTGGAGGACCGCCCCCAGAGAGTGCAGCTTGGGGAGAGCGTTTCGGCCCCGTGGAATCTCAATTGTGGGGTCCCACAGGGGTCGATCATCTCCCCAATGCTGTTTAACATCTATATGAGGCCGCTGGGTGGGGTCATCAGGGGGTGTGGAGCCCGGTGTCATCAGTATGCCGATGATACTCAGCTCTACATCTCCTTTCCACCTACTGCAGGAGAAGCTGTTCTGTCCCTTCAGCGCTGCCTGGGGACCGTACTGCAATGGATGCAGGAGAACGGGCTGAGGCTGAACCCGGACAAGACGGAGGTACTAAGGGTGGGTGCCCCCACAGTCGGGAACTTGGGAAACTCCCTCTCTTTTGGGGGGGTGACCCTTCCCGCTAGGGATGGGGTCCGCAGCTTGGGAATCCATCTTGACCCGGCGCTCACTATGGAATTCCAGGTGACGTCGGTGGTCCGAACCGCCTTTTACCATCTCAGGCGGGTGGCCCAGCTGCGGCCCTATCTTGATGTTGGGGCGCTCACCACTTTGGTGCACGTGCTCGTAATCTCAAGATTAGACTACTGTAATGCGCTCTACGTGGGGCTACCTTTGAGGCTGCTACGGAAACTTCAGGTGGTGCAGAACGCGGCGGCCAGACTCCTTAGTGGGGTGAAAAAAATCCAACATATCTCACCCACTCTGGCCACATTGCACTGGCTGCCCATCCGATTCCGCATCGACTTCAAGGTGTTGATGCTCACGTACAAAGCCCTAAACGGTTTAGGGCCTCGATATTTGGCGGAACGCCTTCTACCACCAAGTTCTACCCGTGTCACTCGCGCGAGCCAGGAGGTGAGGTTGAGGAGCCTAACGCCGAGGGAGGCCCGGAAGGAGAAGACAAGAAATCGGGCCTTCTCGGCGGTGGCTCCTCGCCTCTGGAACAACCTTCCCCCGGACATTCGCGCGGCCCCCTCGCTGGGTATTTTTAAAAAGCAATTAAAGACAATGATGTTTCGGCAGGCCTTCCCCCCCACCCCCCCTTAGCTAATCCTGATTTTCCTTTTTTCTTTTTCTTAGTTTATAATTTTATGGTTGAAAGTTTTCTTCTTTGTAAATTTGTTTTCAGTCACTGTTGTACCTCTGTTGTGAGCCGCCTAGAGTGGTCTATTGACTAGATAGGCGGGATATAAATAAAATAAATAAATAAATAAATAAATAAATAAATAAAATATAGCTGTGCAAACTTTAACTCAGTAGCTGCAGCATTAGAGGAAATAGTGTTGCAGTACTTCCACAGCTGGAGAACATAGGGTGGTAATGTCAAGACCAAAGGTAGAAATGACAGCTGCAACAGTGAGGGTTAAGATGGCCCTGTGAAATGAGTCCTCTAAAAATATTTCCACATGTATGGAGTACCTCTGGCATCCCATTTGCTTTGGCCAGTCTGTTTCAGGCCCAGTTGAAAATGCTAGTATGACCTTAAGGAGTATCATGTGCTTTCTTTACAATGAACCAGTCCACATATTGGGATCAGGGGAAGAGCCTCCAATATCTGGAGGAATGTTTGGTAGAAATGCTAGAAGAGGCATCATAGTGCCTATGTCTATGCTTTGGAACTTTGTTGTGGCCTGTCATCTGTGCTAAAGACTGTCCTGTTCCAGCAGGCTTTTTACTCTCCTGTCTGTGGTATGTATGGATTATTGCTGTGTTCTTGTACTCCAGATAATAGGCACCTGAATTGTTGGTAGCAGGTTCATTTGTTGTTTTGTGATTTTTTAAAGATAATGTTTTATTTATATTTTTAAGTTATATCGCCATAACCATCAGCCTTGGGTATGTAATATGGGAAAGGGAAAATAATTTGTTTTATAATGAACAGCAAACCAATACAGTGGTGCCTCGCTAGACGATCATAATCCGTTCCACTGAAATTGCTGTTTAGCGAAATCATTGTCAAGCGAAAAGCATTTCCCCATTGGAATGCACTGAAACCTATTTAATGTATTCCAATGGGGAAGAATCGTCGTTGTCTAGCGAAGATCGGTCATAGGAAAGCTGCTTTGTGAACTGCCGATCAGTTGTTTTAATAGCTGTCTTGCGAAGCTTAGGTCCCAAAAACACCCGCTTTGCGAGTTCAGAGGGAGCTGTCAAAATCGTTGTCTAGCGAAAATCAGTTTGCGAAGCAGGGACCAAACATTGTCCAGCGAAATTCCCCCATAGGAATCACTGTTTTGCAAATCGCTATAGCGATCGCAAAAAGTCAATGTCTAGTGAAAAACTGTCATGTGGGGTAACTGTCTAGTGAGGCACCACTGTATTTGTTCTAGAGGATGCCTCGAGACAGAAGGCTCCTCAAGCTAATGATTAGAATGCACCATGGAGTTATTTTATTTTATTTTCCTTCATGTGGTTTCTCTGGCAAGAGGGAGAGAGAAATGGAAGAAGAGGTGGCACAAGAAAAGATTATGAGTGGGGCTCATACTTATTTAGATTCCCTATAAAACTCAGCGAATGAGGCCGGGCAATGGCACAATGGACATCTTGTCTCAAACCACCCACATCCACACCGGTAAAGTGTGAACACAGCACTTCACTGATCTGTGTTGCTCTGTGATGTCCATGAGCTACGTGTTGCATCTACCATTCACTTCCACCGCTTTGAGAAATTGACAGATTGCCTTGTACCAATCAAGGCCACCAGCAGTAGAACAAATTTTTTTTGGGAAGCCTGAGGGCCCACAAACTACAGCTGAACTGCACGCTATGTTAAGTACCTAGCATGCAACTTATCCCCCCTTTGCATTTTTATTTGCAGGACTCCAGTCCAGAATTTTTTAAATAAAAAAGCCACCACAGGAAGTAAAAAATGAATTTAGAAAACTGAGCAACTCGAAATAGGGAATCTTTAAATCTCCTTTACCTGCACACAGTGGTGCCAAACCAGACAGGACCCAACATACTTATCTGTAAGTTTGTTGTTGTGTGCCATCAAGTGAGAACTGACTTAAGAGGCCCTAATACAGCTTTCAAGGTAAGAGAGCCCTTTAAGGAGTGGCTTTACCAGGCCCACACTCCCAGCCAGTTTCCAAGACCTCCTGAGTCCTAGTCCAGCATAGTATCTACTACACTCTCTGGTGCTGCTCCCAGACTTTGGAAACCCCTCCCACAAGAGCCAGACAAGCCTCATCTTTACTGTCCTTCTGCAAGCAGTTGAAGACCTTTCTCTTCAGTCTAGCTTTCCCTTAGTGACTGGCTGCCTGAGTAGGGTTGTTAAACAGATTGAATGTGGGAAGACGATGGAAAGGAAAAGGAGAAAGTGTTTTATGAGTGGAAAGGGTTTGAACAGGAGATGTTAACAATGCAAAAGGGAGAGGAGGGGTGGAGCGAGAGCACAAGAGAGGAGGGAGATAAGAAGGAAAAAAATGAACGTCTTGTGGACAGTTAAGGAGGGGGAAGGCAAGTCGGGAGAGGAAAAGAAATGGCTTCGCCCCAATTGGGGGAAAAATACCCGAAGGGGAATGGAGATGTCATCTGTGCTGCAGCATAATATGTGTAGTTCGGAACAGGCATCTGAGGAAGCCAACAACAGCCGAAAAGTTTGCCCAGTTTTATCAGTAAGAGAACAAACGTTAGAGGAACCGTTGATGTTAATGTGGGAAGAAAATCCCCAACCGTTAGTGTTGAATGAAATTGTTGAAGCTGTTGACAAAGAAAGAACAAATTCTGTTAATAAAAATATGTTTATTGATTTACCTTCGTTATCATTGCGCCTCATGGCACAGTGGGTAAACTGCTGTACTGCAGCCAAAACTGTGCTCACGACCTGGGGTTCAATCCCAGGTAGCCAGCTCAAGCTTGACTCAGCCTTCTATCCTTCCGAGGTTGGTAAAATGAGTACCCAGCTTGCTGAGGGGGCAATGTGTAGCCTGCATAACTAACTTGTAAACCACCCAGAGAGTGCTTGAAGCGCTATGGGGCGGTATATAAGCAGCACGCTGAATTGCAGATTAGTTGTGTAACATTCCATGTAACTCCAGGTAAGATAGTGGAGATACACAACAGGATTTGCTGTCTCTCTGTGCCTCTCTTAACTTTTGTCTATTTTGTTTTTGAAACTAGGCACGGGCATGGAAAGTGGTTTGGAATTATGGCATTAGGGAAGAAGGTTCTAGCCAGCTATTGTTTACTAATACAGTAAAAAGGCTTTGGGGAGTGGGGTGGAACTGATGCTAGTGCCTGCAGTCCTATAAGGTGGCCCCAATGCTGCATTTTTCATTAATGTAGTTTGGATAGTTACTCAATGGCAGGTATGCAGTATCATCCACTTTGGTCCTACTGTAGTAGTTTTGTCATCAGTAGTTTGCTCTTGGAGAAGATTAACCCATTCTGTAGACTAAATTTACAAACTAAAATAATTATCCAGCTTCATCTGCAAGAAGGAGGAGGCTTGAAGTAACCTCAACATAATTATCTTATTGCAGTGAAAAGTATAATCTCGATTATATGGTTACTGGTTTTAATGCTAATAAAGCTTTTTGATTGATTGATTGATTGATTGATTGATTGATTGATTGATTGATTGATTGATTGATTGATTGATTGATTGATTGATTGATTGATTGTTTGATTGATTGATTGATTGATTGACTGATTGACTGATTGACTGATTGATTGATTCTATGAAAATATTTGGAACTGCAGTTCCCAGGATTCCTGACCATTGGCCATACTGGTTAGGGC